>NC_090444.1:1003079435-1003387595 GCF_031143425.1 Pleurodeles waltl
AACACAGAAGACGAAAGACTCACCTACAGAGACACAGAGAAGACCAACGCCATGGAACCAGAACTGCAAGTTTTCCCGATGCTCTTCTACGCCATGCTCCACCTGGAACACCAACAGCGACGAAGACGACGACAGTGAGTACAGCTGCCTAGTACTCAAGGGAGGGAAGGAGGAAGAGGAGAGTGACACACACGCACAACACGCACCATTCACACCAACACCATACACACAACTAGCTGCAGACGAAAAACAATGTTACATGCCACATGGCATAATAATGCAAGGACAACAAGAAGGCAGTAATGAGAATGTATTGAATGAGTAGAGCCACCAAATGAACCAATTGGATAAAAAAGAGATATGTACAAATGTCCACAAAGGGCCAATGCCCTGTCCTAAGGGCCGACATGGCCACAGTCCAAGGCCCAACTTGTTTCCTGACATCATCCGCACAGAACTCTACAGGGGCATCATTTTGCAAGTAGGCAGGCACCTCACAGGGGTAAGGGATTGGGGGCACCTTAGCCGAAGTCAGGAACTTGCCCACTGGTTCTGGAGGGGGCTCCATGCCCCTTTCTCTGTGCTGGGGAGTGCAAGGTCATAGTCCCTCAAGTGGGTGACTTGCCCACTGGTTCTGGAGGGCGCTCTATGCCCATTTCTCCGTGCTGGTGAGTGCAAGGTCACATTCTCTCAGGTGGGTGACTTGCCCACTGGTTCTGGAGGGGGCTCCTTGCCCATTTCTCTGTGCTGAGGAGTGCAAGGTCACATTCTCTCAGGTGGGTGACTTGCCCACTGGTTCTGGAGGGGGCTCCTTGCCCATTTCTCTGTGCTGGGAAGGGCAAGGTCACAGTCTCTCAGGTGGGTGACTTGCCCACTAGTTCTGGACGGGGCTCCTTGTACAGCAGTCCTAGGAGGGTGGCCTACATGCCCTCTGCTGGAGGTGAGAGCTACACTGTCTCAGCAGATGAAGGTGCAGCCTCTGCAGGAGGAGTGGGCTGCACTGCCTCGGCTGGAGGTGAGGGCTCTGTGACCACTGGTGGTGGTGGTAGTGTCACCCTACCAGCCTCTGCTGGAGGTGAGGGCTGCACTGTGTCAGCAGGTGAAGGTGCCTCCTGGGCAGCCTCTGCTGGAGGTGAGGGCTGCACTGTCTCAGCAGGTGAAGGTGCAGCCTCTGCAGGAGGAGTGGGCTGCACTGCCTCAGCTGGAGGTGAGGGCTCCATGACCACTAGTGGTGGTGTCACCCTGCCAGCCTCTGCTGGAGTCGAGGGATTCTTTCCCTTTATGGCAGGAGTCATGGGCTTCTTCCCCTTCATGGCAGGAGGTGCGGTCTCCTTCCACTTCATGGCAGGAGTCAAGGGCTTCTTCCCCTTCATGGCAGGAGTTGAGGACTTCTTCCCCTTCATGGCAGGGGGTGTGGGATCCTTACCCTTTCTCATCACTGTCTTGCCTCCACAACTAGGAGGTGCCTCCACTGTCTATATGGACTGTTTGGCTGAGGTGCTCTGCTGGGTCGTTGGGACCCTGCTCTTACGGGCAAGACAGGTGGGGAGGGGGAGGGAAGAGGTCAAGTTGGGCAAGAAAAAGCTTCTTAGGGATGGTGGCGGAGGAAGAGGGAGGCGGGATGGGAGTGGAGGTTGAGGGAGTGGTTGTTGGAGGTGTATGTCTGCTGGACCTGGGTGCAGGTGCATGGCCAGTGTGCGTGTGTGAGGTGGATGGCTGTTGGGTGTCTGAGTGCTTCTGTTTGTGTCCTTCAGGAGGGGGGACAGACAGGGTGGAAGAGGACAGAGGGGATGCGTGCATGGATGTTGTGGAGGTGTCTGCTAGTGAGGTGTGTGTGCTGCTTGGTGTGGTGATGCTGGTGGTGGATGTTGTTGCAGTGCATGCAGGTCTGAGTGTGGACGTGACTGTGAGGGAGGTGGAGGAGGAGAAGGAGGGGGAGACAGTAGAGACAGTGGATGTGTAGGAAAGTACCATCTTGCCTGGCATGTTACCCCCATTTTTCACTGTATATATGTTGTTTTAGTTGTATGTGTCACTGGGACCCTGGTAACCCAGGGCCCCAGTGCTCATAAGTGTGCCTGAATGTGTTACCTGTGTAGTGACTAACTGTCTCACTGAGGCTCTGCTAATCAGAACCTCAGTGGTTATGCTCTCTCATTTCTTTCCAAATTGTCACTGACAGGCTAGTGACCATTTTTACCAATTTACATTGGCTTACTGGAACACCCTTATAATTCCCTAGTATATGGTACTGAGGTACCCAGGGTATTGGGGTTCCAGGAGATCCCTATGGGCTGCAGCATTTCTTTTGCCACCCATAGGGAGCTCTGACAATTCTTACACAGGCCTGCCACTGCAGCCTGAGTGAAATAACGTCCACGTTATTTCACAGCCATTTTACACTGCACTTAAGTAACTTATAAGTCACCTATATGTCTAACCTTTACCTGGTAAAGGTTAGGTGCAAAGTTACTTAGTGTGAGGGCACCCTGGCACTAGCCAAGGTGCCCCCACATTGTTCAGAGCCAATTCACTGAACTTTGTGAGTGCGGGGACACCATTACACGCGTGCACTACATATAGGTCACTACCTATATGTAGCTTCACCATGGTAACTCCGAATATGGCCATGTAACATGTCTATGATCATGGAATTGCCCCCTCTATGCCATCCTGGCATTGTTGGTACAATTCCATGATCCCAGTGGTCTGTAGCACAGACCCTGGTACTGCCAGACTGCCCTTCCTGGGGTTTCACTGCAGCTGCTGCTGCTGCCAACCCCTCAGACAGGCAGCTGCCCTCCTGGGGTCCAGCCAGGCCTGGCCCAGGGTGGCAGAACAAAGAACTTCCTCTGAGAGAGGGTGTGACACCCTCTCCCTTTGGAAAATGGTGTGAAGGCAGGGGAGGAGTAGCCTCCCCCAGCCTCTGGAAATGCTTTGTTGGGCACAGATGTGCCCAATTCTGCATAAGCCAGTCTACACCGGTTCAGGGACCCCTTAGCCCCTGCTCTGGCGCGAAACTGGACAAAGGAAAGGGGACAGACCACTCCCCTGACCTGCACCTCCCCTGGGAGGTGTCCAGAGCTCCTCCAGTGTGCTCCAGACCTCTGCCATCTTGGAAACAGAGGTGCTGCTGGCACACTGGACTGCTCTGAGTGGCCAGTGCCACCAGGTGACGTCAGAGACTCCTGCTGATAGGCTCCTTCAGGTGTTAGTAGCCTATCCTCTCTCCTAGGTAGCCAAACCCTCTTTTCTGGCTATTTAGGGTCTCTGTCTCTGGGGAAACTTGAGATAACGAATGCAAGAGCTCATCCGAGTTCCTCTGCATCTCTCTCTTCACCTTCTGATAAGGAAACGACCGCTGACCGCGCTGGAAGCCTGCAAACCTGCAACATAGTAGCAAAGACGACTACTGCAACTCTGTAACGCTGATCCTGCCGCCTTCTCGACTGTTTTCCTGCTTGTGCATGCTGTGGGGGTAGCCTGCCTCCTCTCTGCACCAGAAGCTCCGAAGAAATCTCCCGTGGGTCGACGGAATCTTCCCCCTGCAACCACAGGCACCAAAAAGCTGCATCACCGGTCCCTTGGGTCTCCTCTCAGCACGACGAGCGAGGTCCCTCGAATCCAGCGACTCTGTCCAAGTGACCCCCACAGTCCAGTGACTCTTCAGTCCAAGTTTGGTGGAGGTAAGTCCTTGCCTCACCTCGCTGGGCTGCATTGCTGGGAACCGCGACTTTGCAGCTACTCCGGCCCCTGTGCACTTCCGGCGGAAATCCTTCGTGCACAGCCAAGCCTGGGTCCACGGCACTCTAACCTGCATTGCACGACTTTCTAAGTTGGTCTCCGGCGACGTGGGACTCCTTTGTGCAACTTCGGCGAGCACCGTTTCACGCATCCTCGTAGTGCCTGTTTCTGGCACTTCTCCGGTTGCTACCTGCTTCAGTGAGGGCTCTTTGTCTTGCTCGACGTCCCCTCTCTCTTCAGGTCCAATGTGCGACCTCCTGGTCCCTCCTGGGCCCCAGCAGCGTCCAAAAACGCCAAACGCACGATTTGCGGCTAGCAAGGCTTGTTGGCGTTCTTTCAGCGGGAAAACACTTCTGCACGACTCTACAAGGCGAGAGGGATCCGTCCACCAAAGGGGAAGTCTCTAGCCCTTTTCGTTCCTGCAGAAACCTCAGCTTCTTCTGTCCAGTCAAAGCTTCTTTGCACCCGCAGCTGGCATTTCCTGGGCATCTGCCCATCTCCGACTTGCTTGTGACTTTTGGACTTAGTCCCCTTGTTCCACAGGTACCCTAGATTGGAAATCCACAGTTGTTGCATTGCTGGTTTGTGTCTTTCCTGCATTATTCCTCTAACACGACTTCTTTGTCCTTAGGGGAACTTTAGTGCACTTTGCACTCACTTTTCAGGGTCTTGGGGAGGGTTATTTTTCTAACTCTCACTATTTTCTAATAGTCCCAGCGACCCTCTACAAGGTCACATAGGTTTGGGGTCCATTCGTGGTTCGCATTCCACTTTTGGAGTATATGGTTTGTGTTGCCCCTATCCCTATGTTTCCCCATTGCATCCTATTGTAACTATACATTGTTTGCACTGTTTTCTAAGACTATACTGCATATTTTTGCTATTGTGTATATATATCTTGTGTATATTTCATATCCTCTCACTGAGGGTACACTCTAAGATACTTTGGCATATTGTCATAAAAATAAAGTACCTTTATTTTTAGTATAACTGTGTATTGTGTTTTCTTATGATATTGTGCATATGACACTAAGTGGTACTGTAGTAGCTTCACACGTCTCCTAGTTCAGCCTAAGCTGCTCTGCTAAGCTACCATTATCTATCAGCCTAAGCTGCTAGACACCCTATACACTAATAAGGGATAACTGGGCCTGGTGCAAGGTGCAAGTACCCTTTGGTACTCACTACAAGCCAGTCCAGCCTCCTACAGGATGTGATTGTGTGTGCTACTGTCTGATGTTTGCGTAAGTGCTTGTGGGCTGAAGTGTGATGCCTGTGTTTGACTGTGCTACTCTTGTGTGATGTCTTGTGTGCATGCTCGTCTGTATGTGTGCATGGGATGGGTTGGGATTGAGGAGACTGGGACTGGGAAGTGGTAATGTAGTTGGAGGGGGGACGGTAGGAACAGGGAGAATAGCTGCCATCAGAGAGGAGGCCAGAGCCTGAATCGATCTCTGTTGGGCCGCCAGTCCATTGTGGATTCCCTCCAGGAATGCATTGCATTGCTGCATCTGGAATGCCAGCTACTGGATGGCATTCACAATGGTGGACTGCCCTACAGAGATGGATCTCAGGAGGTCAATAGCCTCCTCACTCAGGGCAGCAGGGCTCACTGGGGCAGGGCCTGAGGTGCCTGGGGTGAAGGAGATGCCCAACCTTCTGGGTGAGTGGGCACAGGCAACTCACTGAGGGGCTACTGGCAGGGTGGTGGTGGTAGGGGAGGTAGCGGCTGTACCTGCAGCTGAGGTGGCCACAGAGTTGTCCGCCACCACCAGGGACCTTCCATCGGAAGAGGTATCTGAATCAGTGTTGTCACCTCCTGCCTCTGCCGTGGTGCTCCCCTTGCCCTACGTCCCACTGGTTCCCTCGGCGTCGATGGACTCTGCCTCCTGGGTCCTGTGGGATGCAGCTCTCTCTGTCACCGGTGCCCCTGCTCCTCTGCCAGATGATGCTAATGCACACATGGACAGTATGACAGAAGAAAAAAGGGGGGAGAGAGAAAGGGAGCACTAGGTCAATTCCTGCAACAACACCACAGAAGGCATATACAGTATCGTCACACACAGGGATCAGGATTTAGCACTATGCATTGCATTGCCAAACAATTAGCTATATGCCACAGCAAGATGAGGGCCAACCACCGCCCAGTGCACCCCTCCTGGGACCCACTATGCCCTGTCTGACATGGCATGCAACCTAACGAGGGTACCTTGTTTTCCCTTTCAACCATTATCCTTGAGCTGGATCGCATTACATTGTCTGGCCTGGCATTAAGGGGTACCCACTAACTGACACCCACTACCCGAAATCCCATGCCACCTACAATTTATTGTTGTAATGGCCACTGTAATCACCCCCTTGTGGCTGCTGTGATGCCCTCAAGTGCCCATGCAGAGCTGGGTAGGCCACTGCCAGTATGCGGGCCATCAGCGGGGTCAGGTTCTGAAGGGCACCCCTTCCTCGTTGGGAGGCCATCCCCAGCTGGGCCTCCGTGGTCTTCCATGCCCAGCGTCTCAGGTCCTCCCACTGTTTCCGACAGTGGATGCCCCACCTTCCATAGACACCCAAGGTCCGCACGTCCTTGGAGATGGCATGCCATAATCCCTTCTTTTGATGGGCGCTGACCTGCAGAGGCGATACAGACGGGAGGACACCATTACACATACAATCCAGCCTGTCACACATATGGCCCACCAATCCCGTTTCCATCACCATTGGCACACACATCAACCAGCGCACACCATGTACACCACCACTTGACATCCCACCCTGATGATACGATGCTTGAACGCATATCTCCATGCATCCTTCCCACATGCATTGTGCCCAAGGTGTACTCACCTGTTGGTCTGGAGGACCATACAGCAGTCTGTACTGGGGTAGGACCCCATCCACCAATCGCTCTAAATCCTCCACAGTGAAGGCAGGGGTCCTTTCCCCGGTCACACAGGTCATGGTAGGTTCCAGACACAGGTCACAGCAGCACAGCACGCAGTGTATGTGTTCCCCTGTTGGAGGTCAGGAAACAAGTGAGGAATCAGATAGAAAATGGCAGTCACATCCACGGCAGTGTACACACTCACTGCCAGCGCAGATCCCTATTGGCCACTGTACTCCATAGAGCCCCATATTATCCAATGAGAAATTGTACGGCGGTGCAGGACCGCCTTCCGCCACGACACCCAACGTCGGCGGAGTTACCTCACTTTCACCTGTCCCTATATAAAGGACAGGCGGTCGCCATTTCATGGTGGTGGACATTGATCAGATAAACCTTGACTGCATCACTGCCAAGATTTGCACATACCTTGCTGTAGGAGGCTGACCTGGCTTGTAGTGGGTACCAAGGGGTACTTACACCTTGCACCAGGTCCAGGTATCCCTTATTAGTGTAGAGGGGTGTCTAGCAGCTTAGGCTGATAGAAAAGGTAGCTTAGCAGAGCAGCTTAGGCTGAACTAGGAGGCGTGTAAAGCTCCTACTATACCACTGGTGTCATATGCACAATATCATAAGAAAACACATTACACAGATATACTAAAAATAAAGGTACTTTATTTTTATGACAATATGCCAAAGTATCTCAGTGAGTACCCCCAGTATGAGGATAGCAAATATACACAAGATATATGTACACAATACCAAAATATGCAGTAATAGCAATAAAAAACAGTTGAAGCAATGTATAGTCACAATAGATTGCAATGGGGGCACATAGGGATAGGGGCAACACAAACCATATACTCTAGAATTGGAATGTGAACCACAAATGGACCCCCAACCTATGTGACCTTGTAGAGGGTCGCTGGGACTGTAAGAAAACAGTGAGGGTTAGAAAAATAGCCCACCCCAAGACCCCGAAAAGTGGGTGCAAAGTGCACCTAAGTTCCCCAGAGAGCACAGAAGTCGTGATAGGGGAATTCTGCCAGGAAGACAAACACCAGCAATGCAACAACAATGGATTTCCAGACGAGAGTACCTGTGGAACAAGGGGACCAAGTCCAAAAGTCACGATTAAGTCGGGAGTGGGAAGATGCCCAGGAAATGCCAGCTGTGGGTGCAAAGAAGCTGCCACCGGATGGTAGAAGCTTTGGATTCTGCAAGAACGACAAGGGCTAGAAACTTCCCCTTTGGAGGATGGATGTCCCACGTCGTGGAGAAGCTTGCAGAGGTGTTTCCGTGCAGAAAGACTGCAAACAAGCCTTGCTAGCTGCAAGGGTAGCGGTTAGGGTTTTTGGATGCTGCTGTGGCCCAGGAGGGACCAGGATGTCGCCAATTGCGTGAGGAGACAGAGGGGGCGTCCACCAAGACAAACAGCCCACTCAGAAGCAAGCAGCACCCACAGAAGTGCCAGAACAGGTACTACGAAGTGGAGTGACCCGGAGCTCACCCGAAGTCACAAAGGAAGGTCCCACGATGCCGGAGGACAACTCAGGAGGTCGTGCACTGCAGGTTAAAGTGTCGGGGACCCAGGCTTGGCTGTGCACAAAGGAAATCCTGGAAGAGTGCACAGGAGCCGGAGCAGCTGCAAATCACGCTGTACCCAACAATGCAGTCTAGCGTGGGGAGCCAAGGACTTACCTCCACCAAACTTGGACTGAAGAGTCACTGGACTGTGGGAGTCACTTGGACAGAGTTGCTGAGTTCAAGGGACCTCGCTCATCGTGCTGAGAGGAGACCCAGAGGACCGGTGATGCAGTCTTTTGGTGCCTGCGGTTGCAGGGGGAAGATTCCGTCGACCCACAGGAGATTTCTTCGGAGCTTCTAGTGCAGAGGGGAGGCAGACTACCCCCACAGCATGCACCACCAGGAAAACAGTCGAGAAGGCGGCCGGATCAGCGTTACAAGGTCGGAGTAGTCGTCTTTGCTACTTTGTTGCAGTTTTGCAGGCTTCCAGAGCAGTCAGCGGTCGATTCCTTGGCAGAAGGTGAAGAGAGAGATGCAGAGGAACTCTGATTAGCTCTTGCATTCGTTATCTACAGAATTCCCCAAAGCACAGACCCTAAATAGCCAGAAAAGGAGGTTTGGCTACTTAGGAGAGAGGATAGGCTAGCAACACCTGGAGGAGCCTATCAGAAGGAGTCTCTAATGTCACCTGCTGGCACTGGACACTCAGAGCAGTCCAGTGTGCCAGCAGCACCTCTGTTTCCAAGATGGCAGAGGTCTGGAGCACACTGGAGGAGCTCTAGGCACCTCCCAGGGGAGGTGCAGGTCAGGGGAGTGGTCACTCCCCTTTCCTTTGTCCAGTTTCGCGCCAGAGCAGGGCTGGGGGATCCCTGAACCGGTGTAGACTGGCTTATGCAGAAATTGGCAACATCTGTGCCCATGAAAGCATTTCCAGAGGCTGGGGGAGGCTACTCCTCCCCAGCCGTAACACCTTTTTCCAAAGGGAGAGGGTGTAACACCCTCTCTCTGAGGAAGTCCTTTGTTCTGCCTTCCTGGGCCAAGCCTGGCTGGACCCCAGGAGGGCAGAAACCTGTCTGAGGGGTTGGCAGCAGCAGCAGCTGCAGTGAAACCCCGGGAAAGGTAGTTTGGCAGTACCCGGGTCTGTGCTAGAGACTCGGGGGATCATGGAATTGTCTCCCCAATGCCAGAATGGCATTGGGGTGACAATTCCATGATCTTAGACTTGTTACATAGCCATGTTCGGAGTTACCATTGTGACGCTATACATATGTCGTGACATATGTATAGTGCACGCGTGTAATGGTGTCCCCGCACTCACAAAGTCCGGGGAGTTTGCCCTGAACAATGTGGGAACACCTTGGCTAGTGCCAGGGTGCCCAAACAATAAGTAACTTAGCATCCAACCTTTACCAGGTAAAGGTTAGACATATAGGTGACTTATAAGTTACTTAAGTGCAGTGGTAAATGGCTGTGAAATAACGTGGACGTTATTTCACTCAGGCTGCAATGGCAGGCCTGTGTAAGAATTTTCAGAGTTCCCTATGGGTGGCATAAGAAATGCTTCAGCCCATAGGGATCTCCTGGAACCCCAATACCCTGGGTACCTCAGTACCATATACTAGTGAATTATAAGGGTGTTCCAGTATGCCAATGTAAATTGGTGAAATTGGTCACTAGCCTGTTAGTGACAATTTGTAAAGCGAGAGCATAACCACTGAGGTTCTGGTTAGCAGAGCCTCAGTGAGACAGTTAGGCATCACACAGGGAACACATACATATAGGTCACAAACTTATGAGCACTGGGGTCCTGACTAGCAGGGTCCCAGTGACACATAACAAACATACTGAAAACATAGGGTTTTCACTATGAGCACTGGGCCCTGGCTAGCAGGATCCCAGTGAGACAGTGAAAACACCCTGACATACACTCACAAACAGGCCAAAAGTGGGGGTAACAAGGCTAGAAAGAGGCTACTTTCTCACACTTGCCATTCCCACTGTCCCATCACATAAATGCACTATGTATACCGAAGTGGTGGTTCCATTGTTCAAATTGTGCCAGCCTACTCACTCTTGTGTCCCTTAGATACCTTCCGCTGCAGATGAATGGGAGGAGAAGACGAATCCCCGTGTACCAATGCCTTGTTGACTCGGCTGCACTGGAGGACAGGCACATGGTACTGACTTATAGACTGGACAGGGCCACAATCACAGAGCTGTGTGCCCAATTGGAGCTTGACCTGATATCAGCTATCCGTCATCCCTCTGGGATCCCCCCTCTTGTGCAAGTGCTATCAGTGCTTCATTTCCCGGCAACTGGTTCTTTCCAAGTGACAGTGGGCTTGTCAGCTGGAATGTCACAGCCAATGTTTTCAATCGTGCTGGTAAGCGTTCTGTCTGCCCTGGTGAAACACATGTGCAGCTACATTGCTTTCCCACAGGTGGAAGATTTGGCTACTGTGAAGGCAGGATTCTCTGCAATGGAGCATATCCCCAATATTATTGGGGCGATTGATGGTACCCCCACCAGAATGAACAGGTGTTCAGGAATCGTAAGAGTTTCCACTCACTGAATGTGCAAATGGTGTGCCTGGTGGACCAGTACATCTCCCACGTCACTGCCAAGTATCCTGGGTCAGTGCATGACGCCTTCATCCTGAGGAATAGCAGCATCCCAAATCTGATGGCCCAACTACAGAGGTACAGGGTGTGGCTAATAGGTGCGCCAGAGCCCCCACCCACTGTATGTCAGTGTATGCCTTCAGGTGTTATCCCCATAGGATTGTGTAAGGCTAAATATTGTCCCTCAATATTTGCAGGTGGCTCTGGCTACCCAAACCTATTGTGACTCCTGACACCGGTGTGGAATGGCAGGACAGGTTTTGAGGACCGTTATAATGAGGCACATGGGGGAACCAGAAGAATAATAGAGCGAACCTTCGGCCTCCTGAAGGGCAGGTTCAGGTGCCTCCATCTGACTGTTGGATTCCTGTGCTACTCACCCTGAAAGGTCTGCCAGAGAGTAGTGGTATGCTGCATGTTGCACAACCTGGCCCTCAGATGACATGTGCCTTTTCTGCAGGAGGAGGGGACTGGAGATGACCCTGTGGAAGCAGTGGACCCTGAGGACAGTGAGGATGAGGAGGCAGAGGATGAGGATGAAGACAACAGATCACCAGTAATACGTCAGTACTTCCAATGACACACAGGTGAGACAGTGGAACTGACCATTACTCTGACTATTGATTTATCTGTGTGGCTGTAGCATGATGGCATTCACTTCCTTTGCATCTCAACTTACTGTCACCTATGGCTTCTAATTTTCCAGATGTTGGTGATATGACAACAATGTCCTGATGTGATCACTACAGACAGTTACAGGTTATTATTTGTATGATATCACAGTGTACGGATCATTTGCACTAGATGTGACTGTTCCCACAAATGCACATGTTCAACACATAAAACACTGTCACTCAGGGTGTGTTCAAGGGTGTTTATTGTAGTGCAAATAAGTGACTGAAAAGTGCAGTGGAATGGGGTGATGATGGAGGAAAGTCCACAGTACTGTTCCAGTCTTTTTGTAGCACAGGTCCAGTGTCCAAGGGGCCAGAGGAAGATGGGAGGGTGGGACACAAGGGGGACAATCAGGAGAGGCTCATTTCCTGTCGGTGGTCTTGGTCTTGGTAGTGTCTCTGGCTTCTGTCTGGTTTGCGTTGAACGTTTGCGGAGTGGTTCACCTTCTGCAGGGGAGGGGTGCTGGTGGCCTATGGGTCCTGTGGCAGGGCCTCCTGCCACCAGCTGCAGCAGATGTGGTGGGCTGGTCAACAGACTGGCTAGTGGTAGGGGCCCGCTGCTGTGCAGGCCATTCCCTCATGATGTTGGCCATGTCTGCCAGCAACCCTGCTATGGAGATCATGGTGGTGTTGAGGGCCTGCAAGTCCTCCCTGATCTCCTTATGGTGTTCCTCCTGCAGCCGCTTGTTCTCCTGCATGTTGTTCAGGGTCTGACCCATTGTGTCCTGGGATTGCTGGTAGGCCCCAAGGGCAGCAGTGAGTGCCTCCTGGAGAGTCGGTTCCCTGGGCTTGTCCTCCTCTGGCGCACGGCGGTCCTCCCAATGTCCCTGTTACCCTGTGCCCCTGTCCCCTGAACAGTGTGCCCACTGCCACTGACCCCAGGTCCCTGATTGTCTTGGGGATGAGGTGTGGACTGGGGTTCCTGTACAGGTGGGCACACTGCTAATTGACGTGTCTTGGGGACAGAGGTGTGGGGACGCTGGGTGGTGCTGTGGTGTTGGATACTGATGGGGGAGGCTCTGTGGTGGACTGTGTGTGGGCTGGGGTGACCGACTGACCAATGGTTCCTGATGGGCCTGGTTATTGATCCAGATCCTGAAGTCCAGAGTTACTGTCATCACTGGGGACACCTTCTGTTGGGGGACTGGATAGTCGTGGCACCCCGTCTCCGCTGAGATTGCCTGGGGCACCTCTGGGGATGTAAGTGATGTAGTATGCTTTATGCCTGTGACATATTGTACATCCCTATCTTCCTCTCTATCATTGCTGTTGCCCTACCACCTTTGACTGTGTATGTTGATGTACTGTGGGATTGTTAGTACCCCTATGCGGTGCATGCTTCGGTGATGGGTGTCCATGCAGGGCTGGGAGGGCTGTCCATTCATTGGTATGGCATGCAGGGCTTGGCATTGGGGTTAGTCATCTGCGTTGGTGTAGTGTGTGGGATGGAGTGGAGAGATGGAAGTGAGGGTGAGTGTGTGAGATGGCATGCAGGTATGGGGGGTGATAAGTGGGAAATATTGACTTACCAGTGTCCAGTCCTCCGGCTACTCCAGTGAGTCCCTCTGGATGCAGTAATGCCAAGACTTGCTCTTCCCATGCTGTGTGCTGTGGGGGGAGGAGGTGGGGGTCCACTGCCAGTCCTCAGTATGGCAAGCTGGTGCGTTGCCGCCACGGAATGTACCTTCCCCCGTAGGCTGTTCCACCTCTTCCTGATGTCATCCCTTGTTCTTGGATGCTGTCCCACGGAGTTCATCCTGTCCATGATTCTCCGCCATAGCGCCATCTTCCTTGCAAAGGATATCTGCTGTACCTGTGCTCTTAACTGCTGGGGCTCTACCCGGACTATTTCCTCCACCAAGACCCGCAACTCCTCATCTGTGAAACGGGGGTGCCACCTTTGTGGGGAAATGGGTGTTGTGTGGTATGTGTAAGTGTGTGGGTGTTGGGTAGTGTGATTGCGTGTGCGTAGTGGAGTGTGTGAGGGATGTATGGATATGTGTGTAGTTGTCACAGTGGTCTTGATGTCTGTCTGGTGGCACTGATTTGTATTCGTAAGGGGTTGTGGGTAATGTGGGTGTGTACTTTATAGTGGGGTGAGTAGGTGGGTGTGGTGTATGTATGGTTGTCAGGTGTGTGTTGTTTGTATTGGCCATTGTTGTGTAGTTTAGTATTTGGGTGCCCATTCTGAGCGCGGCGGTGTGAACCGCCAATGGTTTACCGCTGTTGAATGTCCGCCGTGGTGATTCGTGGGTCATTATGTGGTAGGCGTTGTTTTGTTGGCGTAACAGTATGGGTATTTACCACTGACATCTGGGCTGGCGGATTTTTGTATGTGGCTGTATTCTGTCGGTTTGGTGTGTGTGTGTCATAAAATGGCGAACGGATATCCGCCACTGCAGAGGTATGTTGGCGGCAATCAGCGTGGTGGCAAGCGGGATTTATCGCCAAAGTCATAATGAGCCCCTAAATCTCCAATTTGGTACGTGGGTTCCGAGGTTCTGTGTTTGTCAGCTTGTAATTTCATTTGGGTCTTGTGTTTAGCTTGCTTGTTTTTTGCTTTCCATTGGATGTCCTGTAAAATCTATAATCATTCAGTGACTGAGGGGACGAAAGGGGTTTAGTCTGGAAGGGTTACCAGGAGATTAAGGGATGGGTGCTGGTGAGAAAATAAAATGGGGAGCACCCTAACCCTGAGTGGATCGAGTTATCATATCTGAATTCTGCCAATGGTGGGGGTTGGTCCCAAGTCCCTTTTAGTGAGGACCGGAGACACCTGAGTGTTTTTTTCTAATATCTGGTGAACTTTTGCTGTTTGACCATCCGTTTGGGGGTGGTAAGCAGTTGGTAATGCTATTTCTATGTCAAGTGAAGAACAAAAGGCCTTCTGGAATCTTGATGTGAATTGATTTCCACGATCTGAGATCATTTTCGTGTGCAAGCCATGGACTTTGACTATATGTTGTAGGAACAGAGTACTAAGCTCAGCAGCCATTGCTAATTTTGACAAGAGGCCTAACACAGCTAACATGGTAGTATGTTTGTTAGATTCTGGTAAGTCTGTAATAAAATCCATGCTGACTGTGTGCCATGGTTTAGAAGGAGTTGGCAAGGGCTGGAACAGACCAGCAGGAGAGAGGTATGAGGGTTTATTCCGAGCACAGGTTGGGCATGAATTTACATGGTCATAAACATCTTAGCACATGGTTTTCCACCAAAATTTTCATGAACAGTTTTCTAAAGTCTTTTGTATACCTTGGTGTCTATCCAGATCGGAATCATGACTCTAGACTAGTACTTAATGTTTTAATTCCTGTGTTGGAATGTACAATTGTAAGGAAATGCCTCCTTGGCATGGTTAGCCCCTGACTTTTTGCCTTTTGTGGCTGCCAGTTATGACTGAAAGTGTGCTTGGACCCTGCTAACCAGGCACCAGCACCAGTGTTCTTTCCCTAAACTGTACCTTTGTTCCCACAATTGGCACAGCCCTGGCTATCAGATAAGTCCCTTGTAAATGGTACCTCTCATGCCAGGGAAGGTCTCTAAGGGCTGCAGCATGTGTTATGCCACCCTGGGGACCCCTCACTCAGCACATGCACACTGCCTCGCAGCTTCTGTGTGCTGGTGGGGAGAAAATGACTAAGTCAACATGGCACTCCCCTCAGAGTGCTATGCCCACCTCACACTGCCTGTGGCATAGGTAAGTCACCCCTTTAGCTGGTCTTACAGCCCTAAGGCAGGGTGCACTATACCACAGGTGAGGGCATATGTGCATGAGCACTATGCCCCCACAGTTTCTAAGCAAAACCTTAGACAATGTAAGTGCAGGGTAGCCATAAAGAGTATATGGTCTGGGAGTTTGTCAAACACGAACTCCACAGTTCCATAATGGCTACACTGAAATCTGGGAAGCTTGATATCAAACTTCTCAGCACAATAAATGTACACTGATGCCAGTGTTGGATTTATAGTAAAATGAACCCAGAGGGTATCTTAGAGATGCCTCCTGAAAACCAGTCTGCCTCCTAGTACTAGGCTGACCAGTTTCTACCAGCCTGCCACAACCAGACGAGTTTCTGGCCACATGGGGAGAGTGCCTTTGTCACTCTGTTGCCAGGAACAAAGCCTGTACTGGGTGGAGGTGCTTCTCACCTCCCCCTGCAGGAACTGTAACACCTGGCGGTGAGCCTCAAAGGCTCATGCCTTTTGTTACAGCACCCCAGGGCAACCCAGCTAGTAAAAATCCCCGCCCCTTCGGCCACTGCCCCCACTTTTGGCGGCAAGGCTGGAGGAGATAATCAGAAAAACAAGGAGGAGGAGTCACCCACCAGTCAGGACTGCCCCTCAGGTGCCCTGAGCTGAGGTGTCCCCTGTCTTTAGAAATCCTCCATCTTGAGATTGGAGGATTCCCCCAATTGGATAAGGGATGTGCCCCCTTACCCTCAGGGAGGAGGTACAAAGAGGGTGTAGCCACCCTCCAGAACAGTAGCCATTGGCTACTGCCCTCCTGACCTAAACACACCCCTAAAACTAGTATTTAGGGGCAACCCAGAACCCAGGAAATCAGATTCCTGCAACCTACACAAAGAAGGACTGCTGACCTGAAAGCCCTACAGAGATGACGGAGACGACGACTGACTTGGCCCCAGCCCTACTGGCCTGTCTCCAGACTCAAAGAACCTGCACAGCGTTGCATCCGACAGGGACCAGCGACCTCTGAAGACTCAGAGGACTGCCCTGAACCGAAGGACCAAGAAACTGCCGAGAACAGCGGCACTGTTCAAAAACAGCAACAACTTTTCAACCTTTTGTGTGAGACTTCACACTCTGCACCCGACACCCCCGGCTCGAGCTCCAGAGAACCAACACTGCAGAGAGGACTCCCAGGTGACTGCAACTACGTGAGTAACCTGAGACGACCCCCTGCACCCCCACAGTGACGCATGCAGAGAGGATCCAGAGGCTCCCCCTGACTGCGACTGCCTGGAATAAAGAACCCGACACCTGGACCAAGCACTGCTCCCGCAGCCCGCAGGATCAAAAGGAACCGAACTCCAGTGCAGGAGTGACCATCAGGCGACCCTCTGCCTAGCCCAGTTGGTGGCTGGCCTGAGAAGCCCCCCTGTGCCCTGCCTGCACCGCTAGAGTGATCCGCGGGTCCCTCCATTGACTTCTATTGAAAACCCGACGCCTGCTAAGCACACTGCGCCCGGCCGCCCCTGTGCCACTGAGGGTGTGTTTTGTGTGCCTACTTGTGTCACCCCCAGTGCTCTACAAAACCCCCCTGGTCTGCCCTCTGATGACACAGGTACTTACCTGTTGGCAGACTGGAACTGGAGCACCCCTGCTCTCCATAGGCACCTGTGTGTTTTGGGCCCTCCTTTGACCTCTGCACAAAACCGGCCCTGTGTTGCTGGTGCAGTGACTTTGGGGTTGCCTTAAACCCCCAACGGTGGGCTGCCTATGCCCAGGAAACTGATCTTGTAAGTGTCTTACTTACCTGAGAAACTAACCAATACTTACCCCCCCCGGAACTGTTGATTTTTGTACTGTGTCCACTTTTAAAATAGCTTATTGCCATATTAACCTATACTGTGTATGTTACTGTTCTAATTCAAAGTTCCTTACTTACCTGTGTGGAGTACCTTGCATTTTATGTATTTACTTCAAATCTTGAATTTTGTGGTTCTAAAATAAATTAAGAAAATATATTTTTCTACATAAAAACTATTGGCCTGGAGTTAAGTCTTTGAGTGTGTGTTCTCATTTATTGCCTGTGTGTGTACAACAAATGCTTAACACTACCCTCTGATAAGCCTACTGCTCGACCACACTACCACAAAATAGAGCATTAGAATTATCTAATTTTTCTACTATCAACCTCTAAGGGGAACCATTGGACTCTGTGCACACTATCTCTCACTTTGAGATAGTATATACAGAGCCAGCTTCCTGCAACAATTTCCCTGCATGTAAGTAATAGTCCTGTTCAATCGTATTATATGGTTTTCTGAACCACTGTTCAGGGTAAGGTAATGAGATGCCATCTTGACATTATCCATGAAAGTATCTATTGTGGATCCCTGGAATTGGTCCAACAGGACCGGTATCAGAGGCAAGGGGTAACAATTTTTGATGGTTGGTTTATTAACCAATCTGTATTCAATACAAACCTTCAAATCTTTGTATTTTTTGCCAATAAGGAAAGAGGCAATGAAATGGGAGAAGTAAAATGTCTTCTAAACACAAATACTTGCGCAGATATTGATTCTCGGGTTCTGTTAATGGATATATTCTACTGCAAAGAAGGACTGCTCCAGGAACTAGGTCTATCCGACAATCATAAATTCTATGGGGTGACAATTGAGTTACCTTGACTTGATCAAAGACGTCTTGGAAATCCTGATATTCTTCTGGTATAATAGTGGGAGAAGGGTAATTGGTTGTGGCACAATGTAGGGGTGTCACAGAACAGTGGGCTTCTTCATAACACGTGGTCATGCAGAAGGGGGAGTCCAAGGTGACTATTCGAGAAACCCAATAAATTTTAGGATTATGGCGTTCCAGCCAGGGAATACCAAAAAAAACACCAAAGGGGGTATCAATTTAGTCAAAGGTAGTATCTTCTGTATGACCATTGCCACCTACTATTGTCACGCCGCTGACTCCTGCGGCATCCTCTGCTCGGGCTGCGGTGGGAGCTGCAGTCTGTTTTCTGGGCTGCGGGGCTCACCGCGGCCCTTTTTCCTGGCCACAGCCCACATTATTGCCTGCGGCGAGGTCAGAGGCAAAGGGTTGGGCATCGGGCCTCGCTGCGTTCAACTCGCGGCATGGGTGTTCGCCACGGGATATCTGCATCCCCCGGCCCTTCCCTTACCTGGTGCCCAGTTCTAGGGCTCTTTCTTCCTTTTCTCTTTTTTCCTTTTTCCTAGTGGGGCCATATTCTCTCCTTCCCAGCATGCCATTCTTCTTGCCTTTTCCCTGCATGCATCTGTTTCTCTTTCTAATATGGTGCCTTCTTCTGCTTCGTTCTATAGCCTCTTTCCCAATCCAAGATGGCGTTGTTGCTTCTTCCTGCATGTCCCTTCTTGCTAAGGGGTATATAAGAGGTGAGATTCTTGTTCTCTTTGCATTGCAACACTTCCTTGGTGGTGATCACGCTCTGGCTGGTTTTTCTCTGATTCCAGTTTTTGTACCTGTTTTTTCCACCTTTTCCAGTTATTCTTTTCTTGGCGTTGGAATTCTGATTTTTCACATGTCCTTTTTTCTTCTGTTCAAGGGAGTTCCTGTCAAAGAGGTTTTTTCCCCTTAGGGTTTTTCCTTTGGGAATCCTTCAGGAGGGCACGGACTGTTGTGGCGTATCATTGTCAGCAGCACCGTGGCTACCGGAAAGGGTCGCCCCTACCTCGGCCAGAGCAGGACCTGCAAGAATCGAGGTCGTACTTCAGCTCCATCTGACAAAGGCAGTAAGCGGAAAGTAGACCGTGACAGATTGCAACGCCCAAAACCACAGTTTTGTTCAAGAATCATGATCAAGATCAAGATCATGCTGACGAAACAAGCCTAACATTACTCCTAACCATCCAACAACAAGCCCAGGAACTGCAACAGTTGTGAACTGAAAATGCAGCTTCACGACAAGCCTTGGTCTCCAGAACTACAGATGTCCCCACCATCTCTGCAACTACACCTCATTTTTCGGGGGATCCCAAAAAATTACGAGAATTCCTTGATGCCCTGACAGTTTATTTTGCGTTTCGATCTGCGCAATTTTTGTAAGATAAGACTAAAGTAGGATTTCTGATCAGTTCCCTGTCTGGTCCGGCCTTAGCTTGGGCGACTCCTTTGGTAGCCACAAATGATTCCCGGTTGTCTGACTATACGGCCTTTGTTGCTGCCTTTAACCAAATGTTTGAACGTCCTGGACTTGAGTCCTCCGCAGAAGAGGCTTTATGTGACATCCAGCAGGGCAGCCAGGACGTCTTAAAATACATCACACATTTCAGACAATTGGCAGCTGAAACCACTTGGGTAGAACGTACCATTGTTACCCTTTTTCAAAGGGGTCTTCGGGATGAAATAAAGGATAAACTAGTACACTACGCTAGAGTGGAAGACATCAAGGGTTTAATGGACTTAGCACTCTCCATAGAATATCGCCTTAATGAGCGTAGGATGTAGAAGTGAAAGAGTCATGTACCATCCCATTCAGGAACCTCAAGAACCATCACTCACCGTTCCGAAGAGGCTAGACCTGAGTCTAGAGGAACTACTGAGGAGGAACCTATGCAAATCGGCACTGCTCGTGGACCCTTAACTGCTAGTGCATGTGAAACCAGACGACGGAAAGGACTGTGTCTTTACTGTGGTGCTTCTGGTCATTTGATTCATACATGCCCCATTCGTCCTTCAAAGTCTTCGGGAAACGCCAACTCCCGTCCTCTGTGAGAAGGGAGGGGACGGTATTTTCTGAGATACCTTCTATTTGTTCCTCCAAAGAAGAAATCACACCACTCTTTCTTTTGTCCATTATATTGCAGTTACCTGACAATAGGGAAGAGAGAGCATTAGCATTGTTGGATTGTGGAGCCAGTGGAATATACCTTGATGAGACATGGGCTATTGAAAAGAAAAGCCCTCGGATACCTAAGGACATACCGGAGCAGGTTCATACAGTTGATAGATCCCTTCTAGCTTCTGGACCTGTCTCTAAAACTACTCCTACCTTATGTTTATGTTTCGGGAAACATCAGGAATATGGTTCCTTCAATCTCATTTCTTCACCGAATCACGTAATAATTCTAAGTATACCCTGGTTAACCTGACACAATCCCTATATCAATTTGGAAACCAGAACTATTTTGCTTTCTTCCCAATTCTGTCAACATCATTGCTTTTTATCAGGAACATACTGGTCACCAAAGAGAACGCTTTTGACACCACAAGAAGTGGGTTGTTCCATCAACTACATCCAAAGGGTACCCAGTCATTACCTAGAATACGCAAACGTGTTTCAGAAACCCGAAAGACCAGTGCTGCCACCACATAGAGAATATGATTGTGCCATTCATTTAGAAACTGGTATGGTAGTACCCTTTGGGAGAACGTACTCACTTACTGAGCCCGAAAGAAGATACTCAAGGAATATCTGGAAGAAAACTTACAGAGCGGGTTGATTGCTCCTTCTTCTTCACCTGCTGGGGCTCCCCTCTTTTTCGTGCCAAAGAAGACAATGGATCTACATCCCTGTATAGACTGTAAGATCACCATAAAGGACCAGTATCCTCTTCCCCTCATAAAAGATGTTCTAGAAGCAGTAAGAGGAGCAAAGGAATTTACTATGTTAGATCTTAGGGGAGCCTACCATCTTCTATGACTAAAAGAATGTGACAAATGGAAGACCAATTTTCGCACCCCTTTTGGTCATTATGAATATCGTGTAATGCCCTTTGGCCTAACCAACGCTCCCTCTATTTTTCAAAGGTTTATGGACTCAGTGTTTTCTGACCTTCTAAATCAAACAATGATGATGTCTTAATATATTCCATTCATCCAGAACATCATACTATGCATGTACTTCAAGTTCTAGAAAGACTCCGGCAACACCAACTATTTTGCAAACCAGAGAAATGTGAATTCGACAAAACTGAGGTGAAATATTTGGGGTACCATATCAGTCAAGTTGGTATTGCCATGGACCCAGACAAGGTTCAAGCCATTCTAGACTGGCCATCCCCCTCTTTTATCAAAGAAACCCAGTGTTTTTTTAGGATTGGCTAATTTTGATCATCAATTCATAGCAGATTTCGCACAGCAGACTAGTCATATCATGCAAACTCTTAAGAAAGAGAATCTACAGAACGGCTTTTGCTGGACAGAAGTTGCAGAAACCGCATTTCAAGGCCTAAAGCGTGCCTTCACGCAAGCTCCAATATTATGGCACCCTGATACCACCAAGCAATTTATAGTTGTCACTGATGCTTCAGAGAGAGCAATAGGGGCCACATTACTACAAAAGCAAAGCGATGATGGATTAGAACATCTAGCCCATATATTATCTGATTCAGAGTGGAATTACTCTGTTTTAGAACAAGAACTGCTTGCCTTAAAGATAGCCTGTAATGAAGGAAGACAATTCCTCATGGGTTCAAGGGAAACCTTTGAGGCAAGAACAGACCATCGAAACAGTGTCTACGTAATTTCTAATGCCGGAACGGTCACCAAGCTTGATGGGTCTTCTTTTTTAGTCAATTTGACTTCTACATAACTTACGTCCCTGGTTCTCAAAATATTTTGGCAGCCGCCTTGTCACAACATTATTCTGAAAGTATCGATCCTCCTACACAAGGAGGGCACGGACTGTTGTGGCGTATCATTGTCAGCAACACCGTGGCTACCGGAAAGGGTCGCCCCTACATTGGCCAGAGCAGGACCTGCAAGAATCGAGGTCGCACTTCATCTCCGTCTGACAAAGGCAGTAAGCGAAAGGTAGACCGGTACAACTATGGTTAATGGATTAGTGTGAAACCAAATGAGGCCAGAGGACAAGGCTGAGCCGTCAACTGCCCTAACTGGTTTGGGTACTGTCTTGGTAACACGTGACACTCCCAGCTTGGCCGCTACAGCCAGATCAAAGAAGTTACCTGTAGCACCTGAGTCTATGAGCACTGACAGACTTTGTCTATTCTGAGGGGATAGAATGAGGGTTACGCTAATAGCTAAGGTGTCTAGGTACACGGTTTAGGACATTAGTCAAGTATTGGGAGATCTGGTAAAGGGACCCTCTCGGAGAGGAGATCTCAGTTCTCTCCGAGAGCGCTAGTTTTCCTGCTGCAGTTACGGAACACTCAAGCTAGCAACAGCTTTTTTCTTTTTAGGTTTAACTGTGCAGTCTTGTGCGTAGTGACCGGAGTTACCACAAGATAGACACAGATTGGCCTTACGGCACCGTTCCTTCTCTTCAATAGATAAAGGACCTCTAATTCCCCCAATTTGCATGGGTTCTGGTTCGTGTGCTTTTTCTTTGGTTTCTTTTTTATCTGTTTTTAAAACAACTACCTTGGGTTCACTCCAGGGACGTTCAGATTTCCTTTCTCCTAACCGATGTTCTAGTCTCACTACTAAATTAATAAATTCAGCGCATTCTTCTGGTATTTTAACGATATGGGATCAACTATCTTTTAAATCATCTTTCAGGCCTCTGTAAAAAAGTGAGGCACGTTTTTTTTTCAGGCCATCTAGTCTCAGTAATTAACCAGTTGAAAGTAGTAATGTAAGTGTTCCTTGGATCCCTGTCATATATATTTAATAATTCGCTATCACAAGACTGGATAAAAACATGTTTCACAAACAATTGGGTCAGGGCTGCCTGAAAGGTGGCAAAATTATAAAAGATGGGATCATTGTTTTCAATAAGTGGAATAGACTAATTGGTGGCAACACCACCAAGATAGGAAACTACAAAAGCTACCTTAGCAACAGCAGATGTAAATACTCGAGGTTTACATAAAAAAATGCAATTGGCATTGGCTCATGAAAGCAGCAAAGCAAGATCTATCCCCAGTGAATTTTTATGGGTTGGCCAACGGCATAGATGTTGGAGTTGTCACTGTTACATATAGATTGTGGTCAGAGGAATTAACAGGATTGGAAGTGGAAGGCTGAGTACCAAATTTTGGGGAATTAATTATGGGCCTTGAACCTGAGGGATCCCTCCACTGTGTGAAGTATGTGGAACGTGTTAGGGTTTCCCTGAGCTCTTGATTCTCGGTTAGTAAGTTCCGGACTTGTTCCTGTAAATTTTGTACTAGAACTGCCAACTGCTCAGTATGGGTTAAATGATCTGAATCAGTTACAGACTCATGATCTATGATGACTTTGCCCTAACGGAACTTTAATGTTGTTGCTTGGCTTTCTGTTCTGTGCAAGCCACTCACCTGAATTCCAGGCATTCCGATAGAACAATGACAATTTCCCAATCCCGGTGAGGACTAATGTGACCGTGATGAAGAGTACATTGCCCTCTCGTAAGTTCTCAAGGGGAAGAGGGTTTTGGAAAGAGAAAATACCAGCAGCTGCTTTGCAGACTACAGAATCGGACTGTTGGACACTGGACTGCGAGATGTGTTGGGCGTCAAGACTTCTGATTTCTCAAAATACTGGGTTCTTGTTTTTTTAGGATTCTGGGCTGCAAAACAATTACGTAATTAATACATTGAACTTGCATAAACAATTGTACATTGCATAATGTCAATTATTGTTGACACATTGTGCATATGTTTCTATAAGGCTGAACAAGTCTCTTCCTCGTTTTACAATACTTTCAGATTCTCTAAAGCAATGTTCAAACTAAAAAAACAATCAACTTGCCTAAAGGGCTTTTTTACATTCTGGCGTAATCTCTTGCCAATATTAGTTCTGATAAACCTTCTCTATTTCCAATCTTCTAATTCTCAGGGGAGGGCTTGTTACGGAAATACGTCTTTCCTTAATGCCTGTTTAGCGGTATCTTGGATTCCCACCCAAACAATAAATCACGCTAGTTCTTATCGTCATAAATTATTTAAAAGACAGAGCTCTGTTTTGTTCATTTAAACAATTAATCTTTCTTTACCTTGAAATGAAGTTACTTGCTTGAAAATTTCAGAAGAACCCAAACTGGATTTTTTTACCTTTCTTATTTTCTCTCTTTTATAGGAAACACCGAATCGTCAGCGGAAGATGGGAGCCAGGACTCCGCAGGATGCAGACCGGAGGGCGAGGAACGTTGGAACTCGACTGGAGGCTGTCCAGAGGACGAGAAATGCTGGAACTCGAGTGGAAGCTGGTCAGAGAATGAGGAACACTGGAAGACTACCACCCAGGACTCCTGTGGGATTTTGTGCACTCTCAGAGCCACTTGATGGGCTGCAAACTATTTGTCTGTATCATCCCCCACCACATAACTGGGCACCACATATTTTGGTGTCCTGACTCCGGACTCACCGGTGGACACTGTAGGTATGCTGACACCATTGCTGTTGTTGCTGGACCCCACTTGGAGGGCTCTAATATCCAGCTCTCTGAGGCTTAGCTCATGGGCCATCTCCCTTTCCTCCATGACCAGCCTCTTCTCAACAGCTTGCTGTATTTCAAGCTTAGCCACGGCAAGGGTCTACTCCTTTGCCTTCTCCATCTTGGCAATGTGTAGCTGGAGTTTCTTCTCCTCCCTCCTGTCTGCCAGCTACTCTGAGGACAGTCTTCTTGACGATGCACCAATGCCTGCTCTAGACTAGACGTTCAGGCCTGGGAGAAGTTTGCTCAACTCCTCTGTAGGCTGTATGACAGGATCCTGTCAGCTCTTGCTCTGATTCATCCTCAGACACAGATCCTTCATCATCCACTTCTCCTTCTGGGTGGACATCTGCCCATGCTCTCAAGGCTTTCTGAAGCTCTGCCTTCTTGGCACTTACCTTGTGGAATACTCATCTCTCCTGACAAAACCCCTTGAGCTGGGCCACGGTATAGGTCTCCAGGTTGGCCAGCTCAAATTCCATATTGACAGACAGGACCACAGATATAGCAGAGAAAATGGGACTTGGGCAAAATAACTTTGGACAATTCAAAAGATGTCAGATCAGAGATAATTGTAAATTAAGAAAATGCCAATTAGTACAAGACAGACAAAAAGTTTACCAATCAGGGAAAATAGATGTGAATTGGGCTAATGCAGGTTGTAGTGAACATTGAATTATTATATGGTATTGCACAAACACAAGTCTTATCCTCACTGCTGATCACCAGTGTCAGAAATTGGGTCTCTCGTTGACAGAGGTATGCACCCTGTCGAAGTAGGGACCACAATCCTAGTCAGGGTAAGATACACACTCCAAATTACCCTTTGCTCACCCTCTGATGGCTTGGCACAGAGCAGTCAGGCCTAACTTAAAAGGCAATGTGTAAAGTATTTGTGCAATATACACCCACAGTAACACAATGAAAACACCACAAAGACTCCACACAGGTTTATAAATATAGAGAATATCTGAGTAAAACAAGACCAAACCAACAAAAATTAAATCAATAGAAGTTGAGGTATTAATTTTTAAAGAATAAATGTGAAATAGTGCTTAGAAGTCGCAAGCAGTCAAAAGGTTATTTGAAGTCGTGAGGGACCAGTGCATATCCAAAGTTCAGGCTGGCCGTGATGAAGGGTAGGCTGACTACTGGAACCATACGTTTCCCACTAACAAAGTACCTTGGATGGAGCTTATGGTCGACGTCAAGAATCCACTGCATCACCGTCGAGCAGTGAAAATGGGGTCCGTCATCGTCGTCGAACTCCGTTTAAGTGAAAGAAATGTGTCATTGAGCAGCACAGGTTGTCTGTCCGATCTCGTTGAGCAGCTTTTGCGTCGGTGTTAAAGGACGATGCTGCGAAATTTTACACACTCTCAAGGCCATGTATCGGTTTTGCAGATATCAGCTGCTGAACACACTTCTCAGGCCCAGGACTGGAGGGGGCATGTCAGGCAAGGATAGGACTCACAGATGGCAGACTCCAGCAGCACCAGGGGAGATGCAGGTAGTCTTTGATGTCCATGAGACTGCAGAAGACTAGGGGTCAAGCCAGCAAGCCCTTGGAGTGACTCTGGGTTCAGCAGGATGGCTCCAGTCCTTCTCCTCAGCAAGGCAGAGATCAGCTGTCAGCAGGGAGGCTCAGCAAAGCAGAGAAGCAGTTCCTTGGAACTGTTAGTCCAGGCAAAGTGGCAATCCTTGCAGCACAGCAGTCTTTACTTCAGCAGAGTTCTTCCCAAGTCCAGAAGTGTACTGATTGGCTAGGTCAAAGCCCTAGTACTTATACCCAAAAGTGCCTCTGATGCGGGGTGACTTTAAGGCAGCTCTTTGAAGTGCACAGGTCCCTCTCTCATCTCAGCCCTGGCTCCAGACTGTCAGTAGGAGGTAATCAGCCCTTTGTGTCGGGCTCAGGCCACTACCATTGTTAGTGTAAGAATGAGCCCTTCCCATCCTTCCTGCCCATGATGACGCATCAGTATTCAGATGAATGCAGATGCAGTTGAATGTCCTATGTTGTGGCTGTCTGGAGGGAATGAACAAATGTATCTGTCACCCAGCCCAGTCCAGACATGTATTTGAGACAGGCTGTCAGGCACAAGAGCAGTGAGAGCAGAGAATGCTCACTTTCTTAAAGTGGCATTTCTAAAATACTAATATTAAATCTGACTTCACCAGTAAAGAAGATTTATTATTATCATTCCAATGATGTAGCTACTCCTTTCAGATCAGGAATTACAGCTTAAAAGTATATCAGGGAAATGCAAATGCTGGCCTATGAGAGTAGGCCTCACCGTAATGAAAAATGACTTTGGGACTTTTTCATTACCAGGACATGTAATACTTAAAAGTACATGTCCTGTCTTTCAGTTACATAGCACCTTGCCCTATGGGCTACCTTTGGCCTACCTTAGGAGTGAAGTATATGTAAAAAAAGGGGAGTTTAAGTCTTGGCAAGAGGTTATAAATGCCAGGTCAAAGTGGCAGTGAAATTGCATGCACAGAATCTGCAGTGGCAGGCCTGGGACATAATTACAGGGCTACTTGAGTGAGTGGCACAATCACTGCTGCAGGCCCACTAGTAGAATTTAATTTTCAGGCCCTGGCTATGTGGTATTCCATCTTACCAGGGACTTACAAATAAATTAAATATGCCAATTGTGAACACACCAATGTTACCAAGTTTAGGAGAGTAGCATATGTACTTTAGCACTGTTAGCAGTGGTAAAGTGCTCGGAGTCCTAAGGCTAACAAAAAGATATAGCAAAAACAGGAATTGAAAAGCAAAAGGTCTGGAGTAAGATCACCCTAAGGATGGCAGGTTTATCACTCTACTAATGGACAATTAGGTATTTCTGTTTTCTTTTCCTTTTTGTCTGGTTGTTTTAATGATAACTGCTTTATATCTTGTATGTTTTTGCAATGATATACTTAATTTCTGCCACCAGAAGGAGGGACCCATAGATGGGGCCCCCACAAGTGTAACAAAGCAAGCTTCACCACACACTGCTAGATGATATGTGGTATCACCACTTGCTTGATATAGGACGAAACTCCTCGGATAGGTAATGTGTAGTGTATTTTCTCATTCCACCGCATCAGATAGGTTGTAGTCACCAAGAGAAGTTATTATTAATATTAATGTTATCATTAATAACATTTGTAAAGTGCAGCATTCATGTAATAGGTATCCTGGTGCTATGTAAACCTTGCCTGGTCAGCAACAAAGATACTTTCCTCCCTATTTAGGATACATCTTTCATGTCCCTTCCTGATATGGACCTGGCTATTTAGGGAAAAGGTAGGCTTTTAGATCTCTCTTAAAGTGCTTAAGACTCTGAGGGGGCTGGCAGCTTATTCCACACCTGAGCTGCCATCACCTCAAAAGGCCCAGCCTCCATAAGTTGGCAGAGGAGGAATGCAGGTTCCTCATTAACCGATAGTGCCTAAACAAGTGCCCCCGTACATCGATCGTTGTCTATTACATCTTTTCCTGTGTAGGATGAGGGTCCAGATACAGCCTATAAAATATGGCCCATATCATTTAGGGTGACCACCACTAAATATGATAAGGAGGTAGAAGTACTATACATTCCCACAGATGAACAAAGACGTATTGAAGGAATTTGCCTGCATGAACTTTGATACGCTGTAACAAGATATATTTTGTGAACTAGTCTGCATGCAGCAGTGTGGTGGGTTCATTTTCGCACCTTGCTTGGGCACACATATTTTAGTTTAGCTTAGGCCTGTGGCCTGTGCCCTTTTACCCAGATAAATGCTCTAATTTCATTTATCCATTTTAGTTCCGCATGCTTTTCAGCGTGGATCTTATTTTTTCTAATCAACTGTGATTCTGTGAAAGCCTTGTCATTATTTTTGTGCATGACATTTCACAATGTACTTCTGACCAAGGCTGACAAGAACAGTACCTGAGAATTCTTCTAGTATTGTTGCCAGTAGAGTACGTAAACAGTTCAACACCTCGGCACATGCTCACGTCAGGCCTTTTTCACAGAACATAAACGTGTTCCTTATAAAAACATCATACAGGTCAGGGAAAGGGATGGAGGTCTTTCCGGCCAGGATACCCATCTACACTGTGATTCCATTTCACTGCTGACCTCAGCCTTGTCTCTACAACCAGCCGGGGAGACGACGGGCAGACCCCTGTTCTCAGGTAATGGGGATGGGTGCCATTCTCATTGACTAAGTACGGACAAATAGGGCTATCACCTTTATTCTCTCACTAGAAGTTAGGGGTTAGGTAGGATTCCTCTGTACATGTTTGGGTATGCCTGGGTTGTTTATTTCCTTCTCACTGATCATAACAATCCTAATCTTCCTATGTCTCATTGCTTTAATAATGTAAGTACTGTGGACACTCACTACTTACTTACACATTACTAGGAAAGGGCAGAAACAAATGCACAGCAAAATCCTAATGATAGATACAAATTATTTATTATTGTCAATGATATATTAAATAAATATACAAACATATGGAAAGCTGTTGCACTGCATATAGGCTTATAAATTACATACATACTTCTATGATACCACATTCACATGCCACACTGGTAAACAGACTAACAGATTGTGAATTGCAAAAAATTCATTTAAAACAATCAATCTATTCCTAAACAAGAAAATCCATTATAATTACTTCTTATTTGGGATTACCATTATAACTCTCCAAAGAATGATCATATACACATAGGCCCTCATTATGAACACCGCGGGTTTCCCGCCGTGTTCAGGCTGGCGTTCTAAACACAGACCGCCAGCCCGTTGAGGACCCCGCCGGCCCAATAAACAACATTCCGCTGGGCTGGTGGGTGCAAACAGTGCTCCACTTGGAGCCGTCGTCAATGTCGCAGTGCGGCGGGTGCAGCAGCACCCGTCGCGCATATCACTGCCCGTAAATCTGGCAGTGACATGCGCGATGGGGCTGTGCACGGGGGCCCCTGCACTGCCCAGGAGCACCTCTTCCGCCAGTCTTTCCTTGGTGGGTGAAAACGCCTGGTAAAGGGTGGGGGAACACAGGTTCTTTAACTGGCGGCCAGCGCTGCTTGCAATGCTTCCCTGCTGAATAAGGAACACTGCCATCGTCAGGCTGCCTGGCGGCAGTAGCCTGGCAGTGGCGGAGTTCCACCTGTTGCCGTCTCCCTGTGAACAAAATATGGCGGTCCGTACCGCCATGCCGGTGGCGGCAATTTCGACCACCGCCGGAATGGAGGTCCGGACCACCATGTTCATAATGACCCCCATAATCTTTCACAATTTCATAACTTGACATTATAAGTCAATTATCACCAATATATTTCTTCCCCATGTACTTTCAATGTTAGTTCTAATTTCTCCTCTATGGAATTAGAATCAAATCTGATTTGATTCACGTTTATTGTGATTCCACCGAGAAGAATTTGGAACTAATATTGCGAGTGTAATGGGGAGAAATATATTTATCTGATCCATGGGTATTGCGATTCCAGTAAATATGCCAGAGACCTGTAGACAACCTGTCACACGGTTTATTTTACCTAACGGACTAACAAATGAGCGCAGGGATGTCACATTCGTCGTTGAAGCTCACAACGCTTACAGAACAGAAATATTTTACTCATGGGTCACCTTTCCCGCAATAAACGCAGACTCAAATACATTTCACACATATAGAATAGCAAATGTACCACAACAATACAGAGCATACCAATATTTAGAAATATATTTATATTATAAGAACACAAAGATTGGTTCAATGATGCCCTCCCACACATAATACAACCTTTTAGATTAGGTCTTTAAGTAATGACAGACCAGCTTGGCCAACATTGGCCACATATACTCCACATCTCAAAGTGCAAGCTATGCAAGTAGTTGAAGAACGCACATTATACAGTAAGCTACTAGCAGTATATAGATGCATAATACAATTTGTAATGCAGACTTTGAACACCGGGCCAGGGAGGACTGCTTTAGCTGTAAATCAGTTGGCCATTACAGGGATAAATCCACAAACTGACCATTCAATAATGGGAATAGCGCCCACTGAGCAGGAGAGAAATCCATTCTGGGTTGCACAAAAAACAAATCAGTTGTAAACAGTATTTCCCCATACGGGACCCCAAGATAAATATAGAATTCTCTCAATGTGCTTGCCGTTTGGAATGGTTCTCTCAATAGAGGATTGTGCCGCATGGGGCACAGACTTTGCCGCAATATATACCACTACGCATGGTACACCGACACTTGCAAATTTACTGGAAGTGTTAAAACAAATTAAAAATGAACACAAGGCAGCCCTGGACTTTGGTATGAAATTGAAGCACAATTTTGAAACAGTTTCCTCAATTGTTTTTAGTAATATTAAAGGGGAAGCTGCAGCACTGGCGATTTGTCAATGGCTCTGAGAGGTTCCTCATCGGGCTCAGGAGTGCAAGCTCCCAGAGATTTTTTCTGAAACTTATACTAGTATAGGTCATGTTGGACCTGGCTTTTTTGCAGGTTTATCCCCAAATATTTTGCCTTCTTCCCCCTATTTTTTCTGACCTGTTTTTGTTGGCTTTAGGACTCTGGGCGCTTTACCACTGCTAATCAGTGCTAAAGTGCATATGCTCTCTGTCTAAAATGTATTGGTGATTGGTTTTTCCATGACTGGCATATTTGATTTACCAGTAAGTCCCTAGTACAGTGCAAGGTGTGTGCCCAGGGCCTGTACATCGAATGCTATTAGTGGGCCTGCAGCACTAATTGATCCACCCACATGAATAGCCCTGTTAATATGTCAGAGGCTTGCCACTGCAGTATCTGTATGTGCAGTTGTAAACTGCCATGTCAACCTGGCAAGCGTCCCCATTTGCCAGGCCCAAACCTTCCTTTTTGTTACCCCAATAGTAGGCCCAAGGCAGACCCTTGGGCAGGGTGCAGTGTATTTAAAAGGGAGGACATGTACTGGTGTGTTGTACATGTCCTGATAGTGAAATACTGCTAAATTCATTTTTCATTATTGCAAGGATTATCTCTCCCATAGGGGCAACATGGGCGTTTCCTGTTGGGGTCTCTGAACTCACAATTTAAAAATACATCTTTTGGTGCAGTTGGTTTTTGAATTGTAAGTTTGAAAATGCCACTTTTAGCAAACAGGCTTTTACTTGCTTAACCATTATGTGACTCTGCCTGTCTGCTGAAAAGGCATCTGGGCCAGGATGACAGTTGGGCTGCTTGTGAATTCACTCTAGACAGCCACAAAAAGGGAGCGGAGGTGTGCCCTGCATTTTCTGGTGGGTCTTCCTGAGCTACAGTGGTGGAAGGAGTTGACACTTGCACCTGAATAGGGCTGTTCATGCCCTCACACAAAGCAGTATCCAACCCCCTGGAATGTGTCTGAGTTCAGGGCAGGGAAAGGCAGGGTCTTGTGCACTACAAATACTTCTCTTTGAAGTTTGCCTACTTCAAAGACAGAAATGGGGTAAATACTGGACCTCTGACAACTCAGAGGTAGAACACTTCTGGACTAAGGACAATCTACCTGGAAGAAGAGCTGAATGTTGTAGGAGGAACTGGCACTCTCCCTGTTGCTTTGTTGTGCTGACCTGCTGCTTGCTTCTTATGTCCTGGGAGTGAAAGGACTGGGCATTGTTTTTTACATCCTGCTTTCCAAGGTTCTCCAAGGGTTTGAACTGAGCTTGCCTCCTGTTAAGAAGTCTCAGGGACATCAAAGACTTCATCTGGCAGCGCCTGGACTCTCTTACTGAGAGTTCTGACTTGCCAAGTGGTGCAAAAACCAGTTCCTGGGCCCCTGGAAGGGAGCTCAGTGCAACCAAGAAGAAACCAAGCACATCGACTCCAGAGCGATTTTGGAACTAGCGCTGCAGTCCGACTCCGCCCCGCTGCCTGCACTGGAGCCGTGGTCCACAGTGAGTGCAACAACCTACAACCCAGGCCTGATGCCGCCGCAGTGCCTCTGAAGTCCCACCACAGCCGAAAGCTTTGTCACCGATGTCCATTGACACATGACTCTGTCGCAGCACCTGTGGCCCAGTGGTGTGATCACGACACCGCAAAGACGATGCTTCCCATCTTGACCTGCTGTATTAATTGACCTTGCCTTGTCATAAGGAGCCGATGCCTCGCCACCAACGCTGCATCACCTTCCCTGCAACTGCAAGAAACCAATGCCTTACTTCCCCTGCCTAGCAGTAGGCAACCGACACCTCACCTCCCAGGCAGCAGTAAGGAACCTATGCAGCACCAGCTCAAGTAATGCCTCACCTCCCTGACTCCTTTCAGCGTCATTGTTAATTCATTGCTTTCCAAGGTACTGTACCTGGGGGTCCGTGTGACTCCATGACTGGCCTGCACTCCCTCGCGAATGGCGTTGGAGTGTTGCAAACAACTCTGTCAAGACGCCATGATAGCCCCAGTTGGAGCTATTGTGTTTCAAAGCGCTTTACTAAGATTTAGGCCCTCATTATGACATTGGCAGTAAGTCCTGCTTACCGCCTTGCTGACTGCCGCCAACATACCGCCGGCGTGGCGGAATACCACTACCCATATGTCACACACACACAGCAATCCATCACTATACAAACACACATAAGTCCGCCCGCCCAAAGGTCAGTGATAAACTGGCGGTACCGAAACCCACACCGTTACACCAACAGAACTACGCCCACAGCATTACGATCCACGAATCACTGGGGCGGACATACAACTGTGGTAAACCATTGGCGGTACATACCGCTGCGCTCAAAATACACACACTCAAACAAAACAACACCACATTGGACTATTCAAACTACACACACCTGACACACATACACACACCACACCCACACACCCACACCACTATAGAACACACACCCACACTACTCACAACCCCTTATGACTAAAAGAAATTGCCAACTGAGAGGGATAGACCAAGAGCACCCACAGAACACCATCACCCATACACTATCCATGCACCTTACAGCACGCACCCCAATACATCACCCCACACACCCTCACACACACAACTCACACTACACCCATGACACCACAAAGACACCCCAGGTTCTCAGAGGAGGAGCTAAGGGTCATGGTGGAGGAAATCATCAGGGAGGGCCACAGCTATTCGGATCACAGGTGCAGGAGACATCCATCGCTAGGAAGATGGAGCTATGGCGGAGAATCGTGGACAGGGTCAATGCCGTGGGGCAGCACCCAAGAACTAGGGATGACATCAGGAATAGGTGGAACGACCTACGGGGGAAGGTGCATTCCGTGGTAGCAAGACACTAAATAGCAGTACAGAGGACTGGCGGTGGAATCCCGCCTCCTCCCCCACAACTAACAACATGGGAGGAGCAAGTCTTGGCAATCATACATCCTGAGGGCCTGGCAGGAGTAGCTGGAGGACTGGACTCTGGTAAGTCAACTCTGTACTACTATCACCCCCCCTACTTGCATGCCTGCATGCCATCACATGCCCCCACCCGTACCCTCACCCCCATCACTCCACCACCTCACATATAACACACCATCACAATCCACCCATCCCAATACCAAACCCTGCACGTAACACCAATGCACGGACCCCCATCACAGACCTGCATGGACACCCATCATTAAAGCATGCACATTAGAGACAATCACCTAGCCCACCAAATGACTACTCACCCAAGGCTAAGCTGCCAGGGCAATAACAACCAAACAGGGCAACACACCCATGCACAAGATGACACACGCAGAGACAATAACACTGCATTTACATCCCCACAGGTCCCCCACCCAACGTCACCGGAGAGGAGGTGCCAGAAACATTCAGTCCCCGCCACAAGAGGCCCACAGTGATGGCAGCAGCTCTGGACACCTTGATCTGGATGACCAACCTGGCCCATCAGGGATCTCCGGACAGTTGGTTACCCAGGCACAGTCCCAGACCACCACAGAGCCTCCCCCTCAGGAAACATCACCACAGCACCCACCCAGAGGGCCCATACCCCTGTCCCCATGACACATCAGTCAGCAGTGTGTCCACCACTACAGGGGCCCCAGGACACCCCACAAACACAGGACGATCAGGGACCTGGGGTCAGTGGCAGTGGGCACACGGTTCAGGGGACAGAGGCACAGGACAACAGGGAAGCTGGGAGGGCTGCTGTGCGACACGGGGAGGACAGGCCCAGGGAACCCACTGTAGGAAAGTACCATCTTCCTTGGCATGTTACCCCCATTTTTGCCTGTCTCACTGGGATCCTGCTGGTCAGGACCCCAGTGCTCATAGTTTATGGCCTAATGTGTTTGTCTGTATAGTGCTTAACTATGTCACTGAGGCTCTGCTAATCAGACCTCAGTGCTTATGCTCTATCTGCTTTTAAATTTGTCACTGTAGGCTAGTGACTTCAATCACCAATTTCAATTGGCACACTGGACCCCCCTTATAAGTCCCTAGTATAAGGTACCTAGGTACCCAGGGCATTGGGTTTCCAGGAGATCCTTATGGGCTGCAGAATACCTTTTGCCACCCATAGGGAGCTCAGACAAACCCTTGCACAGGCCTGCCATTGCAGCCTGAGTGAAATAACGCACACGTTATTTCACAGCCATTTTCACTGCACTTAAGTAACCTATAAGTCACCTAAATGTCTAACCTTCACTTGCTGAAGGTTAGGTGCAAAGTTACTAAGTGTGAGGGCACCCTTGCACTAGCAAAGGTACCCCCACATAGTTCAGGGCCATTTCCCTGGACTTTGTGAGTACGGGGACGCCATTACACATGTGCACTACATATAGGTCAATACCTCTATGTAGCTTCACAATGGTAACTCCGAAAATGGCCATGTAACATGTCTAAGATCATGGAATTGTCCCCCCCATGCTAAATCTTTTATTGGGGAGCCAATTCCATGCATCCTGGGGGCTCCACTAAGGACCCCCAGTACTGCCAAACCAGCTCTCTGAGGCTTGCACTGCAGCTACAGCTGCTGCCACCTCACAAACAGGGTTCTGCCCTCCTGGGGTCTGGGCAGCCCAGTCCCAGTAAGGCAGAACAGAGCATTTCCTCTGAGAGAAGGGTGTTACACCCTCTCCCTTTGTAAATAGGTGTTACAGGCTGGGGAGGGGTAGCCTCCCCCAGTCTCTGGAAATGCTTTGAAGTGCACAGGTGGTGCCCTCCTTCCATAAACCAGTCTACACCGGTTCAGGGACCCCTTGTCTCCTGCTCTGGCACACAACTGGACAAAGGAATGGGGAGTGACCACTCCCCTGTCCATCACCACCCCAGGGGTGGTGCCCAGAGCTCCTCCAGTGTGTCCCAGACTTCAACCATCTTGCTTTGCAAGGTGTGGGGGCACTCAGGAGGGTTCTGAGTGGCCAGTGCCAGCAGGTGATGTCAGAGACCCCTCCTGATAGGTCCATACCTGATAAGGTAGCCAATCCCCCTCTCAGGGCTATTTACGGTCTCTCCTGTGGGTTCTCTTCAGATTCTGCTTGCAAGTTTCCTTCAGGAATCCTCTGCAACTACTTCATCATCCTCTGACCTCAGATCAACCGCAGCCTGCTCCAGGAACCGCTGTAACTGCAACAAAGTATCCACAAGGGATACTTTTCTTCTGCAACCTCAGCTGCAAGTCAGCAACTGCAACAGTTTCCATGTTGTGCACACTCTGGGGACTCCCTGTCTTCATCCTGCACCAGAAGGACCGAAAAATCTCCTGTGGGGTGATGGAGTCACTACCCTCCTCCAGCAGGCACCTTCCAAGCCGACCGCTACCCTTGGACTCCTCTCACAGCAACGAGCGTCCTCCTAAAGACACAGAGGGTGGACATCATCAACATAGACTGTCCTGAGGTCCTGCTGTCGTAATTTGGAGGAGTTAAGACCTTGCCTTCCCAGAAGGCGACGGTACCCCTGTGTACTGCGTCTTCTTCAAATCCTGAGGCCTCTGTGTACTATTTGCAAAATTCCTTCGTGCACAGCCTGGCCCAGGCCCCCAGCACTCCATCCTGTGAGCACAACTCGCTGAGTTGTTCTCCGGCAGCGTGGGACCATCCTTTGTTGTGCTGCATCAACCGCGTTTTGCACCTCCTTTGTCCCCATGTCCTGGGACTCCCGGGGGTGCTGGCTGGCATCCTGAGGGCTCTCTAAAGTGCTGAGAGCCCCCTCTTCCTCCTGACACAGAGTTGAGGCCCCCAGGTCCCTCCTGGGTCCATCCAGTGCCATTGTGAGCAAAACACACTTTTGTCGTAACCAAGGCTTGTTGGTGACTTCCAACACGAAATCACATCTGCAGCGATCTTCACATCGTGGGACATCCTTTGCATCATGCAGCATCCCGCTGGCATCTTCCTAGGGTGCATTCCTTCAGTCTTTGACTAACTGGGGACTCTTCTTTTGCACCCTCTTCTGGGTTGTCAGGGGCTCCTGTCCTTCCTGGAACTTCTTTCCACTTCTGGACTTGGTCCCCTTCCTTTGCAGGTCTTCAGGTCCAGGAATCCAGCAGTTGTTGTTTGCACACTTGGTTGGTTGCTGCAAAATCCCAAACACAAGGTGTAGTGTGTCCTAAGGAAACTTCCAGTACTTTACTCCTGCTTTTATGGGCTCTGGGGTGGGGTAATTTACTTACCTTTACTGTATTCTTACTCTCCCAGTGATTCTGCACACATTACATTTGTCTAGGGGGGAATTCATGATTCGCATTGCACTTTCTTAGTATATGGTTTGTGTTGCCCCTAGACCTATTTTATCCCATTGCATCCTGTAGCATTTCCTATTGTTTACATTGTTCTATGACTATTTACTTGTCTAATTTTGGTGTCTAGTGTATATATTATGTATAATAATACTTACCTCCAGAAGGAGTATTGTCTCTAAGATACTTTTGGTTCTGTGTCACCCAAATAAATACCTTCATTTTTGGTAACACTGAGTATTGTCTTTACTTGTGTATAAGTGTAGGAGGCTGGCCTGGCTTATAGTGGGTACCAAGTGGTACTTACACCTTATGCCAGGTCCAGTTATCCCTTATTAGTAGATTAGAAATGTTTTAGCAGCTTAGGCTGATAGAGGTAGCTATAGCAGAGCAGCTTAGGCTGAACTAGGAGACATGCAAAGCTTCTACTATACCACTTATATCACTTAGCACTATATCATAAGAAACACAATACTCAGAGTTACTAAAAATAAAGGTACTTTATTTTAGTGACAATATGCCAAAAGTATCTCAGAGGATATACTCCCTTAGTAGGTAAGTAAAATACACAAAATATATACACAGACCAAAATCAGGTAAGTAAAACACTTAGAAAAGCAGTGCAAACACTGTGGAACACAATAGAATGCAATAGGAGACAATAGGCATAGGGGCAACACAAACCATATACTCTGAAAGTGGAATGCGAAACACGAAGAGACCCCAGGCCTAGTGTAGTGTGTAGGGAGTCGCTGGGAGTGTAAGAAAACACTAAGGGTGTCCAAAATACCCCACCCCAAGACCCTGAAAAGTAGGAGTAAAGTTACCCTACTACCACAGAAAGACAGTAAAGTCGAGATAGGAGATTCTGCAAAGACAACAACTGACTGCAAAGCGCTGAAGATGGATTCCTGGACTTGAGAACCTGCAAAGGGAGGGGACCAAGTCCAAGAGTCACGCAAGTGTCCAGGGGGGAACCCCGGATGAAGATGCAAATGGGCTGCCTCCGGGTGGAAGAAGCCAAAGATTCTGCAACAACAGAAGGTGCCAGGAATTTCTCCTTTGGTCAGAAGATGTCCCAGGGCGTGCTGGAGGATGCAGAGTTGTTTCCATGCAGAAAGACCATAAACAAGCAGTGCTAGCTGCAAGAGTCTCAGTTGAAGGTTATGGGTGCTGCCAGGGCCCAGGAAAGACCAGGAGGTCGCCCCCTTGGAGGAGGAGACAGAGGGGGCGCTCAGCAACACAGAGAGCCCACGCAGAAGCAGGCAGCACCCGCAGAAGTACCGGAGCAGGCACTTAGAAGATTGGTGTAACCGGAGTCACAAAAGGAGGGTCCCACAACATCGGAGTCCAACTCAGAGGGTTGAACAGTGCAGGATGGAATGCTGGGGACCCAGGCTAGGCTGTGCACAAAGGAATCCTTATAGAAGTGAACAGAAGCCGGAGCAGCTGCAAATCACGCAGTACACAGGTTTGCAGTCTAGCGTGGGGAGGAAAGGACTTACCGCCACCAAACTTGGACTGAAGGATCACTGGACTGTGGGAGTCACTTGGATATAGCTCCTGTGTTCCAGGGACCACGCTCGTCAGGATAAGAGGGGACCCAGAGGACCGGTGATGCAGTCTTTTGGTGCCTGCGTTAGCAGGGGGAAGATTCTGTCGACCCACGGGAGATTTCTTCTTGGCTTCCAGTGCAGGGTGAAGGCAGACAGCCCCCAGAGCATGCACCACCAGGAAACAGTCAAGGAAGCCGGCACGATGAGGTGCTACAATGTTGCTGGTAGTCGTCTTGCTACTTTGTTGTGGTTTTGCAGGCGTCCTGGAGCAGTCAGCGGTCAATCCTTAGCAGAAGCCGAAGAGGGAAGTGCAGAGGAACTCTGGTGAGCTCTTGCATTAGTTAGCTGAAGAATTCCCCAGAGGAGAGACCCTAAATAGCCAGAAAAGGAGGTTTGGCTACCAAGAAAGGAGGATTGGCTACCAAGAGAGGTAAGAGCCTAATAGAGGGGGTCTCTAACATCACCTGCTGGCACTGGCCACTCAGAGAAGTCCAGTGCTGCCCCAACACCTCTGTTTCCAAGATGGCAGAGGTCTGGGACACACTGAAGGAGCTCTGGGCACATCCCCTGGGAGGTACTGGTCAGGGGAGTAGTCACTCCGCTTTCCTTTGTCCAGTTTCATACCAGAGCAGGGCTGGGGGATCCCTGAACTGGTGTAGACTGGCTTACACAGAGATGGGCAACATCTGTGCCCATCAAAGCATTTCCAGAGGCTGGGGGAGGCTACTCCTCCCCAGCCCTTCTCACCTATTTCCAAAGGGAGAGGGTGTAAAACCCTCTCTCAGAGGAATTCCTTTGTTCTGCCTTCCTGGCTGTTCTGGCTTCTGAGTTGCTGAGTGCCCCCTGTCTCCCCCTCCAAGGGGCACCATCCTGGTCCTTCCTGGTCCCCAGCAGCACCCAAAAACCTCTACTGCGACCCTTGTTTGCGGTATTTCTGCACGGAAACACTTCTGCAACCTCCAGCACGCCGTGGGACATTTTCCGTCTAAAGGAGAAGTTCCTAGCCCTTTTCGTTGTTGCAGGATCCTAGGCTTCTTCCATCCGGAGGCAGCCTTCTTGCAACTTCATCCGGGGTTTCCTGGGCTCCTGCCTCCCTTGGACACTATTGTGACTCTTGGACTTGGTCCCCTTGCCTTGCAGGTCCTCAGGTCCAGGAATCCGTCTTCAGTGCTTTGCTGGTGTTTGTGGCTCTTGCATAATCCCCCTATCACCACTATTGTGTCCTTATGAGGTAGTAGGGGTACTTTACTCCTACTTTTCAGGGTCTTGGGGTGGGGTATCTTGGACACCCTGACTGTTTTCTTACAGTCCCAGCGACCCTCTACAAGCTCCCATAGGTCTGGGGTCCATTCGTGATTCGCATTCCACTTTTGGAGTATATGGTTTGTGTTGCCCCTAGACCTATGTTCACCTATTGCATCCTATTGTAATTCTACACTGTTTGCATTACTTTTCATACTATTACTTACCTGTTTTGGGTTTGTGTACATATAACCTGTGTATATTACTTACCTTCTAACTGAGGGTACTCACTGAGATACTTTTGGCATATTGTCATAAAAATAAAGTACCTTTATTTTTAGTAACTCTGAAGTATTGTGTTTTCTTATGATATTGTGCTATATGATGCAAGTGGTATAGTAGGAGCTTTGTCTCCTAGTTCCGCCTAAGCTCTGCCATAGCTACCTTCTATCAGCCTAAGCTGCTAGAAACACCTCTATTCTACTAATAAGGGATAACTGGACCTGGCACAGGGTGTAAGTACCACAAGGTACCCACTATAAGCCATGCCAGCCTCCTACAGTGACGGATAGCCGATTTCAGGTCAGGCTCCAATTGGGCACACAGCTCTGTGATTGTGGTCCTGTCAAGTCTATAGGTGAGGATAATATGCCTGTCCTCCATTGTTGCCAAGTCCACCAGGGGTCTGTACACGGGGGAATGTCTCCATCTCCTATTCATCTGCAGAGGTTGTAATCTAGAGTGCAAAAATGGTGAGCAGCTGGTCAGTATACCATATTTCCAGACACTACACTGCATTGCATGTTGTGATTTAACTGTATATTGTTGTACATGCCCAAATGGTGCCTGTGTGCACTGTGACGCAGTTAGGTGCCAAGGCCTGCCCCCCCCCTGAAATGCCGGCCGCTTGTCCTGAATGGAGGGACATGTGGAAATGAGGTAATTCCGCTGATGTTGTGTTCCGTTGCGGGAGGCTGTCGAGTACCGCCGTGCAACTCCTCATTGGTTATTATTGGCCCCTATGGGTTACAGTGGCCAATGGTGATGTACCCCGGAGTCTGAAGTTGTTGCATAGGATTCCTGAAGGAAACTTGTAAGCAGAATCTGAAGAGAACCCACAGGAGAGACCCCAGATAGCCCTGAGAGGGGAATTGGTTACCTTATCAGGTATGGACCTATCAGGAGGGGTCTCTGACGTCACCTGCTGGCACTGGCCACTCAGAGCTCTCCAGAATGCCCCTTTACCTTGCAAAGCAAGATGGATGAAGTCTGGGACACACTGGAAGAGCTCTGGACACCACCCCAGGGGTGGTGATGGACAGGGCAGTGGTCACTTCCCTTTCATTTGTCCAGTTTCGCACCAGAGCAGGGTACAAGGAGTCCCTGAACCGGTGTAGACTGGTTTATGCAAGAAGGGCACCATCTGTGCCCTTCAAAGCATTTACAGAGGCTGGGGAGGCTACCCCTCCCCAGCCTGTAACACCTATTTCCAAAGGGAGAGGGTGTAACACCCTGCTCTCAGAGGAAATGCTTTGTTCTGCCTTCCTGGGACTGGGCTGCCCAGACCCCAGGAGCGCAGAACCCTGTCTGTGAGGTGGCAGCAGCTGTAGCTGTAGTGCAAGCCTAAGAGAGCTGGTTTGGCAGTACTGGCGGTCAATGGTGGAGCCCCCAGGATGCATGGAATTGGCTCCCCAATACCAGGTTTGGAATGGGGGGACAATTCCATGATCTTAGACATGTTACATGGCCATGGGCCAGATGTAGCAAAGTGTTTGCGCCTCGCAAACGGCGAAAATCGCCGATTGCGAGGCGCAAAAGCCACTTTGCCATTCAGAAATGCATTTTGCGAGTCGGCTCCGACTCGCAAAATGCATTTCCGACTCGCAAATAGGAAGGGGTGTTCCCTTCCTATTTGCGACTCGCAGTGGGATGCAATTCCATTTGCGACCGCGTATGCGGTCGCAAATGGAGTCGCAGTTACCATCCACTTCAAGTGGATGGTAACCCACTCGCAAATTGGAAGGGGTCCCCATGGGACCCCTTCCAGTTTGTGACTGGACCCCAAATTATTTTTTCAGGGCAGGGAGTGGTCCAAGGGACCACTCCCTGCCCTGAACAAAAAAACGAAACTAAAGGTTTCGTTTTTTTTGAAGTGCAGCTCGTTTTCCTGTTAGGAAAACGGGCTACACTTCAAAAAAAAAAAAACTGCTTTATTGAAAAGCAGGTCGCTAACATGGAGGTCTGCTGACGACAGCAGGCCTCCATGTTAGCGAGTGCCTATACTCGCAATGGGGCCGCAATTTGCGACCCACCTCATGAATATTCATGAGGTGGGTCATTGCGACCCCATTGCGAGTCGCAGTCGGTGTCTGAGACACCGTACTGCATAGCAATTTGCGACTTGCAAATTGCGAGTCGCAGGGACTCGCAATTTGCAAGTCGCAAATTGCCGACTTGCTACATCTGGCCCCATATTCGGAGTTACCATTGTGAAGCTACATATGGGTATTGACCTATATGTAGTACACGTGTGTAATGGCGTCCCTGCACTCACAAAGTCCGGGGAAATGGCCCTGAACTATGTGGGGTACCTTTGCTAGTGAAAGGGTGCCCTCACACTTAGTAACATTGCACCTAACCTTCAGCAAGTGAAGGTTTAGACAAATAGGTGACTTATAGGTTACTTAAGTGCAGTGAAAATGGCTGTGAAATAGTGTGTGCACTATTTCACGGAGGGCGCAGTGGCAGTCCTGTGTAAGGGTTTGTCTGAGCCCCCTATGGGTGGCAAAAGAAATGCTGAAGCCTATATGGATCTCCTGGAACCCTAATGCCTTGGGTAAATAGGTACCATATATGAGGGACTTGTAAGAGGGTGTCCAGTGTGCCAATTGGATTTGGAATATGGAGTCACTAAACTATAGTGACAACTTTGGTAATTAGAGAGAGAATAAGCACAGGAGTTCTGGTTAGCAGGATCCCAGTGAGACAGGCAAACACACTGACAAATAGGGTTTTAACTATGAGCACTGGGGTCCTGGCTAGCAGGATCCAAGTGACACAGTAAAAACACACTGATACACACTCACAAACAGGCCAAAAATGGAGGTAACCATGTTAGAAAGAAGCTACTTTCTCACAGTCCACCATCAAATGGCTACCGCAAAGTGTTTGACACACCACTACAACATGTATATCTAAACCATTGTGGTGCCTCACAGCCTGATGGTGCATACAAATACATCTTAGTTGCTGTTGACTCATGTTCTAGATTCGCTTAGGTGCGATCGACATGATCGGCTAACGCTCGAACTGTTATCAAAGATTTTTTAACCTTCATGTGGACATATGCAGTTGCAGCATTCCACTCAAACCAGGGCCCTGCCTTTGCCTCCAGGGCATTCAGGGACCCCATGGCAAAGATGAGTGTTCAACTCCATAACTCCACACCCTTCCATCCTGAGGGAAACGCGGTCATGGAGAGGAAGAACCGGAACTTAAAGCAATCTTTAAAAGAGAGGGTATTAGGTTCTGATCATAGCTGGTTTCATCACCTATATGGGGTCCAGAGAGCACAAAACAATCTGCCTAGAAAGTCCTTGGGAGGACGTACCTTATATGAGATCTTATTTGGGATTCCTATGTATGTCCCAGATCTTGATGGCCCTGGTGCGGTGGCGGCAGAAACAACTTTTGACATACATGAATGTGCCGCTGTTTCATAGGAAATACAACAATTCTGTGGTGAAAATTCATCTGCCTATGCCGCCACCTTGGAAATGAGGGATTTGCCAACAACATCAACTGGCTGGATTCCTAAAGTTGGGGCTCTAGTAAGAGAAAAGATTGCTGTGAAAAACAAGTTCTGCCCATCATGTAGAGCACCGGTTCCAGCCCTGGGAATACACAATACCAGATCTGTCATCATACCACTGCTCCCTGGTTCTAAGGAAAACCGCTTTGTTTCAATTGACAACGTCAAGTTGCACCATGTGGCAGATCCTGCACAGTAGACCATGAGGATTCCTGGGTAGTTCCCTAGCCTCCCTCACTATCCAATGGGATACTCCTGCAATTACCAATGCTACAGTCTCTCCGAGCTCGGGGAAGGCAGAGAATGTACTTTTGTTACTTCATGTTACTACTTCAATGACAAGGAATGTCTAGAATGTAGATCCTTACTATCCCAATTCAGCACATCGGATGACATTGTTTATTATGAACCAACACCATTGGGTCCATCTACCAGCTCTGCACCGGCTCCTGTTATTGCACAGACTGCTTTTGATTATTTTGTTGATATTTACAACTTTTCTTCAAATTTCTCTGCATCTGCGACTGCACCTGTCTCAAGTACATGTAATCTTTACACCTGACTTAGAAACAGTTATATGGTTTGTCCATGGTACTATCTCTGGATACTGCTGACATTGCTTGCCTTCCTGCTTTGGATTGGGTTTGTCATTGTTTCTTTTTACTGATAAATGGTCACCATCTTCCTGATCACTCTGCTGTTGAACTGGTGGATGAGGTTTTAACACCATACCTTTCTTCCCACAAGGTCTGAAGAGACTTGTCCCTTGAGAACATTTTGCTGTTCCAATTCCCAATGGGGTAGTTTGGGATGAAGTACCGTATGATATATTTCGAAATACTGAGGTCATTCAAATTCCATATGTCTTCAAATTTTCTATGAATTATTTTATCACACCTTGGATTGTTTCTGATGACTGGGATGTTAAAACAGTTGATCCCATGCTTTCTGAGCTTGAATATTATACTGTATTTGAAAGTGAAGATGTATATATGAACACAGCAACTTATGGGGAAATGTTCTGTTACCATCATTATGACAATACTTTCTGCACTGAGCTAGTACCCCAAGATCAGTTTTTAATTACACACAGTGGGAGCATTGTCAGAGTCCACCAGTGGGGAGTTACAAAACATACATAGGAACATTTACATATTTTATTGGGCATGATGCTAAGAATGCTGAGTCATATTTTTTTTAATTACCTCCTTCTAAAGTGAGAAAGAAATTGCTAACTGACACACAATTAATCTATTTGGATTCCTTTGTTTACCAGCTGGCTGTTGTGGGCTTTTGGAAAAACACTGTTGATTTGAAGAGTGTATGGGGAACACAAGATTGCAATACAGGGTAGGGAAGCTTTATTTAGAGCATACCTTATTCCTTTGCAAATGACATTTTTAAATGTCATAGTTCAGCAAATGACTTGCCTAAGGTTATCAAAAATAAAATAACTAAATGCACCCAGTATTGCAAAACCAGTTAAATTTAACAATTAGAAGGCACTTTTAAATGTCACTGAAGAGCATCTCACTATTTGGGTTCAGAATGGTACCTTTAATTCCTCACTTTCATGCCCTGGTAGTTATTGTGGTCAGTGGCCACAAAAGGTTTTCAGGCAAACTTTGGAAATTCAACACAGGGTTTCAGATCAAGCCGACCGGGTCCTCGTTACATCACAGCTCAGCACTCAGGCATTATTACAACATATAGGCCCTCATTATGACATTGGCAGTAAATGCCGCTTGCCTCCGCAGTGACGGCTGCCAACATACCGCCGCAGTGGCGGATATCCGTTCGCCATTTTATGACACACACACACTAATCCGACAGAATACTGCCACATGCACAAATCCGCCAGCCTAAAGGTCAGTGGTAAAGTGTCTGAACCAACACCCATACCGTTACGCCAACAAACCAACGTCTGCCACATTATGACCCACGAATCATCATAGAGCACATTCAACAGCGGTAAACCATTTGCGGTACACACCGGCGCGCTCTGAATGGACACCCAAATACAAAACAACACTACATTGTCCAAAACCGAAATTACACACCTGACACTGATAAATACACAACACCCACCCACAGCATTATAAAACACATACCCACATTACCCACAACCTTTTAGGAACACAAATTATTCACACCAGACTGAAACCAAAACTACTGAGACAACTACACACACTCACCACAAACACCCACACATCTGCCACGCTCCCCACATCCCACACTTCACCACATTACTCAACACCCACCCACCAACACACATCACACAACACCCATGTCCCCACTAAGGCTCCCCCGTTTTACTGATGAGGAGTTGCGGGTCATGGTGGAGGAAATAGTCAGGGTAGAGCCACAGCTGTTTGGAGCACAGGTACAGCAAATATCCATTGCCAGGAAGATGGAGCCATGACGGAGAATCGTGGAGAGGGTGAACGCCATGGCACAGCATCCAACAACAAGGGACGACATCAGGAAGAGGTAGAACGACCTACATGGGAAGGTACGTTCTGTGGCAGCAAGGCACCACCTCGCCTATAGAGGACTGGAGGTGGACCCCCACCTCTTCCCCCACAGCTCACAGCATGGGAGCAGCACGTCTTGGCAATACTGCATCCTAAGGGACTCACTGGAGTTTCTGGAGGACTGGACACTGGTGAGTCAAGATTTACTACTTATCACCCCCCATACCTACAGGCCATCACACCCCCTCACCCTCACTCCCATCACTCCACTACATCCCATACACTGCACCTACACATATGACTAACCCCAATGCCTGTCCCTGCATGCTATAGCAATGCATGGACAGCCCTCCCAGCCCTGCACGATCACCCATCAAAAAAGCATGCACAGCGTGGCGAACTAACAAGCCCACAATTCATCACCATACACAAACAAAGGCGACAGGGCAACAGCAACTATAGAGGGGAAGCCAGGGATGTACAATTTGTCATAGACATGAGGCATAATACATCACTTATATCCCCACAGGTGCACCAGCCAATCTCAGCAGAGAGGAGGTGCCACGTCTAACTAGTCCCCCAACAGAAGATGCCCCCAGTGATGACAGTAACTCTGGACTTCAGGATCTGGATAAACAACCTGGCCTTCAGGGACCGCGGGTAAGTCGGACACCCCAGCCCACTCACAGTCCACCACAGAGCCTCCCTCATCAGTATCCAATACCACAGCACCCACCCAACGTCCCCACACCTCTGTCCCCAGGACACGTCAATCAGCAGTGTGCCCACCTATACAGGGCCCCAAGTCCACACCTCACCCACTAGACAATTAGGGTCCTTGGTTCAGTGGCAGTGGGCACACCGTTCAGGGGACAGATTCACAGGGCTACAGGGACACTGGGAGGACTGCTGTGCACCAGGGGGAGGACAGCCCCAGGGAACCGACTCTCCAGGAGGCACTCACTAATGTCCTGGGGGCTTACCAACAATCCCAGGGCAAGATAGGCTAGATCCTTACCAACATACAGGAGAACAAGTGGCTGCAGGAGGAACACCATCAGGAGATCAGGGAGGATTTGCAGGCCCTCAACACCACCATGATCTCCATAGCAGGGGTGCTGGCAGACATGGCCCACATCATGAGGGAATGGACAGCACACCAGCAGGCCCCTACCGCAAGCCAGCCTACTGACCAGGCCTCCACTTCCACTGCAGCTAGTGGGCAGGAGGCCCTGCCACAGGACCCACAGGCCACCAGCACCCCTCCCCCTGCAGACATTGAACAACCCTGCAAATGTTCCCTGCAACCCAGACAGAAGCCAGAGACACTCGCCAAGACCAAGGCCACCGCCAGGAAATAAGACCCTCCTGAAGATCTTCCGCTGGATCCCCGCCGACACCAGAAAAACTGTGACCCACGCCCTTGTCACGAGTCGCCTGGACTACGGCAACACCCTCTACGCCGGGACCACCGCCAAACTCCAAAACCGCCTGCAACGCATCCAAAACGCCTCGGCCCGCCTCATCCTCGACGTACCCCGCAACAGCCACATCTCCGCACACCTGAGACACCTGCATTGGCTCCCAGTCAGCAAAAGGATCACCTTCCGTCTTCTCACCCACGCACACAAAGCCCTCCACAACAAGGGACCGGAATACCTCAACAGACGCCTCAGCTTCTACGTCCCCACCCGCCCCCTCCGCTCCGCTGGCCTCGCACTTGCTGCCGTCCCTCGCACCCGCCGCTCCACGGCGGGTGGGAGATCTTTCTCCTTCCTGGCGGCCAAGACCTGGAACTCCCTCCCCACCAGCCTCAGGACCACCCAGGACCACTCCGCTTTCCGGAGACTCCTAAAGACTTGGCTGTTCGAGCAGCGATAACCCCCCCTTTCCCCCCTAGCGCCTTGAGACCCGCACGGGTGAGTAGCGCGCTTTATAAATGTTAATGATTTGATTTGATCTGAATGTCCTCCTTGTGTCTCACCATGTAACCTTGTCCACTTTGAACTGCCTTTGCTCCCCTTCCTATGGTCATTGGACACTGGATCTGTGCTACAAACAGAATTGAACCATACCCTGGACTTTCCTCTACCATCACCCCATTCCATTGCACTTTCCTGTCAATTATTTGCACTACAATAACCACCCTTGAACACAACTTGATTGATAGTGTTTAATGTGATGAAAATGTGCATTTATGGAAACAGTCACACCATGTGCAAATGATCTGAAAACTGTGATAGCATACAATTAATGATCCTTAGCTGTCTGTAGTCATCACATCACTACACTGTTGTAATATCATCTGCAAAATGAAAAGCCATTGGTGACAGTAAGTAGAGAAGCAAAGGAAGTGAATGCCATCCTGCTACAGCTACACAGATAAAACAAGAGTCAGAGAAATGGTAAGTTACATTGTCTCACCTGCATGTCACTGGAAGTATTGAGATATAACTGATGTTCTGTTGTCCGCATCCACATCCTCTGCCTCCTCATCCTCACTGTCCTCAGGGTCCACTGCTGCCATAGGGGCATTTCCAGTCTCCTCCTCCTACAGATAAGTCACATGTCGGCTGAGGGCCAGGTTGTGCGACTTGCAGCTTGCCACTACTATCTGGCAGACCTTCTCGGTTGAGTAGCACAGGGATCCACCTATCAGATACAGGCATTTGAACCTGGCCTTCAGGAGGCCGAAAGTCCTTTCGATAATTCTCCTGGTTCGCCCATGTGCATCATTGTAACGATTCTAAGCCCCTTTCCTGGCATTCCTCACAGAGGTCAGGAGCCATGATAGGTTTGGGTAGCCTGAGTCACCTGCAAGTATTGAGGGACAAACATTAGCCTTACACAATGGTATGGGGTTAACACCAGAAGGCGTACCCTGACATACATTGGGTGGGCACTCAGGTTCACCTATTAGCCACACTCCGTGCCTCTGCAGTTGTGCCATCAGATGTGGGATGCTGCTATTCCTCAGAATGAAGGCATCATTCACCAACCCAGGATACTTGGCAGTGACGTGCGAGATGTACTGGTCTGCCAGGCACACTATTTGCACATTGAGTGAGTGGAAACTCTTCTGATTCCTGAACACCTGTTCATTCGGGGGGGGGCAATTGCAATATGTGCTCTGTCAATCGCTGCAGAGTAATATTTGGTATATGTCCCACTGCATAGAATCCTGCCTTCACAGTGGCCAAATCTTCCACCCGGGGGGGGGGGGAGGAAGCGATGTAGCTGCACATGTGTTTAACCAAGGCAGACAGAACCCTTGCCAGCACAATTGAGTACATTAGCTGTGACATTTCAGCTGCCAAGCCCACTGTCACTTGTAAGGACGCAGTTGTCAGGAAATGGAGTACTGATAGGACTTGCATAAGAGGGGGGATCCCAGTGGGATGACAGATAGCTGATATCAGATCAGGCTCCAATTGGGCACACAGCTCTGTGATTATGGCCCTGTCCAGTCTATAGGAGAGTATTATGTGCCTATCCTCCAGTGTAGCCAAGTCCACAAGGGGTCTGTACATGGGGGCTTGTCTTCTCCTCTTATTCATCCGCAGTGGTAGGTATCTAAGGGACAGAAGAGTGAGTAGGCTGTCACAATTTAAAGAATGGAACCAACACCTCTGTGTACATACAGCATCAATGTGATGGGACAGTAGGAATGGCAATGTAAGTGCAATCATCAGCAATGACGGAGTTATGGATTATCTGAATGTTGTCCACCACCATGAAATGGCGACCGTCTGTCCTGTATGTAGGGACAGGTGGAAGTGAGGTAACTCCGTTGGCGTTGAGCGTCGTGGCGGAAGGCAGTCTCGCACTGCTGTGCAATTCCTCATTGGCTAATATGGGGCTCTATGGAGTGCAGTGGCCAATGAGGATCAGCGGCGGCGGTGACGATGTACACTGCTGCAGACGTGACTGCCGTTTTCTATCTGTATACACACTTGATTCCTGACTTCCTGACTACACCTACACTGGGGGTGCTGCTGTGACCTGTGTCTGGAACCTACCATGGCCTGTGTGACTGAGGAAAGGGTCCCTGCCTTCACTTCTGAGGAGTTGGATCATATGGTGGAAGGAGTCCTACCCCAGTATGGACTGCTGTATGGGCCTCCAGACCAACAGGTGAGTACACCTTGGGCACAATGCATGTGCCAAGGTTGCATGGAGATGTGTGTGCAAGCATCATGTAATTTTGGGGGATGGTATGTCTGTTGGCAGTGTACATGGTGGGTGCCGGGTGATGTGCGTGCCAATGGAGATGGAAGTGGGATTTGTGGGCCATATGTGTGACAGGCTCAATTGTATGTGTAATGGTGTCCTTCCGTCTGTATTACCTCTGCAGGTCAGCGTCCATCAGAAGAAGGGATTGTGGCGTGCCATCGCCAAGGATGTGCGGACCCTGGGGATCTACAGCAGGCGGAGCACCCACTGTCGGAAAAAGTGGGAGGCCTAAGACGCTGGGCATGGAAGACCGCAGAGCCCCAGATGGGGATGGCCTCCCAACCAGGAAGCGGTGCCTGTCGGAACCTGACCCTCCTGATGGCCTGCATAGTGGCGGTGACCTACCCAGAGCTGGATGGGTGCTTGAGGGCATCACAGCAGCCACAAGGGGGTGAGTACAGTGGGCATAACTACAATCATTGGTAGGTGGCATGGGATCTGGGTGGTGGTTGTGAGTCATTGGGCGCCCCTTAATGCCAGATCAGACATTGCAGCATGACCCAGCTCAAGGGTAATGGGTGCATAACAAATTCAGGAAACCTAGATAGGTTGTATTCCATGTCAGACAGGGCTCAGTGGGTCCCAGGGGGGCTGCAGTTGGCAGTGTTTGGCCCTCATCTTGCTGTGGAACCTAGCCAATTGATTAGCAGTGTGGTGCTTAGTGCTCAATCCTGAACCCTGTTTGTGATCATAGTGTGTATGCCAACTGTGGTGTTGGTGCTGTAATTGACCCAGTTTCCATTTCTCTCTCTCCCCTCCTTTTTTCTTCTGTCATTCTGTCCATGTATGCATTACCATAATCTGGCGGAGGAGCAGGGGCACTGGTGACTGAGGGAGCTGCATCCCACAGGACCCAGAAGGCAGAGTCCACTGACGCCAAGGGAACCAGTGGGATGGAGGGCGAGGGGAGCACCACCTCAGAGATAGGAGGTGACAACACTGACTTCTATTCCCCCTGCGATGGGAGCTCCCTGGTGGTGGCGGACATCTCTGGGACCACCCCAGCTCCAGGTACAGCTGCCACCCCCATACCAGCACCGCCCTCCCAGTAGCCCCTCATTGATTTGCCCGTGCCCGCTCACCCAGGAGGGTGGGCATCTCCTTTGCTACAGGCACCTCAGGCCCTGCCCCAGTGAGCCCTGCTGTCCTGAGTGAGGAGGCTATTGACCTCCTGAGAACCATCTCAGTAGGGCAGTCAGCCATAGTAAATGCCATCCAGGGGATGGAATCCCATAGGCAGCAATGCAATGCATTCCTGGAGGGCATCCATGGTGGATTGGCAGACCATCAGAGATCGTTCCAGGCTCTGGCCTCCTCTCTGATGACAGTCATTGTCTCTGTTCTTACCTTACCCCCTCCAACTACCACTTCCGAGTCCCAGTCTCCTCAACCCCAACCCATCCCATGCACACATACAGACAAACATGCACACAAAACATCAGACAGGAGTAGTACAGTCAAACACAGGCAGCACACTTCAGGCCACAAGCACTCACACACACACCAGACAGTTGCACACACAACAACATCCACTGCCTCCACTGTCTCCTCCTCCTCCTCCCTCACAGTCACATCCACACTCACACCTGCATGCACTGCTTCAACAGCCAGCACCACCATCACCACACCAAGCAGCACACACACCTCACTAGCAGACACCTCCACAACATCCATCCACGAGTCCCCTGTGTCCTCTCCCACCCTGTCTGTCCCATCCCTCTTAAGGGACACAAACGCACGCACTCCTTCACCCAACAGCCATCCACCTCACATCAGCACACTGCCCATGCACCTGCACCCAAGTCCAGCAGACGTACTCCTCCAACAACCACTCCCTCAACCTCCACTCCCATCCCTCCTCCCTCACCCCACCCCACGGTCCCTAAGAAGCTTTTCCTTGCCCAATTGGACCTCTTTCCTCCGCGTCCACCCCCGTCCTGTCAGTAAGAGCAGGGTCCCAACGACCCAGCTAGCATCTCAGCCATACAGTCCACGGGGACAGTGGAGGCACCTCCTAGACGTGGAGGCAAGAAAGTGAAGGATCCCACTCCATCTGCCACGAAAGTGAAGGATCCCACTCCACCAGCTAGGAAAGGGAAGGATCCCACTCCACCAGCCAGGAAAGGGAAGGACCCCACTCCACCAGCCAGGAAAAGGAAAAGGAAAAGGAAGGATCCCACTCCACCAGCTAGGAGGGGCCCACTCAACCACCAATGACAGGAGCGGTTCCCACTCAACCACCAGTGACAGAAGAGGTTCCCACTCAACCACTAATGACTGAAGAGGTTTCCACTCAACCACAAATAACAGTAATGTTTCCCACTCAACCACCAATGAAAGGCAAGAATCCCTCACCTGCAGCTGAGACACAGCAGCCCTCACCCCCAGCAGAGTCTGCCCAGGAGACACCTCCCCCAGCAGAGACAATGCAGCCCTCACCTCCAGCAGAGGCTGCCCAGTGGACACCTCCCCCAGCTGAGACAATGCAGCCCTCACCTCCAGCAGAGGCTGCCCAAGAAAAACCTCCCCCAGCAGAGAGAATGCAGCCCTCACCTCCAGCAGAGGGAATGTAGGCCACCCACCAGGGACTGTTGTACTAGGAGCCCCCTCCAGAAGCATTGGGCAAGTTCCCCACTTCAGAGACTGTGACCTTTCACTCCCCAGCATTGGGAAATGGGCATGGAGCCCCCTCCAGAAGCTGTGGGTGAGTTCCCCACCTCAGAGACTGTGACCTTGCACTCTCCACCATTGGGAAATGGGCATGGAGCCCCCTCCAGAAGCAGTGGGCGAGTTTCCCACCTCAGAGACCACTGGGGTTGTGATGGACAGGGTAGTGGTCACTCCCCTTTCCTTTGTCCAGTTTCGCTTCAGAGCAGGGACTTGGGGTCCCTGAACTGGTGTAGACTGGTTTATGCAAGGAGGGCACCATCTGTGCCCTTCAAAGCATTTCCAAAGGCACTGGGAGGCTACCCCTCCCAAGTCTGTGACACCTATTTCCAAAGGGAGTGGGTGTAACACCCTCCTCCCAAAGGAAATGCTTTGTTCTGCCTTCCTGGGACTGAGCTGCTCAGACCCCAGGAGGGCAGAACCCTGTCTGTGAGGTGGCAGCAGCTGTAGCTGCATTGAAAGCCTCAGAGAGCTGGTTTGGCAGTACTGGGGGTCCATGGTGGAGCCCCCAGGATACATGGGATTGGCCCCTCAATACCAGATTTGGAATGGGGGGACAATTCCATGATCTTAGACACCTTACATGGCCATATTCAGTCACCATTGTGAAGCTACATATAGGTATTGACCTATGTGTAGTGCACGCATGTAAAGGTATCCCCACACTCACGAAGTCCAGGGAATTGGCCTTGGACAGTGTGGGGGCACCTTTGCTCGTGCAAGTGTGCCCTCACACTTAGTAACTTTGCACCTAGCCTTCAGTAAATGGGGGTTAGACCCAGGTGACTTATCAACCAATCAATCAATCCGAAATTTGTAAAGTTCACTACTCACCAGTGAGGGTCTCAAGGCGCTGAGGAGGGGCGGGGGAAGAGAGAGGAGGTGCTGCTACTGCTCGAACAGCCAGGTCTTGAGAAGTTTCCTGAAGATAAGGAGGTCTTTGGTCTGGCACAGGTGGGTGGGAAGAGTGTTCCACGTTTACTTATAAGTTACTTAAGTGCAGTGAAAATGGCTGTGAAATAGTGTGTGTACTATTTCACTCAGGCAGCAGTGGCAGTCCTGAAGAAGGGTTTGTCTAAGCTCTTTATGGGTGGCAAAAGAAATGCTGCAGCCCATAAGGATCTCCTGGAACCCCAAACAGTGAGGCAGTAAAAACACATTGACACACACTCACAAACAGTCCAAAAGTGGGAGTAAGCATGCTAGAAAGAGGCTCATTTCTCAAATCACAAATATAATGAAATTTGGAAGCTTCCACAAATGGAAGCTGACACACGTTTAAGGCAGATTGATAAATAAAAAATGGAAAAGCCTCCAGCTGTTGTCAATAATGCTATGAACACATTGTCCAACCACATTTACACACTAAATAACATTGTGTTGCCTTCAATAGACATCATTCAAAATGATATGTCATTTTTACATCATGGACAGAGTCAGCTTAGGTCTGTTATGCAGCTGGGTTGGACATTACAGGTTCTTAGAAGTGGCCCCGTGCACTGGCAGCACATTAACTCTACTGAGTTATTTGCTGAGTTTAATTTGACAAGACAATAGCAGATAATGGCTAAGAAAGAAACGAGTTGGGGGGAGCCAAGGTTGGCGGAAAGGACGGATGCTCATTGAAGAGCTTCTCGTCTAGGCCCCACATAAATCCTTAGACATCCTATACATTCCCAACCTAATCACAATTAAATGTCACAGAGAATGTTCGGAAGACCCGCTGCCTCGGAACCGGGGGGCAGTGAGCGAGGAAGAGCAGAAATGCCTTGGCAGAGGTGGCCCCGCTGTGCTCTGGGGAAGACCAGCCGCACATCCTCTCTCTCGGACGATACTCTGGGAAGCAGACGGGGAGGAGAAAATTGGGCGAGGCTTCCCTCCCCGGTGAGAGAGACGGACGCACGCTCGCAGAGTGTGGCACCGACGTGAGAGAGGAGGATGGAGACGTGAGGCCGGAGAGGTGGGGAAGCGGTGCTGCAGGAAATGCCTCCCGCAGTGACAAGACAATAGGAGTGCAGGCCGGTGAGGTGAAGGGCCTATAGGGTGAAGGTGGAGGAGGCCTGAGTAGGAAGTCAAGGACATCCGTGTTGGGGGACGGGGGACAGCAGGCTGGATTGCATGTGGCCAGAAGGCAGAAGCCTTCCCACATATTAGAGACAGAAGTCGCCACAGTTGACCGTCAATAGGTCCATCTTTTCCTCCCCCCTGCCCCTGGTGGAACAAGAGAGGTAACAGATAAGGAGACCAGTTGGGGACACCGCCGGGATTCCAGGGACTTACCCCCTGCCTGGAGTGCAAGATCACTAGTGGAGACAGGCTCACCAAAAGAATCCGAAGGTGAGTGTGATAGTAGGGGCGGAGTGGGCCAGGCACACATGTCTCCCCACCCCCTAGGCGACCGGGAGCTGGGGGAGGTGGAGAATGGAGATGACGGCGGATAGCTGTAGGAGGCTGGCCTGGCTTGTAGTGGGTACCAGTGGTACTTACACCTTATACCAGGTCCAGTTATCCCTTATTAGTAGAGTGTAGTAGTGTTCTAGCAGCTGAGTCTGATATAGGTAGCTATAGCAGAGCAGCCAAGGCTGAACTAGGAGACATGCAAAGCTCATGCAATACCACTTGTATCATATAGGTACAATATCATAAAAAAGATAATACTCATAGTCACTAAAAATAAAGGTACTTTATTTTAGTGACAATGTGACAAAAATATCTCAGAGGATATACTCCCTTAGGAGGTAAGTAACATGCACAATATAAACACAACTAACCAAATCAGGTAAGCAAAACAGTCAGAAAGTAGTGCAAACACTGTATAACACAATAGGATGCAATGGGCCTAGGGGCAACACAAACCATATACTAAGAAAGTGGAATGCGAACCACGAATGCACCCCTAGGCAATTGTAGTGTGTAGAGGGTCGCTGGGAGTGTGAGAAAACACCAAGGGTGTCAAGGAGACCCCACCCCAAGTAGGATTAAAGTACCACTATTTCCCCCAAAACACACTAAAGTTGTGATAAAGGATTTTGCAAGGAATACAACAGACTGCAAAGCACTGAATACGGATTCCTGGACCTGAAGACATGCAAAGGAAGGGGACCAAGTCCAAGAGTCACTAAAGTGTCCAGGGGGGCAGGAGTCCACTAAATCCTGGATGAAGGCACAAAATGGCTGCCCCCGGTTGGAAGAAGATGCTGGTTTTGCACCAACGAAAGGAGGTAGGAGGTTCTGCTTGGTGCAGAAGATGTCCCATGGCGTGTTGGAGGATGCAGCATTGTTTCCTTGGTAAAATACCGCAAACAAGCCTTGCTACCTGCAAGAGTCATGGTTGAAGAAAAAGGGTGCTACCCGGGCCCAGGAAGGACCAGGATGTCGCCACTCAGGTGAGGCGACAGATGGGGGCCCTCAGCAATGTAGAGAGCCCACGGAAAGGAGGGAAGCACCCGCAAAAGTCCTTGAACATGGGTTCAAGAAGACTGAACACGGCGGTCGTCTCAACACTGCAAAGAGGTCCCATGACACCGGAGGTCATCTCAGGGAGCTGAGCATCACAGGACAGAGTGCTGGGGACCTCGGCTCAGCTATGCATGCAGGATTTCTTGGAAATGTGCACAGAAGCCCTTGTAGCTGCAGATCACATGGTGCACAGGATTACTCTCTGGGGAGGGGAGGCAAGTACTTACCTCCTCCAAATTCAGAGAGTTGGACCACTGGACAGTCTGGGTCACTTGGGTCCACCACCTCTGTTCCAGGGGCCACGCTCATCAGGATGAAAGGGGACCCAGAGTATCGGTGAAGCTGAAGTTTGGTGCCTGCTGGAGCAGGGGGAAGATTCCGTCGACCCATGGGAGATTTCTTCGTGGCTTCCAGTGCAGGATGAATGCAGGCAGCCCCCAGAGTATGCACTACCAGGAAACAGTCGAGAAAGCCATCAGGATTAGGTGCTACAATGTCGCTTATAGTCTTCTGGCTACTTTGTTGCAGTTTTGCAGGCATCCTGGAGCAGTCAGCAGTCGATCCTTGGCAGAAGTCGAAGAGAGAAGTGCAGAGGAGCCCTGATGGATTCTTGCAAGTCGTTATCTGAAAAGAAGCCCACAGGAGAGACCCTAAATCGCCCTCAGAGGAGGATTGGCCACCTAGTCAGGTATGCACCTATCAGGAGGGGTCTCTGATGTCACCTGCTGGCACTGGCCACTCAGAGGCCTCCAGAGTGCCCCCACACCTCTGAAAACAAGACGGCAGAGGTGTGAAACACACTGGAGGAGCGCTGGGCACCACCCCTGGGGTGGTGATGGATAGGGGAGTGGTCACTCCCTTTTCCTTTCTCCTTTGTCCAGTTTCGTGCCAGAGCAGGGACTGGGGGTTCCCTAAACCGGTGTAGACTGGCGTATGCAAGGAGGGCACCATCTGTGCCCTTCAAAGCATTTCCAGAGGCTGGGAGAGGCTACCCCCTCCCCAGCCTTTAACACCTATTTCCAAGGGGAGAGGGTGTAACACCCTGCTCTGAGAGGAAATGCTTTGTTCTGCCTTCCAGGGACTGGGCTGCCCAGACCCCAGGAGGGCAGAACCCTGTCTGTGGGGTGGACAATTCCATGATCTTAGACATATTACATGGCCATATGCGGAGTTACATTGTGAAGCTACATATAGGTTTTGACCTATATGTAGTGTACGCGTGTAATGGTGTCACCGCACTCACAAAGTCCGGGGAAATGACCCTGAACTATGTGGGGGCACCTTTGCTCGTGCAAGGGTGCCCTCACACTTAGTAACTTTGCAGCTAACCTTCAGCAAGTGAAGGTTAGACATATAGGTGACTTATAAGTTACTTAAGTGCAGTGGAGGCAGAGAGAGCATGAACACTGAGGTTCTGATTAGCAGAGCTTCAGTGACACAGTTAGGCACTACACAGGCATACACATTTAGGCCACAAACTAGGAGCACTGGGTTCCTGGCTAGCAGGATCCCAGTGAGACAGGCAAAAACATACTAACATACATGTAAAATTGGGGGTAACATGGCAAGAAAGATGGAACTTTCCTACAAAACCCCCCCAAACGAGGGACAATAAGGCTAACCTTGCCCAGATGAGTCTTCATTGTCTAAGTGGAAATATCTGGAGAGACCATCTGCATTGGAGTGGGTACTCCCAGGTCCATATTCCACTGTACAGTCCATTCCCTGTAGGGAGATAGACCACCTCAACAATTTAGGGTTTTCACCTTTCATTTGTTTAACCCCTTCCCCGCCATGGGCGTAATGGTTACGTCCATGGCAGCGCCCGTGTGGCGCCATGGACGTAACCATTACGTCCCGTGACCGGCCCTAGGGGCAAGCGCTAGCGCTCCCCCCGAGGGCCGCCCCCCCACCCCCCCAAGCCAGAGCTGAAAGGGGAATCCCTTCCCCTTCCACCCCGACCCCTCCCACCCCCCCTGTGACACCAGCGCGATCGGAAGAGAAATGCTTTGCATTTCTCTTCCGATCATGTGGCGGAGGCCGAGAGAGGCTTCAAAGGGAAGGAAGTGTATTTCCTTCCCTTTTAAGTCTCTCTCTGCGTTTTGGCAGCCGGATTGCAAGCAATCCGGCTCTCAAAACGCCCACTAGACACCAGGGATGTCTTTTTATATAAATGATATTGGCATAAGGGAGCGAACCCTTGGGCAAGGGTCGCTCCCAGGGGGGGCATTTTTTTTAAAGTCTTTTCTGCCCCCCCGGGGGCAGATCGGCCTATTATTAGGAACCTCTAGGCACCAGGGATAATTTTTTTTTTTTTTGTTTGTTTTTGTTTAGTTTTTTTTTTTGTTATTTGTTTTAGGTGTGGGGAGCGATCCCTTAGGCAAGGGTCGCTCCCATAGGGGGAAAATTATATTTAGGCCATTTCTGCCCCCCTTGGTGGCAGATTGACCTATTTTTATGAGGCCAATCTGCCCCCAAGGGGGGCAGAAACCACTAGACACCAGGGAGTTTTTTGTTTGTTTGTGAATTTCACATAAGGGGAGCGACCACTAGGCACCAGGAATCTTTTTTTTTGCGCCGTCAGGCAAGGGGAGCGACCCCGTAGGCAAGGGTCGCTCCCCGGGGGGGGGGCACATATATTTTAGACATTTCTGACCCCCCGGGGGCAAATCGGCCTATTGTTATTAGGCCGATCTGCCCCTGGGGGGCCAGAAACCTCTAGGCGCCAGGGCTATTTTTTTGTTGTTGTTTTTTTTAGAGATGGGGGAGCGACCCCGTAGGCAAGGGTCGCTGCCTGGGAGGGGGTGGGGGGGCAAATTTATTTTAGGCCATTTCTGCCCCCCCACCCCGGGCCGGCTGAGCTAGAGGCCAAAATCCACAGGTAGGCACTTTGCAAAAAACACCTCTGTTTTCTGTGAAAAAATTTGATGTGTCCACGTTGTGTTTTGGCCCATTTCCTTTCGTGGGCGCTAGGCCCACCCACACAAGTGAGGTACCATTTTTATCAGGAGACTTGGGGGAACGCTGGGTGGAAGGACATTTGTGGCTCCTCTCAGATTCCAGAACTTTCTGTCACCGAAATGAGAGGAAAAAGTGTTTTTTTGGCCAAATTTCGAGGTTTGCAAAGGATTGTGGGTAACAGAACCTGGTCAGAGCCCCACAAGTCACCCCATCTTGGATTCCCCTAGGTGTCTAGTTTTCAGAAATGTGCTGGTTTGCTAGGTTTCCCCAGGTGCCGGCTGAGCTAGAGGCCAAAATCCACAGGTAGGCACTGTTTTCTGTGAAAAAATGGGTGTGTTTATGTTGTGTTTTGGGCCATTTCCTTTCGTGGGCGCTAGGCCTACCCACACAAATGAGGTACCATTTTTATCGGGTGACTTGGGGGAACGCTGGGTGGAAGGAAATTTGTGGCTCCCCTCAGATTCCAGAACTTTCTGTCACCGAAATGTGAGAAAAATTTGTTTTTTTAGCCAAATTTTGAGGTTTGCAAAGGATTCTGGGTAACAGAACCTGGTCAGAGCCCCACAAGTCACCCCATCGTGGATTCCTCTAGGTCTCTAGTTTTCAAAAATGCACAGGTTTGGTAGGTTTCCCTAGGTGCCGGCTGAGTTAGGGGCCAAAATCTACAGGTAGGCACTTTGCAAAAAACACCTCTGTTTTCTGTAAAAAAATTGGGATGTGTCCACGTTGTTTTTTGGTCCGTTTCCTTTTGTGGGCGCTAGGCCTACCCACACAAGTGAGGTACCATTTTTATCGGGAGACTTGGGGGTATGCTGGGTGGAAGGAATTTGTGGCTCCTCTCAGATTCCAGAACTTTCTGTCACCGAAATGTTAGGAAAATGTGTTTTTTAGCCAAATTTTGAGGTTTGCAAAGGATTCTGGGTAACAGAACCTGGTCAGAGCCCCACAAGTCACCCCATCTTGGATTCCCCTAGGTCTCTAGTTTTCAAAAATGCACAGGTTTGGTAGGATTCCCTAGGTGCCGGCTGAGTTAGGGGCCAAAATCTACAGGTAGGCACTTTGCAAAAAACACCTCTGTTTTCTGTAAAGAAATTGGGATGTGTCCACGTTGTGTTTTGGGACATTTCCTTTTGTGGGCGCTAGGCCTACCCACACAAGTGAGGTACCATTTTTATCGGGAGACTTGGGGGTACGCTGGGTGGAAGGAAATTTGTGGCTCCTCTCAGATTCCAGAACTTTCTGTCACCGAAATATGAGGAAAATGTGTTTTTTAGCCAAATTTTGAGGTTTGCAAAGGATTCTGGGTAACAGAACCTGGTCAGAGCCCCACAAGTCACCCCATCTTGGATTCCCCTAGGTCTCTAGTTTTGAAAAATGCACAGGTTTGGTAGGTTTCCCTAGGTGCCGGCTGAGTTAGGGGCCAAAATCTACAGGTAGGCACCTGGCAAAAAACACCTCTGTTTTCTGTAAAAAAGATTGGGATGTGTCCACGTTGTGTTTTGGGCCATTTCCTTTCGTGGGCGCTAGGCCTACCCACACAAGTGAGGTACCATTTTTATCGGGAGACTTGAGGGAATGCTGGGTGGAAGGAAATTTGTGACTCCTCTCAGATTCCAGAATGTTCTGTCACCGAAATGTGAGGAAAATGTGTTTTTGTAGCCAAATTTTGAGGTTTGCAAAGGATTCTGGGTAACAGAACCTGGTCAGAGCCCCACAAGTCACCACATCTTGGATTCCCCTAGGTCTCTAGTTTTAAAAAATGCAAAGGTTTGGTAGGTTTCCCTAGGTGGCGACTGAGCTAGGGGCCAAAATCTACAGGTAGGCACTTTGCAAAAAACACCTCTGTTTTCTTTAAAAAAAAATGTGATGTGTCCGCGTTGTGTTTTGGGCCATTTCCTTTCATGGGCGCTAGGCCTACCCACACAAGTGAGGTACCATTTTTATCGGGAGACTTGGGGAACGCTGGGTGGAAGGACATTTGTGGCTCCTCTCAGATTCCAGAACTTTCTGCCACAGAAATGTGAGGAACATGTGTTTTTTTAGCCAAATTTTGAGGTTTGCAAAGGATTCTGGGTAACAGAACCTGGTCCGAGCCCCGCAAGTCACCCCTCCTTGGATTCCCCTAGGTCTCTAGTTTAAAAAAACGCACAGGTTTGGTAGGTTTCCCTAGGTGCCGGCTAAGCTAGAGGCCAAAATCTACAGGTAGGCACTTTGCAAAAAACACCTCTGTTTTCTGTCAAAAAATGGGATGTGTCCACATTGTGTTTTACGGCATTTCCTGTCGCGTGCGCTAGGCCTACCCACACAAGTGAGGTATCATTTTTATCGGGAGACTAGGGGGAACATAGAATAGCAAAACAAGTCTTATTGCCCCTTGTCTTTCTCTACATTTTTTCCTTCCAAATATAAGAGAGTGTGTAAAAAAGACGTCTATTTGAGAAATGCCCTGTAATTCACATGCTAGTATGGGCACCCCGGAATTCAGAGATGTGCAAATAACCACTGCTCCTCAACACCTTATCTTGTGCCCATTTTGGAAATACAAAGGTTTTCTTGATAGCTATTTTTACTCTTTATATTTCAGCAAATAAATTGCTGTATACCCGGTATAGAATGAAAACTCAAGGCAGGGTGCAGGTCATTTATTGGCTCTGGGTACCTAGAGTTCTTGATGAACCTACAAGTCCTATATATCCCCGCAACCAGAAGAGTACAGCAGACGTAACGGTATATTGCTTTAAAAAATATGACATTGAAGGAAACAGTTACAGAGTAAAACGTTGAGAAAAATTGCAGATTTTTCACCTCAATTTCAATATCTTTTTTTTTCAGTTGTTATTTTATTTATGGAATCCCTTGTAGAATCTACACAAATTACCCCTTGCTGAAGTCAGAATGTTATCTACTTTTCAGAAATGTTTCGGTTTCTGGGATCCAGCATTGGTTTCATTCCCATTTCTGTCACTGACTGGAAGGAGGCTGAAAGCACAAAAAATCGTAAAAATGGGGTATGTCCCAGTAAAATGGCAACATTGTGTTGAAAAATTGGGTTTTCTGATTCAAGTCTGCCTGTTCCTGAAAGCTGGGAAGCTGGTGGTTTTAGCACCATAAACCCTTTGTTGATGCCATTTTCAGGGGAAAAAACACAAGCCTTCTTCTGCAGCCCCTTTTTCCCATTTTTTTGAAAAAAACTAAAATTTCACTGTATTTTGGCTAATTTCTTGGCCTCCTTCTGGGGAACCCACAAAGTCTGGGTACCTCTAGAATCCCTAGGATGTTGGAAAAAAAGGACGCAAATTTGGCGTGGGTAGCTTATGTGAACAAAAAGTTATGAGGGCCTAAGAGCGAACTGCCCCAAATAGCCAAAAAAAGGCTTGGCACCTGAGGGGGAAAAGGCCTGGCAGCGAAGGTGTAAAGCCATAATAGAGGTTTGTGGTCTGTTTGAACAATAAAGTGAGTCCCAAAGAGGTATAGTCTCAACTTTTTCAAGGCCCAGACCACAGCAAAGGCCTCCCTCTCTATGGCAGACCAACGCTTTTCTCTAGGAGTCAACCTCCTGCTGATAAAAGCAACAGGTTGATCCTGGCCCTCTGTGTTTAGCTGTGATAGAACTGCCCCTACCCCTAATTCAGAAGCATCAGCTTGTACAATTAATTGTTTGGAATAACAAGGGATTTTAAGGACAGGTGCAGAGCACATGGCCTGTTTGAGCTCATCAAAAACCTTTTGATAGCTAGCTGTCCATAATACCTTTTTAGGCATCTTCTTTGATGTGAAGTCATTAAGAGGGGCAGCTATAGCGCCATAATTCTTGATGAACCTCCTCTAGTACCCAGTGAGGCCTAGGAAGGCTCTCACTTGGGTCTGAGTTGTAGGGGGAGTCCATTCCATAATTGTTTGGATCTTCCCCTGCAGTAGTGCAATCTGCTCCCCACCTACCAGGTGGCCCAGATAAACCACTTTTCCCTGCCCTATATGGCACTTTGAGGCCTTGATAGTGAAGCCTGCCTTTTGCATGGCATCAACAACTTTCCACAGGTGGACCAGGTGAACATCCCAGGTGGAGCTAAATACAGCAATACCATCTAGATGTGCTGCACTAAAGGCTTCCAATCTTTGAAGGACTGTGTTCACTAACCTCTGAAAAGTGGCAGGTGCGTTTTTCAATCTAAAGGGCATAACCGTGAATTGATAATGACCCCCAGTGGTTGAAAATGCTGTCTTTGGTTTTGCATCTTCTGATAACTTAATCTGCCAATACCCTGCAGTTAAATCAAAAGTGCTTAGATACTTGGCAGAAGCCAGTGTATCTATCAGCTCATCTGCCCTGGGTATAGGGTGAGCATCTGTTTTTGATACTTGATTGAGACCCGTATATTCCACACTAAACCGCATTTCTTTCTTTCCTTCTTTACTATGAGGTTTGGGGACAAGCACCACTGGGCTGGCCCAGGGGCTTTCAGAGGGTTCAATCACTCCAAGGCCTAACATTTTCTGTACCTCTTGTTTGATACAGTCTCTGACATGGTCAGGCTGTCTATAAATTTTACTTTTGACAGGTAATCTGTCTCCAGTGTCAATTGTGTGCTCACATCAGGTAGTTGTACCTGGAACTAGTGAGAAGAGGTCAGAGCATTGTCCAAGGAGATTTATGCAGTTGTCCTTCTGCTTAGCAGTAAGGCAATCTGCCAGTACAACTCCCTCCACTAAGCCATCAGCTTCAGTGGTGGAGAATAGGTCAGGGAGAGGGTCACTCTCTTCTTCCTGCCCTTCATCTGTGGCCATAAGGAGGGTTATGTCAGCCCTGTCATAGTAAGGTTTAAGGCTATTGACATGAAGCTCCAAAACGGGACTTCTGGCAGTGCTCAGGTCCACCAAATAGGTGACCTCAACTTTATTCTCTACAATTAGATGGGGTCCACTCCATTTGTCCTGGAGTGGTCTTGGTGCCACAGGCTCCAATACCCACACCTTCTGTCCTGGTTGGTACTGTGTCAGGACAGCCTTCTGGTCATGCCATTGCTTTTGGAGCTCTTGGCTGGCCTGAAGGTGTTTAATGGCCTTTTTCATGTACTGAGCCATCCTTGATCTGAGGCCAAGCATATAGTCCACAATATCTTGTTTGGGAGCTTTTAAAGGTTGTTCCCAATCCTCCTTCACAAGAGCAAGGGGACCTCTTTCAGGGTGTCCAAAGAGGAGTTCAAAGGGGCTGTAGCCCACTCCTTTCTGGGGTACCTCCCTATAAGCAAAAAGGAGGCATGGCAACAGGACATCCCATCTCCTCCTGAGTTTTTCAGGGAGTCCCATGATCATGCCTTTGAGAGTTTTGTTAAATCTCTCAACCAATCCATTTGTCTGTGGAAGATAAGGATTAGTGAACTTGTAGGTAACACCACACTCCTTCCACACTGCTTTGAGATAGGCAGAGATGAAGTTAGTACCTCTGTCTGATACCACTTCCTTAGGGAAACCCACCCTGGAAAAGAATCCCAGGAGGGCTTTTGCCACTGCTGGAGCTGTAGTGGTCCTTAAGGGTATAGCTTCAGGATACCTAGTGGCATGGTCCACTACTACTAGGATGAATCTGTTTCCTGAAGCTGTTGGAAGGGTCAAGGGGGCCAACAATGTCAATCCCTACCCTCTCAAAGGGCACCCCAACCACTGGAAGTGGAATTAAGGGGTGCTTAGGTGCGCCACCAGTCTTGCCACTGGCTTGGCAGGTCACACAGGAGCAACAGAACTCCTTTGTGTCCTCTGACATATGAGGCCAGTGAAACAGTGGAACAAGTCTGTCCCATGTTTTACTTTGGCCCAAATGCCCAGCCAAAGGAATGTCATGAGCCAAAGTCAAAAGAAACTCCTTATACTGGAAAGAGATGACTAATCTCCTGGCAGCTCCAGGTTTAGGGTCCCTTGCTTCAGTATAGAGAAGGTTGTCTTCCCAATAGACTTTGGGGGTATCAGTGACATCCCCATTTTGCTGTTTGACAGCTTGCTGTCTTAGACCCTCTAGTGTGGGACAGGTCTGCTGTGCCACACTCAGCTTTTCCCTAGCAGGCCCCCCTGCACCCAAAAGCTCAGCAGTGTCAGCTGCCAGCTCCTCTGATGTAGGTTCTGTACAGGGAGAGGATTCCTCTTCCTCAAAAGGAGAATCTTCTGGAGAGGGAGCGATAGTGGGCAAGGATTTACCCTTTCTTCCCCTAGCTTTTGGGAGCACTTGGTCCTTTTTCCAGGATCCACGTTTCCCTGTCCTCTTGGCTTCTGGGCCTGAGCCCTTGTGAGAACAAAGATATGTCCTGGAATGCCCAGCATTGCTGCATGAGCCTCCAACCCCACTTCAGCCCAAGCTGATGTTTCCAAATCATTTCCTAGTAAACAGGCTACAGGTAAATCAGTGGCTACCACAACTTTCTTTGGGCCAGTAACCCACCTCTAGTTGAGATTCACAACAGCCATGGGGTGGCTAAGAGTGCTGTTTTGAGCATCAGTCACTTGGTACTGCTGACCAAGTAGGTATTGTTCAGGGGCAACCATTTTCTTTATCGCCATGGTGACACTGGCTCCTGTTTCCCTGTAGGCCTCAACCTCAACACCATTTATTAGGGGAAGTTGCTTGTACTTACCCATAATAAGGGGACAAGCAACTAAGGTGGAAAAATCAATACCACCATCAGAGACTAAAACAGCCTCTGTGGTCTCCCTAACCAGACCAACCCCCACTACATTACCAATGGTGAGCCCAGCGACACCCTTTGTCTGGCTATTTATAGTGTTCTTCCCACCACCACTGCTATAACTAGGGGCACTAGTGGACGCAGTTCTGGTTGTGGTGGTGGGCGCCTTGGTGTTTTTCTTTGGGCAGGTGGGATCACTTGCCCAATGGCCTTTCATTTTACATACATAACACCATGGCTTCTTTTGATTGTGAGAAGAGGATTTTGACCCACCTCACCCAGAGGATTTTTGTGGGCCTGATGAAGACTCAGAATTATTTTTGTCTTTGTCCCCACCCTTGTCGTGAGACTTACCATCCTTCTTCTTGCCATCCTTGTCACCCCCTGTATGAGCTTTTCTGCTCACTCTTGTTCTGACCCATTTGTCTGCCTTCTTTCCCAATTCTCGGGGAGAGGTCAGATCAGAGTCTACCAAGTACTGATGCAACAAGTCTGACACACAATTATTCAAGATATGCTCTCTCAAAGTTAGATTATATAGGCTTTCATAGTCAGTCATCTAACTGCCATGTAACCATCCCTCCAAGGCCTTCACTGAACAGTCTACAATGTCTGTCCAGTCTTGAAAGGACTCTTTTCTGGTATCTCCGAACATTATCCTGTATTGTTCAGTGGTTATGCCAAATCCATCTAAGAGTGCATCCTTCAAAACTTTGTAAATGTTGGCATCACTCCCCCTGACAGTAAGGAGTCTGTCTCTACCTTTGCCAGTGAAAGATAGCCACAATATAGCAGCCACTGCCTTTGAGGGATTAACTGTACCATACAGGCCCTCTCAAGTTCAGAAAACCACTTATTAATGTCATCCCCCTCCTTGTAAGGGGGGACAATCTTATGCAGGTTTCTTGAATCTGTTTCTCTAACAGGATGACTATCAAGAGTGCTGCTGTTGCTGCCACCATGGGGAACTAACCCCAACTTCTGTCTTTCTCTCTCTACATCTAGGGATTCCCTGTCTAAGGCCAACTGTTGCAGCTTTAGCCTCAGTCTGGCCTCTTCCAACCTCAGCTTTCTGAGTTCCCTATCTAGGTTGTTATCCTCAGAGTGGGAGGTTTAGGAAGTCTCTGATACAGAGGTAATGTGAGAATGTGCAGAAGTGGACCTTTCTCTGACTACCTGAACCCTAGTGACCTGGCTTTAGGAGTGAAAGGTGTCCTACTGCTGTGTGACCCCCTCCCACTACCAGCGTCACTAGATGGCCTGTTAAGTGAAAGGTCTTTGGAAGTACCCTCCCCAGAGTTCTCAGGACCCTCCCCTGAATCTATCTGGGTACCCCCGTCCTCTACCTCCTGATCCTGGGTTTGACCAGTCTGACTCTGGTCACTTTCAAGGAGAAGGTTAAGAAGGAGATTCTTAGTAGGGTTCTTACCAATCCCCAAACTTCTTTCTATACAGAGACCCTGAAACGTTTAAAGTTTAGATTGTCATAATTTGTTTTCACAACTTTGGGAGTAGCCTCTACCACAGACATGGTGAAGAGAAAGAGGTTAGGGGTAAGAGAAAAAGTTTTGAGCTTTCAAGAACAGAGAGAAAAAACGTTTCAAACTTTTTAGAAACTTTTTAGAGTGAAAGTAAGACTGTTAAGTTTACTTGTGTATATATTAAGTATTAGGAATATGATTTTCTCATGAAAAGCACCAATGACAAAGTGGTAAAGCAGTTACAAGTACTTATCCCACCGCTGCACCACCAATGTAGGAGGATGGCCTGGCTTGTAGTGGGTACCAATGGTACTTACACCTTATACCAGGTCCAGTTATCCCTTATTAGTAGAGTGTAGTAGTGTTCTAGCAGCTGAGGCTGATAGAGGTAGCTATAGCAGAGCAGCCAAGGCTGAACTAGGAGACATGCAAAGCTCATGCAATACCTTTGTTCAGATAGGTACTATATCATAAGAAAGACAATGCTCATAGTCACTGAAAATAAAGGTACTTTATTTTAGTGACAACATGCCAAAAATATCTCAGAGGATATAATTCCTTAGGTGGTAAGTAACATACACAAAATAGACACAAATAACCAAATCAAGTAAGTAAAACAGTCAGAAAGTAGTGCAAACACTGTAAAACGCAATAGGATGCAATAGGCCTAGGGGCAACACAAACCATATACTAAGAAATTGGAATGGGAACCACTAATGCACCCCTAGGCAAGTGTAGTGTGTAGAGGGTCGCTGGGAGTGTGAGAAAACACCAAGGGTGTCAAGGAGGCCCCACCCCAAGACCCTGGAAAGTAGGAGTAAAGTACTACTATTTCCCCCAAAACACACTAAAGTCATGATAAAGGATTTTGCAAGGACCACAACAGACTGTAAAGCACTGAAGATGGATTCCTGGACCTGAAGACCTGCAAAGAAAGGGGACCAAGTCCAAGAGTCACTAAAGTGTCCAGGGGGGCAGGAGTCCACTAAATCCTGGATGAAGGTGCAAAATGCCTGCCTCTGATTGGAAGAAGATTTTGGTTTTGCACAAATGAAAGGAGGTAGGAGGTTCTGCTTGGTGCAGAAGAGGTTCCACAACGTGCTGGAGGATGCAGCTTTGTTTCCTTGGCAAAATACCACAAACAAGCCTTGCTACCTGCAAGAGTCACGGATGAAGAAAAAGGGTGCTGCCTGGGCCCAGGAAGGACCAGGATGTCGCCACTCAGGTGAGGCGACAGAGGGGGCCCTCAGTAATGTAGAGAGCCCATTGAAAGGAGTGAAGCACCCACAGAAGTCCTTGAACACGGGTTCAAGAAGACTGAACATGGCGGTCGTCTCAACACTGCAAGGAGAGGTCCCACGACACCGGAGGTCAACTCAGGGAGCTGAGCATCTCAGGACGGAGTGCTGGGGACCTTGGCTCAGCTGTGCATGAAGGATTTCTTGGAAATGTGCACAGAAGCTCTCGTAGCTGCAGATCACACGTGCACAGGATTACTTTCTGGTGAGGGGAGGCAAGGACTTATCTCCTCCAAATTCAGACAGTTGGACCACTAGACAGTTTGGGTCACTTGGGTCCACCACCTGTGTTCCAGGGGCCACGCTGGTCAGGATGAAAGGGGGACCCAGAGTACCGGTGAAGCCGAAGATTGGTGCCTGCTGGAGCAGGGGGAAGATTCCGTCGACCCACTGGAGATTTCTTCGCGGCTTTCAGTGCAGGGTGAAGGCTGGCAGCCCCCAGAGCATGCACCACCAGAAAACAGTCGAGAAAGCTGGCAGGATTAGGCGCTACAATGTTGCTGCTAGTCTTCTGGTTACTTTGTTGTAGTTTTGCAGGCATCCTGGAGCAGTCAGCGGTCGATCCTTGGCAGAAGTCGAAGAGAGAAGTGCAGAGGATCCCTGATGGATTCTTGCAAGTCATAATCTGAAGAGAAGCCCACAGGAAAGACTCTAACTAGCCCTCAGAGGAGGATTGTGCACCTAGTCAGATATGCACCTATCAGGAGGGGTCTCTGACATCACCTGCTGGGACTGGCCACTGAGAGGCCTCCAGAGTGCCCCCACACCTCTGAAAACAGGATGACAGAGGTCTGAGACACACTGGAGGAGCTCTGGGCACCACCCCTGGGGTGGTGATGGACAGGGGAGTGGTCACTCCCCTTTCCTTTGTCCAGTTTCACGCCAGACCCAGTACTGGGGGTTCCCTAAACTGGTGTAGACTGGTTTATGCAAGGAGGGCACCATCTGTGCCGTTTAAAGCATTTCCCGAGGCTGGGAGAGGCTACCCCTCCCCAGCCCTTAACACCTATTTCCAAAGGGAGAGGGTGTAACACCCTGCTCTCAGAGGAAATGCTTTGTTCTGCCTTCCTGGGACTGGTCTGTCCAGACCCCAGGAGGGCAGAACCCTGTTTGTGGGGTGACAGCAATTGTAGCTGCAGAGAAAACTCCAGAGAGCTGGTTTGGCAGTACTGGGGGTCCATAGAGGAGCCCACAGGATGCATGGAATTGACTTCCCAATACCATATTTGGAATGGGGGAACTAATCCATGATCTTAGACATGTTACATGGCCACATTGTGAGTTACCATTGTGAAGCGACATATAGGTATTGATCTATATGTAGTGCACATGTGTAATGGTGTCCCCGCACTAACAAAGTCCTGGGAAATTGCCCTGAACTATTTGGGGGCACCTTTGCTAGTGAAAGGGTGCCCTCACACTTAGTAACTTTGCACCTAACCTTCAGCAAGTGAAGGTTAGACATATAGGTGACTTATAAGTTACTTAAGTGCAGTGAAAATGGCTGTGAAATAACGTGTGCGTTATTTCAAGCAGGCTGCAATGGCAGTCCTGTGTAAGGGTTTGTCTGACCTCCCTATGGGTGGCAAAATGAATGCTGCAGCCCATATGGATCTCCTGAAACCCAATTCCCTGGGTACCTAGGTACCATATACTAGGGACTTATATAGGGGTTCCAGTATGCCAATTGAAATTGGTAAATGTAGTCACTAGCCTATAGTGACAAATTTAAAGGCAGAGAGCATGAGCACTGAGGTTCTGATTAGCAGCGCCTCAGTGACACAGTTAGGCACTACACAGGCATACACATTTAGGCCACAAACTATGAGCGCTTGGGTCCTGGCTAGCAGGATCCCAGTGAGACAGGCAAAAACATACTGACATACATGTAAAATTGGGGGCAGCATGCCAAGAAAGATGGTACTTTCCTACAATAGCTGAGGAGACTGAGGTGCCCTTCCTCCCCCCCCCCCCCCGGGCAAAGAGACCCGAGGTTGTGTGGGCGACGCTGCTGAAGTTGGAAAGGGGCGGGAGGACTCGCATGTGTCCTTCATTCATACCAGAGGAGACTGGGGAACCACAACAGCCATCAAAAGAAACCAGTAGGACTAGGGTGTCACCCAAACCCCTCCCCGTGGAGCAGCACCATAGGCACTTGATGAACAATCTCCAAGGAGACCAATGGAAACTGCTAAGCAGCACTAAGCGTTGTTATGAGGTGCCGGTGGAGTAACAGGAGGGGGGTCTGGATCAGTAGCCCACAGGGTGAGAACACTTAGGACAGGACGCCCTCCCCTTTCCTGCTAAAGAAGCATAGCACCACAGAAATGAGGCATGACCTGCGACAAAGATCCCCGAACCTCGATACAGGGGAAGCTGGACAGATATGCAAGGGCGTTGTTCCTCAGGACAGGGGAGGCAGAACAGGACCCCCCTCGGACCCCAGACAATACAGTGATCGTGCAGGTGATCCAGTCATCGCACAAAATACTGGAGAAGAATATGGGCAAGGTCCGATCGGAGGTCTTCCTCCTTCGTCAGGGTCTGAGAAACGTGGCAGACAGAGCATCCACAGAAAAGAACAGGATCTCCGAACTCGAGAACATGGTCCAGACCCTGCGCAAGGAGGTAACCGAATGACGCACAGCCACTAAAGATATTGGCCTGCATTATGACATTGGTGGTAAATCCCGCTTACTGCCGTGGTGACGGCCGCCAACATACCACTGCGGAGGCGAACATCCGTTCACCAAATTATGACACACACACACCAATCTGACAGAACACTGCCACATACACAAACCCGCCAGCCCAGAGGTAAGTGCTAAAGTGGCGGTACCAACACCCATACTGCTACACCAACAAAACTACGCCCACCACATTATGAACCACGAATCACCACGGCGGACATTCAATGGCGGTGAACCATTGGAGGTACACACCGGCTCGCTCAAAATGGACACCCACATACTAAACTACACAACATTGGCCAATTCCAATAACATACACCTGACCTTCATACACACCACACCCACCCACCCACAGCACTATAAAAACACACCCACATTACCCACAACCCTTTACGAATACAAATTATTGCCACCAAATTGACACCAAGATCACTGCGACAACTAGACACACACACCACATACACCCATACATCCCTCACGCACCTCACTTCACACACCCAACCACAGTACCCAGCATCCGCATACTTACACACACCACACAACACCCATCTCCCCACAAAGGCATCCCCGTTTCACAGATGAGGAGTTGCGGGTCATGGTGGAGGAAATAGTCAGGGTACAGCCACTGCTGTTTGGAGCACAGGTACAGCAAATATCAATGTCGGGAAGATGGAGCTATGGCAGAGAATCGTGGGCAGGGTGAACGCCGTGGGACAGCATCCAAGAACAAGGGATGAGGTGGAAAGACCTACAGAGGACAGTCGGTCCTGTGGCAGCAAGGCACCAGCTCAACATCCAGATGACTGGCGGTGGATTCCCACCTCGATACCCAGAGCTCACAGCATGGGAGGAGCAAGTCTTGGCATTACTGCATCCTGAGGGACTTACTGGAGTTGCCAGATGTAGGAGGCTGGCCTGGTTTGTAGTGGGTACCTAAGGTACTTACACCTTATACCAGGTCCAGTTATCCCTTATTAGTGAAATGTAGGCAGTCTTCTAGCAGCTTAAGCTGTCTAGAGGTAGCTGTAGCAGAGCAGCGTAGGCTGAACTAGGAGACATGCAAAGATCCTGCAATACCACTATCGTTACACAGCACTGATACACAATAAAAGACAATACTCAGTGTTACCAAAAATAAAGGTACTTTATTTTAGTGACACAAGGCCAAAAGTATCTTAGAGGTAATACTCCTTCTGGAGGTAAGTATTATACACAATATATACACCAGTAACCAAAATCGGGTAAGTAAACAGTCATAGAATAGTGTAAACAGTAGAAAATAGAAATAGATTGCAATGGGCCTAGAGCCCTAGCGCCCAGAGCCCAGGAAAGTAGGAGTAAAGTACTGCAAGTCTCCTCAGGACACACTACAAGTCGGGATAAGAAATTTTGCAAGAACCAAGCAAGACTGCAAAAAACAACCGGTGGATATCTGGACCTGAAGAACTGTGAAGAGAGGAGACCAAGTCCAGAAGTCGCAGAAGTTTCCAGGAAGGAAGGACAGGAGCCCCTGCCAACCTAGAAGATGGTGCAAAAGTGGATTCGCCGGTAAGAAGAGTACAGAAGAGCACCAAAGAAGATGGCTGCGGGTTCCTGCAGCCATGGTGCAAGAGATGTCCCACGTCGAGTTGTTGGATGCAGGCTGTTTGCATCGCTGGATTCCGCCTTCAAGCTTTGGTTCACGCAAGTTTGTGGGTTTCGTCAAAGTAGAGCTGCCAGGACCCAGGAGGGACCAGGGGGTCTCAACTCGGACTGAGGAGACAGAGGGGGCTCTCAGTAAGGTAGAGAGCCCACAGAAGACCAAGAAGCACTCACGGGAGTCCCAGGACACGGGGACAAAGAAGGTGCAAAGTGTGGTAGTCGCAGCACAACACAGGAAGGTCCCACGCCACCGGAGAACAACTCAGCGAGTTGCGCGTCATAGGATGGAGTGCTGGGGACTTGGGCTACTCTATGCACAAAGGATTCTTGGAAGAAGTGCACAGAAGCCCAAGGAGCTGGAGATGAAGTGGTGCACAGGGGTACTGTAGCAGCACGGGGAGGCAAACTCTTACCTCCAACAGATTTGGACAGCTGGACCTTAGGAAAGTGTGGGTCACGCCGGTCCACCACCTGTGTTCCAGGGAGCACGCTCATCGCCAGGAGAGGAGACCCAGAGTACCGGTCGTCGTCACAGAAGGGTGCCTGCAGAAGCAGGGGAGTGGCTCCGTCACTCAACTGGAGATTCCTTCAGTTTTTCTGGTGCAGAATGAAGACAGGCAGTACTTAGAGCATGCACACATAGGAAACTGTTGCAAATGCTGGCTGGAGCTGAAGTTGCAGGTCACAGGAGTGGTCCTGGATTCTTTGTTGCACTTACATCGCTTCCTTGAGCAGTCTGCGGTTGATACGATGGTCAGAAGCTGAAGCAGAGGATGCAGAGGATTCCTGGAGGAGTCTTGTAAGCTGAATCTGAGAAAACACCCAGAGGAGAGACCCTAAATAGCCCTGAGAGGGGGATTGGCTACCTACCCAGGAATGCACCTATCAGGAGGGGTCTCTGATGTCACCTGCTGGCACTGGCCACTCAGAGGTCTCCAGAGTTTCCCCACACCTTGGAATCCAAGATGGCTAACGACAGGGACACACTGGAGGAGCTCTGGGCACCACCCCTGGGGTGGTGATGGATAGGGGAGTGGTCACTCTTCTTTCCTTTGTCCACTTTCACACCAGAGCAGGGACTGGGCGTCCCTGAACCAGTGTAGACTGGCTTATTCAAGGAGGGCACCATCTGTGCCCTTCAAAGCATTTCCAGAGGCTCTGGGAGGCTACCCCTCCCTAGCCTGTAACACCTATTTCCAAAGGGAGAGGGTGTAACACCCTCCTTCCAAAGTAAGTGCATTGTTTTGCCTTCATGGGATTGAGCTGCTCAGTCCCCAGGAGGGCTGAAAACTGTCTGTGAGGTGGCAGCAGCTGGAGATGCAATGGAAACCTGAAAGAGCTGGTTTGGCAGTACTGGGGGTCCATGGTGGAGCCCCCAGGATGCATGGGATTACCCCCCAATGCCAGATCTGGAATGGGGGGGGCAATTCCATGATCTTACACATCTCACATAGCCATATTCGAAGTTACCATTGTGAAGCTACATGTATTGACATAAATGTAGTGCACACTTGTAATGGGGTCCCCGCACTCTGGTAGTCTGGGAAATTGAACCTGGACAGCGTGGGGGCACCATTGCTAGTGCAAGGATGCCCCCACACTTAGTAACTTTGCACCTAGCCTTCATTAAATGAAGGTTAGACATATAGATGACTTATAAGTTACTTAAGTGCAGTGAAAATGGCTGTGAAATAGTGTGGGCACTATTTCACTCAGGCTGCAGTAGCAGTCCTGAAGAAATGTTTGTCTGAGCTCCTTATGAGTGACAAAAGAAATGCTACAGCCCATGAGGATCTCCTGGAACCCAAATGCTCTGGGTACCTAGGTACCATATACTCAGGACTTATAAGGGGGCTCCAGTGTGCCCATTGTAATTGGAATATGAAGTCACTAAACTATAGTGACTAATTTGATAAGTAGAGAGAGCATAAGCACTGGAGTTCTGGTTAGCAGAACTTCAGTGACACAGTTAAGCATACTACCAATTCACACATTAGGTCACAAACTATGAGCACTGGGATCCTGGCTAGCAGGATCCCAGTGAGACAGGCAAAAAATCCTGACAAACAGGCAGAAATTGGGGGTAACATACCAAGAAAGATGGTTCTTTCCTACACAACACCCTCCCCAAGCGAGGGACAATAAGGCTAACCTTGCCCAGATGAGTCTTCATTGTCTAAGTGGAAATATCTGGAGAGTCCATCTGCATTGGAGTGGTTACTCCCAGGTCTATGTTCCATTGTAAAGTCCATCCCCTGTAGCGAAATGGACCACCTCAACAATTTAGGGTTTTCACCTTTTATCTGTTTTAACCATAAGAGAGGTTTGTGGTCTGTCTGAACAATGAAGTTTGTCCCAAATAAGTATGGACTCAACTTCTTCAGTGCCCAGACAACAGCAAAGGCATCCCTCTCTGTGGCTGCCCAACGCTTTTCTCTAGGGGGTCAACCTCCTACTGATAAAAGCAACGGGTTGATTCTGGCCCTCTGAGTTCAGTTGTGATAACACTGCCCCAACCCCCAGTTCAGATGCATCTGTCTGTACAATTGACTTTTTGGAGTAATTTGGGCTTTTTAGGACAGGTGCAGTACACATAGCCTGCTTAAGCTCCTCAAAAGCTCTTTGACAGCTCGCTGTCAACAATACCTTTTTAGACATCTTTTTGGAAGTGAGGTCATTAAGCGGGGCAACAATGGAGCCATACTTATTAATGAACCTCCTGTAATACCCAGTAAGACCTAGAAAGGCTCTGACCTGGGTCTGAGTAGTAAGGGGAGCCCAGTCCAAAACTGTCTGAATCTTCCCCTGTAGTGGTTCATTCTGTTCGCCACGTACCAGGTGGCCCAGATAAACCACTTTCCCCTGCCCTATCTGGCATTTTGAAGCCTTGCTAGTGAGGCCTGCCTTTTGCAGCGCCTCTAAAACTTTCCACAGGTGGACCAGGTGGTAATCCCAGGTGGGGCTAAATACAGCTATGACATCTAAGTGTGCTGCACTAAAAGCTTCCAGACCTCGGAGGACTGTATTCACCAGCCTTTGGAAATCAACATGTGCATTTTTAAAACCAAAGGGCATAACTGTGAACTGATAGTGCCCTCCTATGGTTGAAAATGCAGTCTTTGGTTTAGCATCCTCTGATAACTTGATCTGCCAATACCCTGCTTTCAAATCAAAGGTGCTTAGATACTTGGCAGAGGCCAGTGTATATATGAGCTCATCTGCCCTGGGTATAGAGCGAACATCTGTCTTAGTTACAGTATTAAGTCCTCTATAGTCCACACAAAACCGCATTTCTCTCTTTCCTTCTTTGCTGCGAGGTTTGGGGACAAGCACCACTGGGCTGGCCCATGGGCTATCAGAGGGCTCAATAACACCTAGGTCCAACGTTTACTGTACCTCAGATTTCATACAGTCTCTGACATGGCCAGGCTGCCTATAAATCTTACTTTTGACAAGGAAACTGTCTCCAGTATCAAATGGTAGGCTCACACCAAGTATTGGTACCAGGTATGAGGGAAAAGAGGTCAGAAAATTGGCCTAGTAAGTTCTTGCAGTCCTCCCTCTACTCTGCTGTGAGGCAGTCCGCAAGCACAACTCCTTCAACTAAGCCTTCAGCTTCAGTGTTGGAGAAGAGGTCAGGGAGAGGGTCACTCTCTTCCTCCTGCCCCTCATCTATGGCCATGAGTAGGGTTAAATCTGCCCTATCATAGTAAGGTTTAAGGGGGTTGACATGAAGTACCCTAAGGGGACTTATGGCAGTGCCAAGGTCTACCAGAGAGGTGACCTCACCATTTTTCTCCACAATGAGATGTGGTCCACTCCATTTGTCCTGGAGCCACAGGCTCCAAAACCTGCACCTTCTGGGTGGTACTCAGTCAGGACAGCCTTCTGGTCTTGCCATTGCTTTTGAAGCCCTTGGCTGGCCTGAAGGTTCTTAGTGGCCTTTTTCAAATACTCAGCCATTCTGGATCTTTGGCCAAGTACATACTCCACAATGTCTTGTTTAGGGGGCTTCAATGATTGCTACAACCCCTCTTTGACAAGAAGAAGGGGACCCCTAACAGGGTGACAAAAGAGGAGTTCAAAGGGGCTGTAGCCCACTCCTTTCTGGGGTACCTCCCTGTAGCCAAAAATGAGGCATGGCAAGAGGGCATCCCATCTCCTTCTAAGTTTTTCGGAGAGTCCATGATCATGCCTTTGAGAGTATTGTTAAATCTCTCAACCAATCCAATTGTTTGTGGATGATGGGGGGGTGAATTTGTAGGTTACACCACACTCCTTCCACATAGCTTTCAAGGATGCAGACATGAAGTTACTACCCTTGCCTGATACTACCTCTTTAGGAAAGCCCACCCCGGAAAATATTCCCAGGAGGGTCTTTGCCACTGTAGGTGCTGTAGTGGTCCTTAAGGGGATGACGTCTGGGTATCTTGTGGCATGGTCCACTACAACAAGGATGATCCTATTACCAGAAGCTGTTGGAGGGTCAAGGGGGCCAACAATGTCAATCCCTACCCTCTCAAAGGGCACCCCAACCACTGGCAGCAGGATTAAGGGGACCTTTGGGATACCACCAGTCTTACCACTGGCTTGGCAGGTCACACAGGAGCAAAAAAACTATTTTGTGTCCTCTGATATATGAGGCCAGTGAAAGTGAGGAACAAGTCTGTTCCAGGTCATACTTTGCCCCAAATGTCCAGCCAAGGGAAAGGCATGCGTCAGAGTTTGGAGGAATTCCATATACTGTAAAGGGATGACCAGTCTCTTGGTAGCACCAGGTTTAGGGTCCCTTGCCTCAGTATAAAGGAGATTGTTCTCCCAGTAAACTCTGTGTGAGTTAGTGATATCCCCACTTTGATATTTGACATCTTGCTGTCTTAGACCCTCTAGTGTGGGACAGGTCTGCTGTGCCACACTCAGTTCCTCCCTGGCAGGCCCCCCTGCACCCAAGAGCTCAGCTGTGTCAGCTTGAAGCTCCTCTGGTGTAGGTTCTGCACAGGGAGTTGACTCCTCCTCATCAAAAAGGGAATCTTCTGGAGAGGAGGAGATAGTGGACAAGGCTTTGCACTTTCTACCCCTAGTTTTTGGGAGCACTTGGTCCATTGTTCCAGGATCCAAGTTTCCTTGTCCTCTTTGCTTCTTGGCGTGAGCCCTGGGAAGAGCAAAGATATGCCCTGAAATGCCCAGCATGGATGTATGGACCTCCAACTACACTTCAGCCCAAGCTGAAGTTTTCAAATCATTGCCTAAGAGACACTCTACAGGTAAGTCAGTGGATACCACAACCTTCTTTGGACCAGTAACCCTCCTAGTTGACATTCACAACAGCCATGGGGTGGCTAACAGTGTTGTTGTAGGAAAGTACTATCTTCCTTGGCATGTTACACCCATTTTTACTTGAAGGTCAGTATGTTTTTGCCTGTCTCCCTTGGGTCCTGCTAGTCAGTACCCCAGTGCTCATAGTTTATGGCCTAATGTGTGTGTCTATATAGTGCTTGACTGTGTCACTGAGGCTCTGCTAATCAGAACCTCAGATCTTACGCTCTCTCTGCTTTCAAATTTGTCACTGCAGGCTATTGCCTTCATTTACTGTAGGAAAGTACCATCTTGCCTGGCATGTTACCCCCATTTTTACTTGTGTGTATGTTTGTTTTTGCCTGTGTCAATGGGATCCTGCTAGCAAGGACCTCAGTGCTCATAAAGTATGCCCTGTATGTGTTCCCTGTGTGGTGCCTAACTGTATCACTGAGGCCCTGCTAACCAGAACCTCAGTGTTTATGCTCTCTCTGCTTTTAAAATTGTCACTGCAGGCTAGTGACTAATTTTACCAATTATGGTTGGCACACTGGAACACCCTTATAATTCCCTAGTATATGGTACCTAGGTACCCAGGATATTGGGGTTCTAGGAGATCCCAATGGGCTGCAGCATTTGTTTTGCCACCCATAGGGAGCTCAGGCAATTCTTACACAGGACTGCCACTGCAGCCTTAGTGAAATAACGTCCACTTTATTTCAATGCCTTTTTTTCTCTGCACTTAAGTAACTTGTAAGTCACCTATATGTCTAACCTTCACTTGCTGAAGGTTGGGTGCAAAGTTACTTAGTGTGAGGGCACCCTGGCACTAGCCAAGGTACCCCCACATTGTTCAGGGCAATTTCCATGGACTTTGTGAGTGCGGGGATACCATTACACACGTGCACTACATATAGGCCAATACCTATATGTAGCGTCACCAAGGTAACTCCGAAGATGGCCATGTAAAATGTCTAGGATCATGGAAATGTCACCCCAATACCATTCTGGTATTGGGGTGACAATTCCATGCATCCCCGGGTCTCCAGCATAGAGCCTGGTTACTGCCAAACTAACTTTGCTGGGGTCTCCACTGCAGCTACTGCTGCTGCCAACCCCTCAGACAGGCTTCTGCCCCCATGAGCAGCCTGGTCCCAGGAAGGCAGAACAAAGGATTTCCTCTGAGAAAGGGTGCAAGAGCTCACCAGAGTTCCTCTGCACTTCCCTCTTTGACTTCTGCCAAGGATCGACCGCTGACTGCTCCAGGACGCCTGCAAAACCGCAACAAAGTAGCAAGAAGACTGCAAGCAACATTGTAGCGCCTAATCCTGGTGGCTTTCTCGACTGTTTCCTGGTGGTGCATGCTCTGAGGGCTGCCTGCCTTCACCCTGCACTGGAAGCCAAGAAGAAATCTCCCGTGGGTTGACGGAGTCTTCCCCCTGCTACCGCAGGCACCAAACTTCTGCATCACTGGTCCTCTGGGTGCCCTCTCATCCTGACGAGTGTGGTCCCTGGAACACAGGAGCTATATCCAAGTGACCCGCACAGTCCAGTGATCCTTCAGTCCAAGTTTGGTGGAGGTAAGTCCTTGCCTCCCCACGCTAGACTGCAAACCTGTGTACTGCGTGATTTGCAGCTGCTAGGGCTTCTGTGCACTTTTCCAAGACTTCCTTCATGCACAGCCTAGCCCAGGTCCCCAGCACTTCGTCCTGCATTGCCCAACTCGCTGGGTTGTACTCCGACGTCGTGGGACCCTCTTTTGTGGCTCTGAGTTGACCGTTGTCCTCAGATATTCTAAGTGCCTGTTCAGGTACTTCTGCGGGTGCTGCCTGCTTCTGCATGGGCTCTCTGTATGGGTGAGCGCCCCCTTTGTCTCCTCCTCCAAGGGGCGACCTCCTGGTCCTTCCTGGGCTCTGGCAGCACCCAAAATCTTTAACCGTGACTCTTGCAGCTAGCAAGGCTTGTTTGCGGTCTTTCTCTGTGGAAACAACTCTGCATCCTCCAGCACTTTGTGGGACATCTTCTGACCAAAGGAGAAGTTCCTGGCACCTTCCGTTGTTGCAGAATCTTCATCTTCCACCCGGAGGCAGCCCCTTTGCACCTTCATCCGGGGTTAGTGAGCTCCTGCCCCCTGGACACTTTTTAACTTGGTCCCCCTCCTTTACAGGTCCTCAGGTCCAGGAATCCGTCTTCAGTGCTTTGCAGTCAGTCGTTGTCTTTGCAGAATCCCCTATCTTGACTTTACTGTCTTTCTGGGGTAGTAGGATAACTTTACTCTTACTTTTCAGGGCCTTGTGGTGGGGTATCTTGGACACCCTTAGTGTTTTCTTACACTCCCAGCGACCCTCTACACACTACACTAGGCCTGGGGTCCATTCGTGGTTCGCATTCCACTTTTGGAGTATATGGTTTGTGTTGCCCCTAGGCCTATTTCTCCCTTTTGCATTCTATTGTGATTCTACATTGCTTGCACTACTTTTCTAACTGTTACTTACCTGATTTGGTTTGTGTCTATGGGCCTCATTACAACCCTGGCGGTCAAAGACCCCCCGGGCTGTTCTGGAGTTTGTACCGCCAACAGGCTGGCGGTACAAACTCGGGGATTACGACCGCTGCAGAAGCGTTGCGGTCGCACCGCCGGTACCGGCGGTTTCCTGCCACATTGGTCCCGGCGGTTGTAATCCCCCAGGGCAGCGCTGCCCAGGGGATTATGAGTCCCCTTCCTGCCAGCCTTTTCATGGTAGGAACCGCAATGAAAAGGATGGCGGAAAGGGGAGTCGCGGGGCCCCCCTGCCACGGCCCCATGGAGCTTTTCACTGTCTGCATAGCAGGCAGTGAAAAGTGTGACGGGTGCAACTGCACCCGTCGCACCGCCACAACATCGCTGGCTCCATTTGGAGCCGGCTCCCGTGTTGGGGCCGACATCCCTGCTAGGCCGGCGGGCAGAAACTTGGTTTCCGCCCGCTGGCCCAGCGGGGATGTCTCAATGGCCACCGCGGGAGTGCGGCAGCATTAGCGGCCGCACAGTGGATACAACTTGGCGGGCGGCAACGAGGGCCTATATATTTTGTGTATATTACTTACCTCCTAAAGGAGTATATCCTCTGAGATACTTTTGGCATATTGTCACTAAAATAAAGTACCTTTATTTTTTGTAACTCTGAGTATTGTGTTGTCTTATGATATAGTGCTATCTGATACAAGTGGTATAGTAGGCACTTTGTATGTCTCCTAGTTCAGCCTAAGCTGCTCTGCTATAGCTACCTCTATCAGCCTAAGCTGCTAGAATACTACTAATCTACTAATAAGGGATAACTGGACCTGGCACAAGGTGTAAATACGACAAGGTACCCACTATAAGCCAGGCCAGCCTCCTACGTTTACCAATTTCGATTCGCACACTGGACCCCCCCCTTAAAATTCCCTAGTATATAGTACCTAGGTACCCAGGGCATTGGGGTTCCAAGAGATCCATATGGGCTGCAGCATTTCTTTTGCTACCCATAGGGAGCTCAGACAAACCCTTGCACAGACCTGCCATTGCATCCTGCGTGAAATAAAGCACACGTTATTATACAACCATTTTCACCACACTTAAGTAACTTATAAGTCACCTATGTGTCTAACCTTCACTTTCTGAAGGCTAGGTGCAAAGTTACTAAGTGTGAGGGCACCCTTACACTAGCAAAGATGCCCCCACATAGTTCAGGGCTATTTTCTGGGACTTTGTGAGTGCGGGATACCATTACACATGTGCACTACATAAAGGTCAATACCCATATGTAGCTTTACAATAATAACTCTGAATATGGCCATGTAACATGTCTATGATCATGGAATTGTCCCCCATTGCAAATCTGGTATTGGGGAACCAATTCCATGCATCCTGGGGTTCCACTATGGATCCTCAGTACTGCCAAACTAGCTCTCTGAGGCTTGCACTGCAGCTACAGCTGCTGCCACCTCACAGACAGGGTTCTGCCCTCCTGGGGTCTGGGCAGCCCAGACCCAGGAAGGCAGAACAAAGCATTTCCTTTGAGAGCACCCTCTCCCTTTGGAAATAGGTGTTCCAGGCTGGGGAGGGGTAGCCTCCCCCAGCCTCTAGAAATGCTTTGAAGGGCATAGATGGTGCCCTCCTTGCATAAGCCAGTCTACACCGGTTCAGGGACCGCTTGTCCCCTGCTCTGGCGCGAAACTGGACAAAGGAAAGGGGAGTGACCACTCCCCTGTCCATCACCACCCTAGGGGTGGTGCCCACAGCTCCTCCAGTGTGTCCCAGACTTCAGCCATCTTGCTTTGCAAGGTGTGGGGGCACTCTGGAGGGCTCTGAGTGGCCAGTGCCAGAAGGTGATGTCAAAGACCCCTCCTGATAGGTCCTTACCTGATAAGGTAACCAAGCCCCCTCTTAGGGCTATTTAGGGTCTCTCCTGTGGGTTCTCTGCAGATTCTGCTTGGGATCCTCTGCAACTACTATTTCATCCTCTGACCTCGGATCAACCACAGCCTGCTCCAGGAACTGCTTTAACAGCAACAAAGTATCCAGAAGGGATACTTTTGCTCTGCAACTTCAGCTCCAGCTAGCAACTGCAACAGTTTCCACATTGTGCACATTCTGAGGACTCCCTGTCTTCATCCTGCACAAGAAGCACCGGAGAAATCTCCTATGGAGTGACGCAGTCACTCCCCTGCTCATGCAGGCACCTTTCTAGATGACGACCAGCACTCTTGGACTCCTCTCATAGCAACGAGCGTGCTCCTAAGGACACAGAGGGTGGACCCCATCAACATAGACTGTCCTGAGGTCCTGCTGACGCAATTTGAAGGAGGTAAGACCTTGCCTTCCCTGAGAGCGATGGTACCCCTGTGTACTGCATCTTCTTCATCTCATCAGGCCGCTGTGCACTATTTGAAAAATTCCTTCATGCACAGCCTGGCCCAGGTCCCCTGCACTTCATCGGCGTGGGACCTCACTTTGTTGTGCTGCGCCAACTGCATTTTGCACTTCCTTTGTCCCAGTGTCCTAGGACTCATGTGGGTGCTATCTGGCATCCTGAGGGCTCTCTAAAGTGCTGAGAGCCGCCTCCTCTTCCTCCTCACACAGAGTTGAGGCCCCCAGGTCCCTCCTGGGTCCAGCCAGTGCCATTTTGATGCAAAATGCACTTTTGTCGTAACCAAGGCTTGTTGGTGTCTTCCAACACGAAATCACATCTGCATCCATCTTCACATCTTGGGACATCTTCTGCATCATGCAGGCACCCGCTGGCATCTTCCTAGGGTGCATTCCTGCAGTCTTCGTCCAAACGGGGACTCTTCTTTTGCACCCTCTTCTGGGTTGGCAGGGGCTCCTGCCCTTCCTGGAACTTCTTTCAACTTCTGGACTTGGTCCCCTTCTTTTGCAGGTCTTCAGGACCAGGAATCCAGCAGTTGTTATTTTCAGACTTGGTTGGTTACTGCAAAATCCCAAACACGAGGTGTTGTGTGTCCTAAGGAAACATGCAGTACTTTACTCCTGCTTTTATGGGCTCTGGGGTGGGGTAATTTACTTACCTTTACTGTATTCATACTCTCCCAGCGATTCTGCACACACTACCCTTGTCTAGGGGGGAATTTGTGATTTGCATTCCACTTTCTTAGTATATGGTTTGTGTTTCCCCTAGACCTATTTTCTCCCACTGTATTCTATAGCATTTCCTATTGTTTGCACTTTACTATGTCTAATTACTTACCTTATTTTGGTGTCTAGTGTATATATTGTGTATAATACTGACCTCCAGAATGAGTATTGCCTCTAAGATATTTTTGGTACTGTGTCACCCAAATAAACTACCTTTATTTTTAGTTACATTGAGTATTTTCTTTGCTTGTGTATAAGTACCGTGTAACTATACATTGTAATTGCATGAGCTTTGCATGTCTCCTAGTTCAGCCTAAGCTGCTCTGCTATAGCTACCTCTATCAGCCTAAGATGCTACTTCACTAATAAGGGATAACTGGACATGGTATAACTTCGGAAACTGTTGCAAATGCTGGCTAGAGCTGAAGTTGCAGCTCACATGAGTCGTTCTGGATACTTTGTTGCAGTTACATCGGTTCCTGGAGCAGTCTGCGGTTGATCCGACGGTCAGAAGCTGAAGCAGAGGATGCAGAGGATTCCTGAAGGAGTCTTGCAAGCTGAATCTGAGGAAACACCCAGAGGAGGGACCCTAAATAGCACTGAGAGGGGGATTGGCTTCCTACCCAGGTATGCACCTAGGTAGGAGGTGTCTCTGATGTCACCTGCTGGCACTGGCCACTCAGAGGTCTACAGAGTTTCCCCACACCTTGGAATCCAAGATGGCTAACGCCAGGGACACACTGGAGGAGCTCTGGGCACCACCCCTGGTGTGGTGATGGACAGGGGAGTGGTCACTCCCCTTTCCTTTGTCCAGTCTTGTAGGAAAGTACCATCTTGCCTGGCATGTTACCCTCATATTTCACTGTATATATGTTGTTTTAGTCTATGTGTCACTGCTCATAAGTATGTGCCCTGTATGTGTTCCCTGTGTGATGCCTAACTGTCTCACTGAGGCTCTGCTAACCAGAACCTCAGTGGTTATGCTCTCTCTGCTTTCCAAATTTCTCACTAACAGGCTAGTGACTAAATTTACCAATTCACATTGGCATACTGGTACACCCATATAATTCCCTAGTATATGGTACTGAGGTACCCAGGGTATTGGGGTTCCAGGAGATCCCTATGGGCTGCAGCATTTCTTTTGCCACCCATAGGGAGCTCTGACAATTCTTACACAGGCCTGCCACTGCAGCCTGAGTGAAATAATGTCCACGCTATTTCACAGCCATTTTCCACTGCACTTAAGTAACTTATAAGTCACCTATATGTCTAACCTTCACCAGGTGCAAAGTTACTTAGTGTGTGGGCACTCTGGCACTAGCCAAGGTGCCCCGACATCGTTCAGGGCAAATTCCCCGGACTTTGTGAGTGCGGGGACACCATTACACGCGTGCACTGTACATAGGTCACTACCTATGTACAGCGTCACAATGGTAACTCCGAACATGGCCATGTAACATGTCTAAGATCATGGAATTGTCACCCCAATGCCATTGTGCATTGGGGGGACAATTCCATGATCCCCCGGGTCTCTAGCACAGAACCCGAGTACTGCCAAACTGCCTTTCCGGGGTCTCAACTGCAGCTGCTGCCAAACCCCTCAGACAGGTTTCTGCCCTCCTAGGGTCCAGGCAGCCCTGGCCCAGGAAGGCAGAACAAATGATTTCCTCTGAGAGAGGGTGTAACACCCTCTTCCTTTGGAAATAGGTGTGAAGGCTGGGGAGGAGTAGCCTCCCCCAGCCTCTGGAAATGCTTTGATGGGCACAGATGGTGCCCATCACTGCATAAGCCAGTCTACACTGGTTTAGGGATCCCCCAGCACTGCTCTGGTGCGAAACTGGACAAAGGAAAGGGGAGTGACCACTCCCCTGACCTGCACCTCCCAGGGGAGCCTCCCAGAGCTCCTCTAGTGTGTCCCAGACCTCTGGCATCTAGGAAACAGAGGTGTCTGTGGCACACTGGACTGCTCTGAGTGGCCAGGGCCAGCAGGTGACGTCAGAGGCTCCTTCTGATAGGCTCTTACCTCACTTGGTAGCCAATCCTCCTTCCTAGGTAGCCAAACCTCCTTTTCTGGCTATTTAGGGTCTCTGCTTTGGGGAATTCTTCAGATAACGAATGCAAGAGCTCACCAGAGGTCCTCTGCATCACCCTCTTCACCTTCTGCCAAAGGATCGACTGCTGACTGCTCAGGACGCCTGCAAAACCGCAACAAAGTAGCAAAGACGACTACTAGCAACCTTGTATTGCTTCATCCTGCCGCCTTTCTCAACTGTTTCCAGGTGGTGCATGCTCTGGGGGTAGCCTGCCTCCTTTCTGCACCAGGAGCTCTGAAGAAATCTCCTGTGGGTCGACGGAATCTTCCCCCTGCAACTGCAGGCAACAAAAGACTGCATCACCGGTCCTCTGGGTCCCCTCTCAGCACGATGAACGTGGCCCCTGGAACTCAGCAACTCTGTCCAAGTGACTCCCACAATCCAGTGACTCTTCAGTCCAAGTTTGGTGGAGGTAAGTACTTGCTTCCCCACGCTAGACTGCATTGCTGGGTACCGGGTGATTTGCCACTGCTCCGGCTCCTGTGCACTCTTCCAGGATTTCCTTTGTGCACAGCCAAGCCTGGGTCCCCTACACTCTAACCTGTAGTGCACGACCTTCTGTGTTGTCCTCCGGCGTTGTGGGACTCCCTTTTGTGACTTCAGGTGGACTCCTGTTCACTTTTCTTCTAAGTGCTTGTTCAGGTACTTCTACGGGTGATGCCTGCTTCTGTGAGTGCTCCCTATGTTGCTGGGCACCCCCTCTGTCTCCTCATCCAAGTGGTGACATCCTGGTCCCTCCTGGGCCATAGCAGCATCCAAAAACCATAACCGCAAACCTTGCAGCTAGCAAGGCTTGTTTGTGGTCTTTCTGCGTGGGAACACCTCTGCAAGCTTCTTCACAACGTAGGACATCCATTCTCCAAAGGGGAAGTTCCTAGTCCTCTTCTTTCTTGCAGTAATCCAAGCTTCTTCCAACAGGTGGCAGCTTCCTTGCACCCTCAGCTGGCATTTCCTGGGCTCCTGCCCACTCTTGACACTGTTGCGACTATTGGACTTGATCTCCTTGTCTTACAGGTACTCAGGTCCGGAAATCCACTGTTGTTGTTGCATTGCTGGTGTCTGTTCTTCCTGCAGAATCCCCCTATCACAACTTCTGTGCTCTCTGGGGGTAGTAGGTGCACTTTACACCTACCTTTCAGGGTCTTGGGGTGGGCTATTTTTCTAACCCTCACTGTTTTCTTACATTCCCAGTGACCCTCTACAAGCTCACATAGGTTTGGGGTCCATTTGTGGTTCGCATTCCACTTTTGGAGTATATAGTTTGTGTTGCCCCTATACCTATGTTCTCCTATTGCAATCTATTGTAACTTTACACCGCTTGCATTACTTTTCTTGCTATTACCTGCATAATTTTGGTTTGTGTACATATATCTTGTGTATACAACTTATCCTCATACTGAGGGTACTCACTGAGATACTTTTGACATATTGTCACAAAAATAAAGTACCTTTATTTTTAGTACTTCTGTGTGTTGTGTTTTCTTATGATATTGTGCATATGACACCAGTGGTATAGTACGAGCTTTATATGTCTCCTAGTTCTGCCTAAGCTGCTTTGCCATAGCTACCTTCTATCTGCCTAAGCTGCTAGAAACACCTCTTCTACACTAATAAGGGATAACTGGACCTGGCACAAGGTGTAAGTGCCTCTGTTACCCACTACATGCCAGGCCAGCCTCCTACAAGTCTCGCCCCAGAGCAGGGACTGGGGGTCCCTGAACCAGTGTAGACTGGCTTAATCAAGGAGGGCACCATCTGTGCCCTTCAAAGCATTTCCAGAGGCTCTTGGAGGCTATCCCTCCCAAGCCTGTCACACCTATTTCCAAAGGGAGAGAGTGCAACACCCTCCTCCCAAAGGAAATTTATTGTTCTGCCTTCCTGGGATTGAGCTGCTCACTCCCCAGGAGGGCAGAAACCTGTCTGTGAGTTGGCAGCTTCTGGGGCTTTAGTGGAAACCTCAGAGAGCTACCTGAGAGCAGTACTGGGGGTCCATTTGGAATGGGGGACAATACCATGATCTTAGACACCTCACATGGCCATATTCGGAGTTACCATTGTGAATACAAATGTATATTGACATATATGTAGTGCAGGCGTGTATTGGTATCCCTGCACTCATGAAGTCTATGGAATTGTCCATGGACAGCGTGGAGGCACCTTTGCTAGTGCAAGGGTGCCCTCACACTTAGTAACTTTGCACCTAGCCTTCAGTAAATGAAGGTTAGACATCTAGGTGAATTATAAGTTTCTTAAGTGCAGTGAAAATGGCTGTGAAATAGTGTGTGCACTATTTCACTCAGGCTGCAGTGGCAGTCCTGAAGAAAGGTTTGTCTGAGCTTCTTATAGGTGGCAAAAGAAATGCTGCAGCCCATAAGGATCTCCTGGAACCCCAATGCCCTGGGTACCTAGGTACCATATATTAGGGACTTATAAGGGGGGCCCAGTGTGCCAATTGGAATTGGAATATGAAGTCACTAAACTATAGTGACTAATTTGGTCAGTAGAGAGAGCATAAGCACTGGAGTTATGGTTAGCAGAACTTCAGTGACACAGTTAAACATACTGACGACACACACATTGGGCCACAAACAATGAGCACTGGGGTACTGGCTAGCAAGATCCCAGTGAGACAGGCAAAACACACTGACAAACAGGCAGAAATTGGGGGTAACATGCCAAGAAAGATGGTACTTTCCTACACCGGAGGACTGGACACTGGTGAGTCAACATTTACTACTTATCACCCCCATACCTGCAGTGCATCTCACACCCTCACCCTCACTCCCATCACTCTACTCCGTCCCACTCACTGCACCTACATATATGACAAACCCCAACGCCAAGCCCTGCATGCTATACCTGTGCAGGGACAGCCCTCCCAGCCCTGCATGGACACCCATCACAAAAGCATGCACAGCATGGAGAACTAACAAGCACAACATACATAATCATAATCAAACAAAGATGGCAGGGCAACAGCAAAGATAGACGGGAATCTAGGGATGTACAATATGTCACAGACATGAAGTATAATACATCTCTTACATTCCCACAGGTGCCCCAGCCATTGTCCGCGGAAAGGAGGTGCCACAACAAACCAGTTCCCCAACAGAAGATGCCCCTAGTGATGACAGTAAGTCTCGACGTCTGGAACTGGATGTACTACCTGGCCCATCAGGGACCATTGGTCAGTCGGTCACCCCAGCCCACTCTCAGTCAACCACAGAGCCTCCCCCTTCATTATCCAACACCACAGCACCCACCCAGCATCCCCACACCTCTGTCCTCAAGACACATCAATCAGCAGTGTGCCTACCTGTATAGGGACCGCAGCCCACACCTCGCCCCCAAGACAATTAGGGACCTGGGGTCAGTGGCAGTGGGCACACCGTTCAGGGGACAGAGGCACAGGGCAACAGGGACACTAGGAGGACCACTGTGCGCCAGGGGGAGGACAGGACCAGGGAACCAGCTCTCCAGGAGGCACTCACCAAGATCCTGGAGGCCTACCAACAATCCCAGGACACAATGGGCCAAATCCTTAACAAGATGAAGGAGAACAAGCGGCTGTAGGAGGAGCACCATCAGGAGATCAGGGAGGACTTGCAGGCTCTCAACACCACCATGATCTCCATAACAGGGGTGCAGGCAGACATGGCCAACATCATAAGGGAATCAACAGCACACCAGCGGGCCCCTACCACCAGCCAGTCTATTGACCAGCCCTCCACTTCTGCTGCAGATAGTGGGCAGGAGGCTCTGCCACAGGACCCACAGGCCACCAGCATCCCTCCCCCTGCAGAATGTAAACCACCCGCAAACGTTCCCTGCAACCCAGACAGAAGCCAGAGACACTTGCCAAGACCAAGACCACCACCAGGAAATAAGACTCTCCTGATTGTCCCCCTCGTGTCCCACCCTGTCACCTTGTCCACTTTGAACTGCCTTTGCTCCCCTTCCTATGGCCCCTTGGACACTGGACCTGTGCCACAAACAGACTGGAACAATACCCTGGGCTTTCCTCTACCATCAGCCCATTCCATTGCACTTTTCAGTCAATTATTTGCACTACAATAAACACCCTTGCACACAACTTGAGTGACACCGTTTTATGTGTTGAAAATGTGCATTTATGGGAACAGTCACATCTAGTGCAAATGATCTGAACACTGTGATAGCATAAAAATAATGACCTGTAACTGTCTGCAGTAAACACATCAGGACACTGTTATCATATCACCAACATCTGTAAAAGAACAAGCCATAGGTGACAGTAAGTTGAGATGTAATGAAAGTGAATGCCTTTGTAAGGAAATGGCTCCCTGTTGCAGTTACCCCCCACCTTTTGCCTGATACTGATACTGAATTGACTGAGAAGTGTGCTGGGACCCTGCAAACCAGGCCCCAGCACCAATGTTCTTTCACCTAAAATGTATCATTGTTTCCACAATTGGCACACCCCTGGCACACAGATAAGTCCCTTGTAAAAGGTACCAGTGGTACCAGTGGCCCTGTGACCAGGGAAGGTCCCTAAGGGCTGCTGCATATGTTGTGCCACCCTAAGGGACCCCTCACCTAACACATGCACACTGCCATTGCAGATTGTGCATGTTGGTGGGGAGAAAAAGGCAAAGTCGACATGGCATCCCCCTCAGGATGCCATGCACACAAAATACTGCCTTTGGCATAGATAAGTCACCCCTCTAGCAGGCCTTACAGCCCTAAGGCAGGGTGCACTATACCACAGGTGAGGGCATAGCTGCATGAGCAATATGCCCCTACAGTGTCTAAGTCTATTCTTAGACATTGTAAGTACAGTTGTGGCCATATTAAGTATATGGTCTGAGAGTTTGTCAAAAACGAACTCCACAGCTCCATAATGGCTACACTGAATACTGGGAAGATTGGTATCAAACTTCTCAGAATAGTAAACCCACACTGATGCCAGTGTTGGATTTATTAAAAAATGCACACAGAGGGCATCTTAGAGATGCCCCCTGTATTTTACCCAATTGTTCAGTGCAGTACTGACTGGTCTGTGCCAGCCTGCTGCTGAGAGACGAGTTTCTGACCCCATGTGGTGAGGGCCTTTGTGCTCTCTGAGGACAGAAACAAAAGCCTGCTCTGGGTGGAGGTGCTTCACACCTCCCCTCTGCAGAAACTGTAACACCTAGCAGTGAGCCTCAAAGGCTCAGGCTTCGTGTTACAATGCCCCAGGGCACTCCAGCTAGAGGAGATGCCCGCCCCCTGGACACAGCCCCCACTTTTGGCAGCAAGTCCAAGGGAGATAATGAGAAAAACAAGGAGGAGTCACCCACCAATCAGGACAGCCCCTAAGGTGCCCTGAGGTGCGGTGACCCCTGCCTTTAGAACTCCTCCATCTTGGTTTTGGAGGATTCCCCCAAGAGGATTAGGGATGTGCCCCCCTCCCCTCAGGGAGGAGGCACAAAGAGGGTGTAGCCACCCTCAAGGACAGTAGCCATTGGCTACTGCCCTCCCAGACCTAAACACACCCCTAAATTCAGTATTTAGGGGCTCCCCAGAACCTAGGAAACTAGATTCCTGCAACCTGAAGACAAAGAAGGACTGCTGACCTGAAGCCCTGCAGAGAAGATGGAGACACCAACTGCTTTGGCCGCAGCCCTACCGGCCTGTCTCCCGACCTCGAGAAAAACTGCAACAGCGACGCGTCCCCCAGGGTCCAGCGACCTCTGAAGCCTCAGAGGACTACCCTGCATCTAAAAGGACCAAGAACTCCCGAGGACAGCGGCCCTGTTCCAAAGAAACTGCGACTTTGCAACAAAGCAGCAACTTTTAAAGACCACACGTTTCCCGCCGGAAGCGTGAGACTTTCCACTCTGCGCCCGACGCTCCCAGCTCGACCTGCGGAGAACCAACACTACAGGGAGGACTCCCCGGCGACTACGACCCTGTGAGTAGCCAGAGTTGACCCCCCTGACCCCCCCCAGCGATGCCTGCAGAGGGAATCCAGAGGCTCCCCCTGACCGCGACTGCCTGCTTCAAAGAACCCGACGCCTGGTAAACACACTGCACCCGCAGCCCCGAGGACCTGTAGGATCCGACCTCCAGTGCAGAAGCGAACCCCAGGTGGTCCTCTCCCTTGCCCAGGTGGTGGCTACCCCGAGGAGCCCCCCCTTTGCCTGCCTGCTTCGCTGAAGAGACCCCTGGGTCTCCCATTGAAACCTATTGCGAACCCGACGCCTGTTTGCACACTGCACCTGGCTGCCCCCGTGCCGCTGAGGGTGTACTTTCTGTGCTGATTTGTGTCCCACCTGGTGCCCTACAAAACCCCCCTGGTCTGCCCTCCGAAGTCACGGGTACTTACCTGCTGGCAGACTGGAACCGGGGCACCCCCTTCTCCATTGAAGCCTATGTGTTTTGGGCACCACTTTGACCTCTGCACCTGACCGGCCCTGAGCTGCTGGTGTGGTAACTTTGGGGTTGCCTTGAACCCCCAACGGTGGGCTACCTTGGACCCAACTTTGAACCCTGTAGGTGGTTTCCTTACCTGCAAAACTAACAAATACTTACCTCCCCCAGGAACTGTTGAAATTTGCACTGTCTAGTTTTAAAATAGCTTATTGCCATTTTTGCCCAAACTGTGCATGCTATTTTGCTGATTCAAAGTTTCTATGATACCTGAGTGAAGTATCTTTCATTTAAAGTATTGATTGTAAATCTTGAACCTGTGGTTCTTAAAATAAACTAAGAAAATATATTTTTCTAAACAAAAACCTGTTGGCCTGGAATTGTCTTTGAGTGTGTGTTCCTCATTTATTGCCTGTGTGTATGTAGCACAAATGCTTAACACTACCCTCTGATAAGCCTACTGCTCGACCACACTACCACAAAATAGAGCATTAGAATGATCTCTTTTTGCCACTATCTTACCTCTAAGGGGAACCCTTGGACTCTGTGCATGCTATTTCTTACTTTGAAATAGTACATACAGAGCCAACTTCCTACCGCATTCATGCCACAGCCACATAGAAAACATCAATAGTCAGAGCAATGGTCAGTTCCACTGTCTCATCTGTGTGTCATTGGAAGTACTGTTGTGTAACTGATTCTCATTGTCCTCAGGGTCCACTGCTGCCACAGGGTCATCTCCAGTCCCCTCCTCCTGCAGAAAAGGCACATGTCGTCTGAGGGCCAGGTTGTGCAACATGCAGCATGCCACTACTATCTGGCAGACCTTCTTGGGTGAGTAGCACAGGATCCACCTGTTAGATGTAGGCATCTGATCCCGGCCTTCAGGATGCCGAAGGTCCTCTCGATTATTCTCCTGGTTCGCCTATGTGCATCATTATAACAGTTCGCAGCCCCTGTCCTGGCATTCCTCATAGGGGTCAGGAGCCACAATAGGTTTGGGTAGCCAGAGTCAACTGCAAGTATTGAGGGAAAACTTTTAGCCACACACAATGCTATGGGGATAACACTTTAAGGCATACAGTGACTGTAGGAGGCTGGCCTGGCTTATAGTGGGTACCTTGTGGTACTTACACCCTGTGCCAGGTCCAGTTATCCCTTATTAGTAGAATAGAGGTGTTTCTAGCAGCTTAGGTTGATAGAAGGTAGCTATGGCAAAGCAGCTTAGGCTGAACTAGGAGACATGCAAAGCTCCTACTATACCACTCATATCATATAGCACAATATCATAAGAAAACACAATACTCAGAGTTACTAAAAATAAAGGTTCTTTATTTTTATGTCAATATGCCAAAAGTATCTCAGTGAGTACCCTCAGTAAGAAGGTAAGTAATATACACAATTTATATGTACACAAACCCAAAACAGATAAGTAAGAGTAAGAAAAGTAATGCAAACAGTGTAGAATTACAATAGGATGCAATAGGTGAACATAGGTCTAGGGGTAACACAAACCATATACTCCAAAAGTGGAATGCGAATCATGAATGGACACCAGAGCTATGGGAGCTTGTAGAGGGTCGCTGGGACTGTAAAAAAAAACAGTCAGGGTGTCCAAATACCCCACCCCAAGACCCTGAAAGGTAGGAGTAAAGTACACCTACTACCCCAAAAGCACACAATAGTCGTGATAGGGGGATTCTGCAAGAACAACAAACACCAGAAAAGCACTGAAGACGGATTCCTGGACCTGAGAACCTGCAAGGCCAGGGGACCAAGTTCAAGAGTCGCGATAGTGTCCGGGGGGGGCAGGAGCCCAGAAAACCCGGATGAAGGTGCAAGGAAGCTGCCTCTGGATGGAAGAAGCTTAGGATTCTGCAACAATGAAGAGGACTAGGAACTTCTCCTTTGAATGGAAGATGTCCCACGTCGTGCTGAAGGTTGCAGAAGTGTTCCCACGCAGAAATACCACAAACAAGCCTTGCTAGCTACAAGGATCGCGGTAGAGGTTTTTGGGTGTTGCTGGGGACCAAGAAGGACCATGATGTCGCCCCTTGGAGGAGGAGACAGAGGGGGCGCTCAGCAACTCAGAGAGCCCCCACAGACGCAGGCAGCACCCGCAGAAGTACCGCAGCAGGCACTTAGAAGATTTGTGTACCGGAGAGGGCCGGCCATCCTATTGGCTCTACATGGTACCCGCGGGACAAGAGGGCCGTAAAAGGGGAGGTCCCGGAGCGTCAGGAGGAATTCGTCCGGAGCGAGCGTCAGCGGAGCAGACCCGATGGATCGAAAGGACCAAGGAAGAGAGGAGTCTACGGTCGTCAGGAGTTCCTGGAGAAAGAACCCGACTGGAACCAAGAGCCCTCATGGTCCCAACCCGGGACGAAGATCGCTGGCCCTGGGAAGCATACGCCTAGGATCCAGTCCCACTTCAGGAGAAGCGTGGCCAAGCCAGGTACGGAGCTAGGGACGGGTAGGGAGGGCGGGAGCGGGATTAGGAGGTGGTACACGGGGAAATAACCTGAGCACGGGCACTGGGCAGGTGATATAGGGATAAGGGGGTAGAAGACAAACAAACGGGGAAACCCTGTGACCACAAACTGAGTGATTGATCAGGAAGGAAACAATGGCAGTCCCGACAGGAAGGACAAAATAGAGAACTTAATAACACAAAGAAAAGAAGACTCGAGAACCTAAAAAGGAGGTAAAGAGGAGAGAGATACGGGAGAGAAAGAGAAAATGGTCAGAAGAAACACCCAAACAGACAGGGCTAAGAAAAGACAGAATACAGGAGAAGAAAGGAAAGACCAGAAACCAGGGCTGAGGAAGAGCCAGTAAGAAAAGAAGAGACAAGAGCCGAAGACAGGAAAAGGGAAAGAGAAAGTAGAGAATAAGAACCTAAAGTGAAAGGAAGAGAGAGAGGAAAGGAAAAGAGAGCGTTTAAGCAATCACTTACCGTGCTTATTCTTCTTCTGTCCCCACATGCTTCCCGAGAGGCCTATGGAGAGAAAAGAAAGAAGAAGACGAGATTAGCGCACCCAGACGAGAGGAGACATCTGCAACCAACTACCTTTGACTTACTCATCAGAAAGTACTCTGTAAAACAACAATAAATCATACTTACTGATAGACACAATCAGTCTGGTGTACGTGATATCGGTCAACCTACGAAACTCCCCCAACCTTGGACTGAAGGATCACTGGACTGCAGGAGTCACTTGGATAGAGTTCCTGTGTTCCAGGGACCACACTCGTCAGGATGAGAGGTGACCCAGAGGACCGGTGATGAAGTCTTTTGGTGCCTGCGTTAGCAGGGGGAAGATTCCGTCGACCCATGGGAGATTTCTTCTTGGCTTCCAGTGCAGGGTGAACGCAGATGATCTCCAGAGCATGCACCACCAGGAAACAGTCGAGAATGCTGGCAGGATGAGGCACTACAATGTTGCTGGTAGTAGTCTTGCTACTTTGTTGTGGTTTTGCAGGCGTCCTGGAGCAGTCAGCGGTCGATCCTTGGCAGAAGTCAAAGAGGGAAGTGCAGAGGAACTCTGGTGAGCTCTTGCATTCGTTATTTGAAGAATTCCTCAGAGGAGAGACCCCAAATTGCCAGAAAAGGATGTTTGGCTACCAAGAAAGGAGGATTGGCTACCAAGAAAGGTAAGGTAAGAGCCTATCAGAGGGGATCTCTGAAGTCACCTGCTGGCACTGGCCACTCAGAGCAGTCCAGTGTGCCCCCAACACCTCTGTTTCCAAGATGGCAGAGGTCTGGGACACACTGGAGGAGCTCTGGGCACCTCCCCTGGGAGGTACTGGTCAGGGGAGTGGTCACTCACCTTTCCTTTGTCCAGTTTTGCACCAGAGCAGGGCTGGGGGATCTCTGAACCGGTGTAGACTGGCTTATGCAGAGATGGGCACCATCTGTGCCCATCAAAGCATTTCCAGAGGCTGGGGGAGGCTACTCCTCCCTAGCCCCTCACACCTATTTCTGAAGGGAGAGGGTGTTACACCCTCTCTCAGAGGAAATCCTTTGTTCTGCCTTTCTGGGCCAGGGCTGCCTAGACCCCAGGAGGGCAGAATCCTGTCTGAATGGTTGGCAGCAGCTGCAGTGGAGACCCCGGAAAGGCAGTTTGGCAGCACCCGGGTTCTGTGCTAGAGACCCGGGGGATCATGGAATTGTCCCCCCAATACCAGAATGGCATTGGGGGGACAATTCCATGATCTTAGACATGTTACATGGCCATGTTCGGAGTTACCATTGTGACGCTATACATAGGTAGTGACCTATGTATAGTGCACGCGTGTAATGGTGTCCCTGCACTCACAAAGTTCGGGGAATTTGCCCTGAACGATGTGGGGGCACCTTGGCTAGTGCCAGGGTGCCCACACACTAAGTAACTTGGCACCCAACCTTCACTAAGTGAGGGTTAGACATATAGGGGACTTATAAGTTACTTATGTGCAGTGAAAAATGGCTGTGAAATAACATGGACATTATTTCACTCAGGCTGCAGTGGCAGGCCTGTGTAAGAATTGTCTGAGCTCCCTATGGGTGGCAAAAGAAATGCTGTAGCCCATAGGGATCTTCTGGAACCCCAATACCCTGGGTACCTCAGTACCATATACAAGGGAATTATATGGGTGTACCAGTGTTCCAGTGAGAATTGGTCAATTTAGTGACTAGCCTGCAGTGACAAATTTAGAAAGCAGAGAGAGCATAAACACTGAGGTTCTGGTTAGCAGAGCCTCGGTGATATAGTTAGGCACCACACAGGGAACACATACAGGGCACATACTATGAGCACTGGGGTCCTGCCTAGCAGGATCCCAGTGACACAAGGGCTAAAGCAACATACATACAGTGAAAAATTGGGGTAACATGCCAGGCAAGATGGTACTTTCCTACAGTGACATACAGTGGATGTGGACTCTGGCTCACCTATTAGCCACACCCTGTGCCTCTGTAGTTAGGCCATCGCATTTGGGATGGCGTTATTCCTCAGAGCATGCACACCTTGGAAACTGTTGCAAATGCTGGCTGGAGCTGAAGTTGCAGGTCACAGGAGTCGTCCTGGATACTTTGTTGCAGTTACATTGGTTCCTTGAGCAGTCTGCGGTTGATCCGACAGTCAGAAGCTGAAGCAGAGGATGCAGAGAATTCCTGGAGGAGTGTTGCAAGCTGAATCTGAGGAAACACCCAGAGGAGAGACCCTAAATAGCCCTGAGAGGGGGGATTGGCTACCTACCCAGGAATGCACCTATCAGGAGGGGCCTCTGACGTCACCTGCTGCCACTGGCCACTCAGAGGTCTCCAGAGTGTCCCCACACCTTGGAATCCAAGATGGCTAATGCCAGGGACACACTCGAGGAGCTCAGTGCACCACCCCTGTGGTGGTGATGGACAGGGGAGTGGTCACTCCCCTTTCCTTTGTCCAGTTTCATGCCAGAGCAGGGACTGGGTGTTCCTGATCCAGTGTAGACTGGCTTATTCAAGGAGGGCACCGTCTGTGCCCTTCAAAGCATTTCCAGAGGCTCTTGGAGGCTAACCCTCCCTAGCCTGTAACACCTATTTCCAAAGGGAGAGGGTGTAACACCCTCCTCCCAAAGGAAATGCATTGTTCTGCCTTCCTGGGATTGAGCTGCTCAGTCCCCAGGAGGGCAGAAACCTGTCTGTGAGGTGGCAGCAGCTGGGGCTGCAGTGGAAACCTCAGAGAGCTGGTTTGGCAGTACTGGGGGTCCATGGTGAAGCCCCTAGAATGCATGAGATTGGCTACCCAATACCAGATCTGGAATGCGGGGACAATTCCATGATCTTAGACATCTCACATGGCCATATTTGGAGTTACCATTGTGAAGCTATGTATATGCATTGACATTTATGTAGTGCACACGTGTAATGGTATCCCCGCACTCAGGAAGTCCGGGGAATGGGCCCTGAACTATGTCGGGCACCTTTGCTAGTGCAAGGGTGCCCTCACACTTAGTAACTTTGCACCTAACCTTCACTAAGTGAGGATTAGACATATAGGTGACTGCTAAGTTACTTAAGTGCAGTGTAAAATGGCTGTGAAATAACGTGGACGCTATTTCACTCAGGCTGCAGTGGCAGTCCTGTGTAAGAATTGTCTGAGCCCCCTATGAGTGGCAAAAGAAATGCTGCAGCCCATAGGGATCTCCTGGAACCCCAATACCCTGGGTACCTAGGTACCATACACTAGGGAATTATAAGGGTGTTCCAGTGTGCCAATCAGAATTGGTAAACATGGTCACTAGCCTGAAATGACAGTTTTAAGAGCAGAAAGAGCATAAGCACTGAGGTTCTGGTTAGCAGAGCCTCAGTGACACAGTTAGGCACCACACAGGGAACACATTCAGGCCACAAACTATGAGCACTGGGGTCCTGGCTAGCAGGATTCCAGTGAGACAGGCAAAAACATACTGACATACATGTAAAATTGGCGGTAACATGCCAAGAAAGATGGTACTTACCTACACCAATCCTCCTCTGAGGGCTATTTAGGGTCTTTGGGTGGGTTTCTCGTCAGATAATGAATGCAAGAGCTCACCAGAGTTCCTCTTCATCTCCCTCTTTGACTTCTGCTAATGATCGACCGCTGACTGCTCCAGGACGCCTGCAAAACCTCAACAAAGTAGTAAGACGACTACCAGCAACATTGTAGCACGTAATCCTGCCGGCTTTCTCGACTGTTTCCTGGTGGTGCATGCTCTTAGGGCTGCCTTCACCCTGCAGTGGAAGCCAAGAAGAAATCTCCTGTGGGTCAACGGAATCTTCCTCCTGCTAATGCAGACACCAGAACTTCTGCATCACCGGTCCTCTGGGTCCCCACTCATCTTGACGAGCGTGGTCCCTGGATCCAAATGACCCCGACAGTCCTGTGGTCCATCTTTCCAAATTTGGTGGAGGTAAGTCCTTACCTCCCCACGCCAGACAGTAATCCTGTGTACTGCGTGATCTGCAGCTGCTAGGGCTTCTGTGCACTTTTGCAAGGAATCCGTTGTGCACAGCACAGCCCAGGTCCCCAGCACTCCCTCCTTTGTAGTGTTGAGACAACCACCATGCTCGGATTTCTTGAACCCCTGTCCAAGTGCTTCTGCGGGTGCTGCCTGCTTCTGCATGGGCTCTCTGTGTGTCTGAGTGCCCCCTCTGTCTCCTCATCCAAGTGGCGACCTCCTGGTCCTTCCTGGGCCCGGGCAGCACCCTTTTTCTTCAACCATGACCTTTGCAGCTAGCAAGGCTTGTTTGCAGTCTTTCTGCTTGAAAACAACTCTGCATCCTCCAACACGCCGTGGGACATCTGCTATGCAAAGGAGAAGTTCCTGGCACCTTCCCTTGTTGCAGAATCTTCAAGTTCTTCCACCCAGAGGCAGCCCTTTTGCACCTTCATCCGGGGTTTAGTGGGCTCCTGCCCCCCCTGGACACTTTCGTGACTCTTGGACTTGGTACCCTTCCTTTGCAGGTCCTCAGGTCCAGGAATCTGTCTTCAGTGCTTTGCAGTCAGTTGTTCTCTTTGCAGAATCTCCTATCACAACTTTAGCGTGTTTCTGGGGAAGTAGGGTCACTTTACTCCTACTTTTAAGGGTCTTGGGTTGGGGTATCTTGGACACCCTTAGTGTTTTCTTACACTCCCAGTGACCCTCTACATACTACACTAGGCCTGGGGTCCATTTGTGGTTCGCATTCCACTTTTGGAGTATATGGTTTGTGTTGGCCCTGGGCCTATTTCTCCCTACTGCATTCTATTGTGATTCTACATTGTTTGCACTACTTTTCTAACTGTTACATACCTGATTTGTTTTGTGTCTATATATTTTGTGTATATTACTTACCTCCTAAAGGAGTATATCCTCTGAGATACTTTTGGCATATTGCCACTAAAATAAAGAATCTTTATTTTTAGTAACTCTGAGTATTGTGTTTCCTTATGATATAGTGCTATATGATATAAGTGGTATAGTAGGAGCTTCGCATGTCTCCTAGTTCAGCTTATGCTGCTAGAACACTAATAATCTACTAATAAGGGATAAATGGACCTGGCACAAGGTGTAAGTACCATCAGGCACCCACTATAAGCCAGGCCAGCCTCCTATATTGGTGGTGCAGCGGTGGGATAAGTACTTGTAACTGCTTTACCACTTTGTCATTTGTGTTGTTTATAAGAATCTCTGTCTTTAACCCTTTCTAACAATCATGGCTGCAGTAGAACGTACTCTCTCAGCTGTCCAGGCAACCTATGGTAGTTTAAACTTTAAAAGTTTGAGGGGTCTCTGCATAGAAAGAGGTTTAAACATTGGTAAGAACCCTACCAAAGATCTTCTCCTTAGCCTTCTCCTAGAAAGTGACCAGAACCAGTCTGGCTCATTCCAGGATCAGGAGGTAGTGGAGGGGGGTACCCAGCAAGGCTCAGAGGAGTCCCCTGAGTATGCTGGGGAGGGTTCATCCAAACACCTGCAAGCTAACAGGCCTTCTAGTGACACTTGTAGTGGGAGGGGGAGGGGGTCACACACTAGTATGGCACCTTTCACTCCAAAAGGCCAGGTTACTAGAGTCCAGCCAGTTAGAGACAGGTATCACTCTGCCAATTCCCACATTTCTTCTGTGTCTCAGAATTCCCAAGCGTCCCACCCTGAGGATAACACAATGGAAAAGGAACTCAGAAAGCTGAGGTTGGAAGAGGCCAGGCTGAAGCTAAGACAGCAGCAGCTGGCCTTAGACAGGGAATCTCTAGATGTAAAGAGGGAAAGGCAGAGGTTGGGGTTAGTTCCCCATGGTGGCAGCAGCAGTGTTTTTTATAGCAATCCTGTAAAAAACAAGATTCCCAAAACCTGCATAAGATAGTCCCCCCTTACAAGGAGGGGGATGACATTATCTAGTGGTTTGCTGCACTTGAGAGGGCTTGTATGGTACAGTTGGTCCCTCAAAGGCAGAGGGCTGCTATCTTGTGGCTATCTTTCACTGGTAAGGGTAGGGATAGGCTCCTTACTGTCAGAGAAAGTGATGCTAATAAGTACAAAGTTTTGAAGGATGCACTCTTAAATGGGGTTGGCTTAACCACTGGATAAAGTTCAGAGATACCAGAAAAGAATCCTCTCAAGACTGGATAGACTTTGTAGACTGTTCAGTGAAGGCCTTGGAGGATTGGTTACATGGCAGTAAGGTGACTGACTATGAAAGCCTGTATAATATAATCCTGAGAGAGCATATTTTGAACAATTATGTGTCTGATTTGTTGCACCAGTACTTGGTAGACTCAGATCTGACCTCTCCCCAAGAATTGGGAAAGAAGGCAGACAAATGGTCAGAACAAGAGTGAACAGAAAAGTTCATACAGGGGGTGACAAGGATGGCAAGAAGAAGGATGGTAAATCTTCTGACATGGGTGTGGACAAAGATAAAAAACAGTCTCCATCAGGCCTACATAATTCCTCTGGGGTGGTGGGTCCAAATCCTCTTCCCACAATCAAAAGAAGCCATGGTGTTATTTATGTAAAAGTAAAGGCAATTGGGCAAGTGATTCCAATTGTCCAAAGTAAAACACCAAGGCTCCCACTACCACAACCCCAACTGCAAACTCTAGTGACCCTAGTAATAGCAGTAGTGGTGGGAAGTCTACTACAAATAGCCAATCAAAGGGTGTAGCTGGGCTCACCATTGGTAGTGTAGTTGGGGTTGGTCTTGTTAGGGAGACCACAGAGGCTGTTTTAGTCTCTGATGGTGGTATTCACTTTGCCACCTTGGTTGCTTGTCCCCTTAATGTGGGTAAGTACAAGCAACTTCCCCTAATCCATTGTGTTGAGGTTGAGGCCTACAGGGATACAGGAGCCAGTGTCACTATGGTGATTGAGAAACTGGTTCACCCTGATCAACACCTACTTGGTCAGCAGTACCAAGTGACCCCATGGCTGTTGTGAATCTCAACTGGGGGGGAAGGTTTACTGGTCCAACGAAAGTTGTGCTAGCCACTGAATTACCTGTAGATTGCTTACTAGGCAATGATTTGGAGACATCAGCTTGGGCAGAAGTGGAGTTGGAGGCTCATGCAGCAATGCTGTGCATTCCTGGGCATATCTTTGCTTTAACAAGGGCTCAGGCCAAAAAGGAAAAAGGAAAGGGAAACCTGGATCCTGGAACAATGGACCAAGTGCTCTGAAAAGCTAGGGGTAGAAAGGGTAAATCATTGCCCACTATCCCTCCCTCTCCAGAAGATTCCCTTTTGAGGAAGAGGAATCCTCTCCCTGTGCAGAACCTACACCAGATGAGCTGGCAGCAGACACTGCTGAGCTTTTGGGTGCAGGGGGGGCTGCTAGGGAAGAGCTGAGTGTGGCACAGCAGACCTGTCCCACACTAGAGGGTTTGAGACAGCAAGCTGTCAAACAGCAAAATAGGGATGTCACTGATAGCCATAAGGTGTATTGGGAAGACAACCTTCTTTATACTGAGTCAAGGGACCCTAAACCTGGAGCTGCCAGGAGATTGGTTATTCCTTTGCAGTATAAGGTGTTTCTTTTAACCTTCGCACATGACATTCCTTTGGCTTGGCATTTGGGTCAGATTAAAACATGGGACAGGCTTGTTCTATTGTTTCACTGGTCTCACATGTCAGAGGACACTAAAGAGTTTTGTCACTCTTGTGTGACCTGCCAAGCCAGTGGCGAGACTGTTGGCACAACTAAGGCCCCCTTAATTCCACTCCCAGTGGTTTGGGTGCCCTTTGAAAGGGTAGGGGTTGACATAGTTGGCCCCTTGACCCTCCAACAGCTTCAGGCAATGGATTTATCCTTGTGGTAGTGGACCATGCCACTAGGTACCCTGAAGCAATTCCCTTAAGGACCACTACAGCTCCTGTAGTGGCAAAGGCCCTCCTGGGCATCGTTTCCAGAGTGGATTTCCCTAAGGAAGTGGTGTCAGACAGAGGTAGTAACTTCATGTCTGCATACCTCAAAGCTATGTGGAAGGAGTGTGGTGTAACTTACAAGTTCACTACTCCTTATCATCCACAAACAAATGGTCGGGTTGAGAGGTTTCATAAAACTCTCAAAGGTATGATTATGGGACTCCCTGAAAATCTCAGGAGATGGTATGTCCTGTTACCTTGCCTCCTTTTTGCTTACAGGGAGGTACCCCAAAAAGGAATGGTCTTTAGCCCCTTTGAACTCCTCTTTGGGCACCCTGTAAAAGGTCCCCTTGCACTTGTGAAGGAGGGTTGGGAACAACCTTTAAAAACGCCTAAGCAAGACATTGTGGACTGTGTACTTGGCCTAAGATCCAGAATGGCTGAGTACATGAATAAGGCCAGTAAAAATCTTTAGGCCAGCCAAGAGCTCCAAAAGCAATAGCATGACCAGAAGGCTGTCCTGACCCAATACCACCCAGGACAGAAGGTGTGGGTATTGGAGCCTGTGGCCCCAAGAGCACTTCAGGACAAATGGAGTGGACCCCATCTCATTGTTTAGAAAAAGGGTGAGGTTCATTACTTGGTAGACCTGGGCACTGCCAGAAGTTCCCTTAGGGTCCTCCATGTAAATCGCATAAAACCCTACTATGACAGGGCTGACTTAACCCTGCTCATGGCAAATGATGAGGGTCAAGAAGAAGAGAGTGACCCTCTCCCTGATCTCTTCTCCACCACTGAAGCTGATGGCTTAGTGGAAGGAGTGGTGCTTGCAGATTGTCTTCCTGCTGAGCAGAAGGAGAACTGTGTGGCTGATGAGGGGTGGATCCCCGAAACTGGTCCCAGGATGCTTGTTTTCAGTACAGTGGATTTAGGCCCAGATCTCTGTACTGGGGGTGAATGTTTGACATGGTTCAGCATTCCGTCCATCACTTGTTCTTTTTGCATTTGTCGCCCTAAGTGGGAAGGGTATGACCAGATGAGGGTCCCGTGCTTTCCATGCCACTGGATTCAAGCTAGCCTGGCTGATGAGGAGTGAAACCCCGAAACCGGTCCCAGGATGCTTGTTTCCAGTCCAGGGAAGACCTGGCCCAGCGTCAAGACTGATTTGCGTATGGCTGGGTCCAAACTGCAATGGCATGGGCAGCAAAAAAATGATGGATTTAGGCCCAGATCTCTGTACTGGTGGTAAATGTTTGACATTGTTCAGCATTCCATCCATCACTTGTTCTTTTTGCATTTGTCGTCCTAAGTGGGAAGGGCATGCTCAGACGTGGGTCCCGTGCTTCCCATGCCACTGGATTCAAGCTAGCCTGGCTGATGAGGGGTGAAACCCCAAAGCCGGTCACAGGATGCTTGTTTCCAGTCCAATCTTTTTGCATTTGTCACCCTCAGTGGGAAGGGTATGCCCAGACGTGGGTCCTGTGCTTCCCATGCCACTGGATTCAAGCTAGCCTGGCTGATGAGGGGTGAAAGTCTGAAACCGGTCCCAGGATGGTTGTTTCCAGTCCTGGGAAGACATGGCCTGGTAGTTTGGGCTGGACTGTTCCCATGGGGAACAGGGTCAAGACTGATTTGTATTATAGGTGGGTCCAAACTTGAATGGCATAGGCAGCAAAAAAAACGATGGATTTAGGCCCAGATCTCTGTACTGGGGGTGAATGTTTGACATTGTTCAGCATTCCGTCCATCACTTGTTCTTTTTGCATTTGTCTCTGTAAGTGGGAAGGGTATGTCCTGACGTGGGTCCCGTGGTTCCCATTCCACTGGATTCCAGCTAGCCTGGCTGATGAGTGGTGAAACCCCAAAACGGGTCCCAGGATGCTTGTTTCCAGTCAAGGAAAGATCTGGCCTGGCGGTTCGGGCTGGACTGTTCCCATGGGGATTAGGGTCAAGACTGATTTGCATATGGCTATGTCCAAACTGGAATGGCATGGGCATTAAAAAAATGATGGATTTAGACCCAGATCTCTGTACTGGCGGTGTATTTTTGACATTGTTCCGCATTCCCTCCATCACTTGTTGTTTTTGCATTTGTCTCCCTAAGTGGTAAGGGTATGGCCAGACGTCGGTCCCATGCCACTGGATTCAAGCTAGCCTGGCTGATGAGGGGTGAAACCCCGAAACTGGTCCCAGGATGCTTGTTTCCAGTCCAGGGAAGACCTGGCCCGGCAGTTTGGGCTGGACTGTTCCCATGGGGAATACGGTCAAGGTTGATTTGCATATGGCTGGGTCAAAACTGGAATGGCATGGGCAACAAAAAAACAATGGATTTAGGTCCAGATCTCTGTACTGGTGGTGAATGTTTGACAATTTTCAGCATTCTGTCCATCACTTGTTCTTTTTGCATTTGTCACCTAAGTGGGATGGGTATGCCCAGACCTGGGTCCCGTGTTTCCCATGCCACTAATCTGGCTGATGAGGAGTGAAACCCCGAAACCGGTCCCAGGATGCTTGTTTCCAGTCCAGGGAAGACCTGGCCTGGCAGTTCGGGTTGGACTGTTCCCATGGGGAACAGGGTCAAAACTGATTTGCATTATAGCTGGGTCCAAACTGGAATGGCATAGCCAGCAAAAAACAATGGATTTAGGCCCAGATCTCTGTACTGGGGGTGAATTTTTGACATTGCTCAGCATTCCGTCCATCACTTGTTCTTTTTGCATTTGTTGCGAAGGTTATGCGCAGATGTGGGTTCCGTGCTTTCCATGCCGCTGGATTCAAGCTAGGCTGGCTGATGAGGGGTGAAACCCTGAAACCGTTCCCAGGATGCTTGTTTCCAGACCAGGGAAGCGCTGGCCTCACAGTTCGGGCTGGACTGTTCCCATGGAGATTGATTTGCATATGGCTGGGTCCAAACTGGAATGGCATGGGCAGCAAAAAAATGATGGATTTAGGCCCAGATCTCTGTACTGGGGGATGAATGTTTGACATTGTTCATCATTCCGTCCATCCCTTGTTCCTTTTGCAATGTCACACTAAGTGGGAAGGGTATGCCCAGACGTGGGTCCCGTTGTTCCCATGCAACTAGATTCAAACCAGCCTGGATGATGAGGGGTGAAACCCCGAAACTGGTCCCAGGATGCTTGTTTCCAGTCCAGGGAAGATCTGACCTGTCAGTTTGGGCTGGACTGTTCCTATGGGGAATAGGGTCAAGACTGATTTGCATATGGCAGGGTCCAAACTGGAATGGTATTGGCATTAAAAAACACGATGGATTTAGGCCCAGATCTCTGTACTGGGGGTGAATGTTTGACATTGTTCAGCATTCCGTCCATCACTTGTTCTTTTTGCATTTGTCACCATAAGTGGAAAGGGTATGCCCAGACATGGGTCCTGTGCTTCCCATGCCACTGGATTCAAGCTAGCCTGGCTGATGAGGAGTGAAACTCCGAAACCGGTCACTGGGAGCTTGTTTCCAGTCCAGGGAAGACCTGGCCTGGGAGTTCAGGCTGGACTGTTCCCATGGGGATCACAGTCAAGACTGATTTGCATATGGATGGGTCCAAACTGGAATGGCACGGGCAGCAAAAAAACGATGGATTTCGGCCCAGATCTCTGTACTGGTGGTGAATGTTTGACATTATTCAGGATTCTGTTCATCACTTGTTCTTTTTGCATTTGTCGCCTAAGTGGGAAGGGAATGCCCAGACGTGGGTCCTGTGCTTCCCATGCCATTTGATTCAAGCTAGCCTGGCTGATGAGGGGTGAAACCCTGAAACCGGTCCCAGGATGCTTGTTTCCAGACCAGGGAAGACCTGGCCTGGTAGTTTGGGCTGGACTGTTCCCACGGGGAACAGGGTCAAGATTGATTTGCATTATAGCTGGGTCCAAACTGGAATGGCATAGGCAGCAAATAAACGATGGATTTAGGCCCAGATCTCTGTACTGGGGGTGAATGTTTGACATTGTTCAGCATTCTGTCCATCACTTGTTCTTGTTGCATTTGTCACCCTAAGTGGGAAGGTTATGCCCAGATGTGGGTTCTGTGCTTTCCATGCCACTGGATTCAAGCTAGGCTGGCTGATGAGGGGTGAAACCCTGAAACCGGTCCCAGGATGCTTGTTTCCAGACCAGGGAAACGCTGGCCTGGCAGTTCGGGCTGGACTGTTCCCATGGGGAACAGGGTCAAGACTGATTTGCATATATTTCTGGGTCCAAACTGGAATGGCATGGACAGCAAAAAAAAAATTGTTTTAGTACCAGGTCTCTGTACTGGTGGTAGATGTTTGACATTGTTCAGCATTCCGTCCATCACTTGTTCTTTTTGCTCTTGTCACACTAAGTGGGAAGGGTATGCTCAGACGTGGGTCCTGTGCATCCCATGCTTCCCATGCCACTAGATTCAAGCTAGCCTGGATGATGAGGGGTGAAACCCCGAAACTGGTCCCAGGATGCTTGTTTCTAGTCCAGGGAAGACCTGACCTGGCAGTTCGGGCTGGACTGTTCCCATGGGGAACAGGGTCAAGGTTGATTTGCATATGGCTGGGTCAAAACTGGAATGGCATGGGCAGCAAAAATACAATGGATTTTGGCCCAGATCTATGTACTGGTGGTGAATGTTTGACAATTTTCAGCATTCCGTCCATCACTTGTTCCTTTTGCATTTGTCACCTAAGTGGGAAGGGTATGCTCAGACCTGGGTCCCGTGCTTCCCATGCCACTGGATTCACGCTAATCTGGCTGAAGAGGGATGAAACCCCGAAACCGGTCCCAGGATGTTTGGTTCCAGTCCAGTGAAGACCTGGCCTGGCAGTTTGGGCTAGATTGTTCCCATGGGGAACACGGTCAAGACTGATTTCCATATGGCTGGATCGAAACTGGAATGGCATGGGCATTAAAAAAAATGATGGATTTAGACCCAGATCTCTGTACTGGTGGTGAATGTTTGACATTGTTCAGCATTCCATCCATCACTTGTTCTTTTTGCATTTGTCGTCCTCATTGGGAAGGGTGTGCCCAGACGTGTGTCCCGTGCTTCCCATACCACTGGATTCAAGCTAGCCTGACTGATGAGGGGTGAAACCCCGAAACCGGTCCCAGGATGCTTGTTTCCAGTCCAGGGAAGACCTGGCCTGGCAGTTCGGGCTGGACTGATTTGAGTATGGCTGGGTCCAAACTGGAATGGCATGGGCAGCAAAAAAACGATGGATTGAGGCCCAGATCTCGGTACTGGTGGTAAATGTTTGACATTGTTCAGCATTCCTGTAAGGAAATGCCTCCTTGGCATGGTTACCCCCTGACTTTTTGCCTTTGCTGATGCTAAGTTTTTATTGGAAAGTGTACTGAGGCCTGCTAACCAGGCCCCAGCACCAGTGTTCTTTCCCTAACCTGTACTTTTGTTTCCACAATTGGCACACCCTGGCATCCAGGTAAGTCCCTTGTAACTGGTACCCCTGGTACCAAGGGCCCTGATGCCAGGGAAGGTCTCTTAGGGCTGCAGCATGTCTTATGCCACCCTGGGGACCCCTCACTCAGCACAGACACACTGCTTGCCAGCTTGTGTGTGCTAGTGGGGATAAAATGACTAAGTCGACATGGCACTCCCCTCAGGGTGCCATGCCAACCTCACACTGTCTGTGAAGTATAGATAAGTCACCCCTCTAGCAGGCCTTACAGCCCTAAGGCAGGTTGCACTATACCATAGGTGAGGGCATAAGTGCATGAGCACTATGCACCTACAGTGTCTAAGCAAAACCTTAGACATTGTAAGTGCAGAGTAGCCATAAGAGTATATGGTCTGGGAGTCTGTCATGCACGAACTCCACAGCACCATAATGGCTACACTGAAAACTGTGACGTTTGGTATCAAACTTCTCAGCACAATAAATGCACATTGATGCCAGTGTAAATTTTATTGTAACATACACCCCAAAGGGCACCTTAGAGGTGCCCCCTGAAACCTTAACCGACTACCCGTGTAGGCTGACTGGTTTTAGCAGCCTGCCACATACCAGACATGTTGCTAGCCACATGGGGAGAGTGCCTTTGTCACTCTGTGGCTAGTAACAAAGCCTGTACTGGGTGGAGATGCTTATCAACTCCCCCTGCAGGAACTGTAACACCTGGCGGTGAGCCTCAAAGGCTCACCCCCTTTGTTACAGCACCCCATGGCACTCCAGCTAGTGGAGTTGCCCGCCCCCTCCGGCCACGGCCCCACTTTGGCAGCAAGGTCGGAGGAGATAATGAGAAAAACAAGGAGGAGTCACTGGCCAGTCAGGACAGCCCCTAAGGTGTCCTGGGCTGAGGTGACTCTAACTTTTAGAAATCCTCCATCTTGCAGATGGAGGATTCCCCCAATAGGATTAGGGATGTGCCCCCCTCCCCTCAGGGAGGAGGCACAAAGAGGGTGTAGCCACCCTCAGGGCTAGTAGCCATTGGCTACTAACCCCCCAGACCTAAACACACCCCTAAATTGATTATTTAGGGGCTCCCCAGAACCTAGGAACTCAGATTCCTGCAACCTAAGAAGACGAGGACTGCTAAGCTGAAAAACCCTCCAGAGGAGACGGAGACACCAACTGCTTTGGCCCCAGCTCTACCGGCCTGTCTGCCCCCTTCTAAAGACACTGCTCCAGCGACGCTTTCCACAGGGACCAGTGACCTCTGTAGCCTCAGAGGACTGCCCTGCATCTAGAAGGACCAAGAACTCCAGAGGACAGCGGCTCTGTTCACCAAAGACTGCAACTTTGCAACAAAGAAGCAACTTTGAAACAAAACGCGTTTCCCGCCGGAAGCGTGAGACTTGGCACTCTGCACCCGACGCCCCCGGCTCGACTTGTGGAGAACAATCACTTCAGGGAGGACTCCCCGGTGACTGCGAGACCGTGAGTAGCCAGAGTTGACCCCCCTGAGCCCCCACAGCGACGCCTGCAGAGGGAATCCCGAGGCTCCCCCTGACCCAGACTGCCTGCTTCTAAGAACCCGACGCCTGGTAGGGACACTGCACCCGCAGCCCCCAGGACCTGAAGGATCCGACCTCCAGTGCAGGAGCGACCCCCAGGTGGCCCTCTCCCTTGCCCAGGTGGTGGCTACCCCGAGGAGCCCCCCCCCTTGCCTGCCTGCATCGCTGAAGAGACCCCTTGGTCTCCCATTGCTTTCTATTACAAACCTGACGCTTGTTTGCACACTGCACCCGGCCGCCCCCGTGCCGCTGAGGGTGTACTTTTATGTGTGGACTTGTGTCCCCCCCGGTGCCCTACAAAACCCCCCTGGTCTGCCCTCCGAAGACGCGGGTACTTACCTGCTGGCAGACTGGAACCGGTGCACCCCCTTCTCCATTGAAGCTTATGCGTTTTGGGCACCACTTTGACCTCTGCACCTGACTGTCCCTGAGCTTCTGGTGTGGTAACTTTGGGGTTGCTCTGAACCCCCAACGGTGGGCTACCTTGGACCCAAACTTGAACCCCGTAGGTGGTTTACTTACCTGCAAAAACTAACAAACACTTACCTCCCCCAGGAACTGTTGAAAATTGCAGTGTCTAGTTTTAAAATAGCTATATGTCATTTATGGAAAACTGTATATGCTATTTTGCTAATTCAAAGTTCCTAAAGTACCTACCTGAAATACCTTTCATTTGAAGTATTACATGTAAATCTTAACTAAGAAAACATATTTTTCTATACAAAAACCTATTGGCCTGGAATTGTCTCTGAGTGTGTGTTCCTCATTTATTGCCTGTGGGTGTACAACAAATGCTTAACACTACTCCTTTGATAAGCCTACTGCTCGACCACACTACCACAAAATAGAGCATTAGAATTATCTCTTTTTGCCACTATCTTACCTCTAAGGGGAACCCTTGGACTCTGTGCATACTATTCCTTACTTTGAAATAGTGCATACAGAGCCAACTTCCTACATTGGTGGATCAGCGGTGGGGTACAAGACTTTGCATTTGCTGAACTACTCAGCCAATACCTGATCACACAACTAAATTCCAAAAATTGTCATTAGAAACTGATTTTTGAAATTTGAGCTATTTTTCTAAATTTTAAAAATTCCTGCTAGGGCCTTGTGTTAGTACCTGTTAGCATTTCTTTTAGAGTTTAAACGTTTTGTAAAAGTTTGAATTAAGTTCTAGAGATAGTTTTAGATTCTTAAAAAGTATTCCAACTTTTAGAAACATAGGTGGTCATTCCTACCCTGGCGGTCATAGACCGCCAGGGCAGGTGACGGAGGAAGCACCGCCAACAGGCTGGCGGTGCTTCCGGGGGCATTCTGACCGTGGCGGTAAAGCTGCGGTCAGAAACGGGAAACCGGCGGTGTCCTGCCGGTTTCCCGCTGCCCCAAGGAATCCTCCACGGCGGCACTGCTTGCAGCGCCGCCATGGGGATTCCGACCCCCTTACCGCCATCCTGTTCCTGGCGGTTTTCACCGCCAGGAACAGGATGGCGGTAACGGGTGTCATGGGGCCCCTGGGGGCCCCTGCACTGCCCATGCCTATGGCATGGGCAGTGCAGGGGCCCTCTAACAGGGCCCAATATAGATTTTCAGTGTCTGCTTTGCAGACAGTGAAAATCGCGACGGGTGCCACTGCACCCGTCGCACCCCTTCGACTCCGCCGGCTCCATTCGGAGCCGGCATCCTCATGGAAGGGGGTTTCCTGCAGGGCGGGCGGGTGGCCTTCTGGCGGTCGCCCACCAGCCCAGCGGGAAACTCAGAATGACCGCCGCGGTCTTTTGACCGCGGTACGGTCTTCTGGCGGTTCCCGCTTGGCGGGCAATCTAGGAATCACCCCCATAATGTCTAATGCAGAAGAGAATGTGGTGGAACTCGACATCACCCCTTACCTCCATCTTAGGATGAGAGAGTTAAGGTCTCTCTGCAAATTAAAACATATTAAAGCTGGTTTAAACCCTACAAAACTACAGCTCCAGGAGCTGTTGGCAGAGTTTGCCAAAGCCAACCCGCCTGAGGATGACCTCCCAGAGGAGGAAGCTAGTGATGTGGAGGAGAATTCCCCCCCTCCAGTCCTAGTTAGGGAAATCAGGGCTCCTCAAACCCTGATTCCAAATGTGATAGTCAGAGATGCTGCTTCTCTCACAGGAGAGTCCAGCAGCTCTGGAAACATTGAGGACAGCCTCAATGAAGAGGACCTCCTGCTAGCCAGGATGGCCAAAGATTGGCTTTAGAGAGACAGCTCCTAGCCATAGAAAGGGAAATACAAGAGATGGGTTTTGGTCCCATCCATGGTGGCAGCAACATAAATAGGGTCAGAGATTCTCCTGACATGTTGAAAATCCCTAAAGAGATTGTAACTAAATATGAAGATGGTGATGACATCACCAAATGGTTCACAGCTTTTGAGAGGGCTTATGCAACCAGAAAAGTAAACAGATCTCACTGGGGTGCTCTCCTTTGGGAAATGTTCACTGGAAAGTGTAGGGATAGACTCCTCACACTCTCTGGAAAAGATGCAGAATCCTATGACCTCATGAAGGCTACCCTGATTGAGGGCTTTGGATTCTCCACTGAGGAGTATAGAATTAGGTTCAGGGGGGCTCAAAAATCCTCGAGCCAGACCTGGGTTGATTTTGTTGACTACTCAGTGAAAACACTGGATGGTTGGATTCAAGGCAGTGGTGTAAATGATTATGATGGGCTGTACAATTTATTTGTGAAAGAACACCTGTTAAGTAATTGTTGAAATGATAAACTGCATCAGCATCTGGTAGACCTAGGACCAATTTCTCCCAAAGAATTGGGAAAGAAGGCGGACCATTGGGTCAAGACTAGGGTGACCAAGACTTCCACAGGGGGTGACCAAAAGAAAGGGGTCACAAAGCCTCCCCAGGGGAAGAGTGTTGAGACATCCAAAGGGAAAAATAGTAAAGAGTCTTCTACAGGCCCCCAAAAACCTGCACAGGAGGGTGGGCCCAGAGCCTCTTCACAATCCAATTTTGGGTACAAGGGTAAAAACTTTGATCCCAAAAAGGCCTGGTGTCGTAGCTGTAATCAGCCTAAACACCAAACTGGAGACAAGGCCTGTCCCAAGAAAGGTTCCACTTCTAACTCTACTCCAGCTAACACTGGAATGGCTAGTCTCCAAGTGGGATCAACAGTGTGCGCAGAACAAATCAGGTGTCACACTGAAGCTACATTAGTCTCTGAGGGTGGGGTGGATTTAGCCACACTGGCTGCCTGGCCCCCTAAAATGAAAAAATACAGGCAGCAACTCTTAATTAATGGGGCAAGTGTAGAAGGCCTGAGGGGTACAGGTGCAAGTGTCACCATGGTGACAGAGAAACTGGTTTTCCCTGGTCAATACCTGGCTGGACAAACTTATCCAGTCACCAACGCTGACAATCAGACTAAGATGCATACCATGGCTATGGTAACTTTAGACTGGGGAGGGGTCAATGGCCTGAAACAGGTGGTGGTCTCCTCAAATATCCCTTTACACTGTTTGCTTGGAAATGACCTGGAGTCCTCAGCATGGGCTGAGGTAGAACTGAAAACCATGCAGCCATGCTGGGTATCCCTGAACTGGTGTGTGTCAAGACAAGGGCACAGTGCAAGGCTCAGGGTGAAAAAGTGGTGTTGGAGCCTGGAAAAAGGGCCCAACCCTCCAAGAGGAAAGGAAAGACAACTGGGGAACCAGTTGCAACACAACAAGAAAAAGAGAACCTCTCTTCTCAGGAAGAAGTTCTGCCCTCTGAGGGAACTGAGCCTCTGGAGTTAGAACCTTATCAGGTTGAGCTCCTAGGCCCATGGGGGCCCTCAAGGGAGCAGTTGTGTAAGGGACAAGAAACCTGTCCCTCTCTTGAAGGCCTTAGTCAGCAAGCTGCTGAAGAGTCCAATGGAAAGAAAACAGGAACACATAAGGTCTATTGGGAAGATGGACTCCTTTACACTGAGGCAAGAGATCCCAAACCTGGTGCCACTAGGACAGTGGTAGTGCCTCAGGAGTTTAGGGAGTTCCTTCTGACCTTAGCCCATGATATTCCTCTTGCTGGGCATTTGGGACAAACCAAGATGTGGGAGAGACTAGTCAACCACTTCTATTGGCCCAACATGTCCCAGAAGGTCAAGGAGTTTTATGTCTCCTGTGCCACCTGTCAAGCCAGTGGTAAGACAGGTGGGCACCCAAAGGCCCCCCTCATTCCACTTCCAGTGGTGGGGGTCCCCTTTGAAAGAGTGGGTGTAGACATAGTGGGTCCACTTGAACCTCCCACAGCCTCAGGGAACCAGTATATACTAGTAGTAGTGGATCATGCTACTAGATACCCTGAAGCAATTCCCCTTAGGTCGACTACTGCCCCTGCAGTAGCCAAGGCACTCATTGGTATTTTTACCAGAGTGGGTTTTCCTAAGGAGGTGGTGACTGACAGAGGTACCAACTTTATGTCAGCATACCTGAAACACATGTGGAATGAGTGTGGCGTGACTTACAAATTCACCACTCCATACCATCCACAAACCAATGGCCTTGTTGAGAGATTCAACAAGACATTGAAAGGCATGATCATGGGGCTCCCTGAAAAACTCAAAAGGAGATGGGATGTCCTCTTGCCATGTCTGCTTTTCGCTTACAGAGAGGTGCCTCAGAAGGGAGTAGGGTTTTCCCCCTTTGAACTTCTGTTTGGCCACCCTGTAAGGGGACCACTAGCTCTTGTGAAAGAAGGCTGGGAGAGACCTCTTCATGAGCCTAAGCAATATATAGTGGACTATGTACTAGGCCTACGTTCAAGGATGGCAGAGTACATGGAAAAGGCAAGCAAAAACCTTGAGGCCAGCCAACAGCTCCAGAAGTTTTGGTATGACCAAAAGGCTGCTATGGTTGAATTTCAGCCAGGGCAGAAAGTCTGGGTTTTGGAGCCTGTGGCTCCCAGGGCACTTCAGGACAGATGGAGTGGCCCTTTCCCAGTGCTAGAAAAGAAGAGTCTGGTCACCTATCTGGTGGACCTAGGCACTAGCAGGACCCCCAAGACAGTGATCCATGTGAACCGCCTTAACCTCTTCCATGACAGGGCAGATGTGGATCTGTTGATGGTAACAGATGAGGACCAGGAAACTGAGAGTGAACCTCTCCCTGATCTCCTCTCCACAGACCCTAAAGATGGCTCAGTAGATGGAGTGATCTATTCAGACACCCTCTGTGGCCAACAGCAATCTGACTGTAGGAAGGCCCTGCAACAGTTTGCTGAGCTCTTTTCCCTAACCCCTGGTCAGACACACCTGTGTACCCATGATGTGGACACAGGAGACAGCATGCCTGTCAAAAACAAAATATTCAGACAGTCTGACCAAGTTAAGGAAAGCATCAAAGTGGAAGTCCACCAGATGCTGGAATTGGGAGTCATTGAGCACTCTGACAGCCCCTGGGCTAGCCCAGTGGTCTTAGTCCCCAAACCTCACACCAAAGATGGAAAGAGAGAGATGAGGTTTTTTGTGGACTACAGAGGACTTAATTCTGTCACCAAGACAGATGCGCATCCCATTCCAAGGGCAGATGAACTCATTGACAAACTAGGTGCTGCCAAATACTTAAGTACCTTTGACTTGACAGCAGGGTACTGGCAAATCAAAATGGCACCAGGAGCAAAAGAAAAGACAGAATTCTCCACACCTGATGGGCATTATCAGTTCACTGTTATGCCTTTTGGCTTAAAGAATGCCCCTGCCACCTTCCAAAGGTTGGCGAATCAAGTCCTTGCTGGCTTGGAGTCCTTTAGTGCAGATTATCTTGATGATATTGCTGTCTTTAGCTCCAGCTGGCAGGATCACCTGGTCCACCTAAAGAAGGTTTTGAAGGCTCTGCAATCAGCAGGCCTCTCTATCAAGGCATCCAAATGCCAGATAGGGCAGGGAACTGTGGTTTACTTGGGACACCTTGTAGGTGGAGGCCAAGTTCAGCCACTCCAGCCTAAGATCCAGACTATTCTGGACTGGGCAGCTCCAAAAACCCAGACTCAAGTCAGGGCATTCCTTGGCTTGACTGGGTATTACAGGAGGTTTGTGAAGGGATATGGATCCATAGTGACAGCCCTCACAGAACTGACCTCCAAGAAAATGCCCAAGAAGGTAATCTGGACTGTAAAATGCCAACAGGCCTTTGTCACCCTGAAACAAGCAATGTGCACAGCACCAGTTCTTAAAGCTCCAGATTACCCCAAGCAGTTCATTGTGGAGACAGATGCTCTGAACATGGGATAGGGGCAGTTTTGTCCCAAACAAATGATGATGGCCTTGACCAGCCTGTTGCTTTCAATAGCAGGAGGTTACTCTCCAGGGAGCAGCGTTGGAGTGCAATTGAGAGGGAGGCCTTTGCTGTGGTTTGATCCCTGGAGAAGCTGAGACCATACCTCTTTGGTACTCACTTTGTAGTTCAAACTGACCACAGACCTCTCAGATGGCTGATGCAAATGAAAGGTGAAAATCCAAAACTGTTGAGGTGGTCCATCTCCCTACAGGGAATGGACTTTATAGTGGAACACAGACCTGGGACTGCCCATGCCAATGCAGATGGCCTTTCCAGGTTCTTCCACTTAGAAAATGAAGACTCTCTTGGGAAAGGTTAGTCTCATCCTCTTTCGTTTGTGGGGGGGGGGGGGGTTGTGTAAGGAAATGCCTCCTTGGCATGGTTACCCCCTGACTTTTTGCCTTTGGTGATGCTAAGTTTTGATTTGAAAGTGTGCTGAGGCCTGCTAACCAGGCCCCAGCACCAGTGTTCTTTCCCTAACCTGTACTTTTGTTTCCACAATTGGCACACCCTGGCATACAGGTAAGTCCCTTGTAACTGGTACCCCTGGTACCAAGGGCCCTGATGCCAGGGAAGGTCTCTAACGGCTGCAGCATGTCTTATGCCACCCTGGGGACCCCTCACTCAGCACAGACACACTGCTTGCCAGCTTGTGTGTGCTAGTGGGGATAAAATGACTAAGTCGACATGGCACTCCCCTCAGGGTGCCATGCCAACCTCACACTGCCTGGGAAGTATAGATAAGTCACCCCTCTAGCAGGCCTTACAGCCCTAAGGCAGGGTGCACTATACCATAGGTGAGGACATAAGTGCATGAGCACTATGCACCTACAGTGTCTAAGCAAAACCTTAGACATTGTAAGTGCAGGGTAGCCATGAGAGTATATGGTCTGGGAGTCTGTCATGCACGAACTCCACAGCACCATAATGGCTACACTGAAAACTGTGAAGTTTGGTATCAAACTTCTCAGCACAATAAATGCACACCGATGCCAGTGTACATTTTATTGTAACATACACCCCAGAGGGCACCTTAGAGGTGCCCCCTGAAACCGTAACCGACTACCCATGCAGGCTGACTGGTTTTAGCAGCCTGCCACACACCAGACATGTTGCTGGCCACATGGGGAGAGTGCCTTTGTCACTCTGTGGCTAGTAACAAAGCCTGTACTGGGTGGAGATGCTTATCACGTCCCCCTGCAGGAACTGTAACACCTGGTGGTGAGCCTCAAAGGCTCACCCCCTTTGTTACAGCACCCCAGGGCACTCCAGCTTGTGGAGTTGCCCGCCCCCTCCGGCCGCGGCCCCACTTTTGGCGGCAAGGCCGGAAGAGATAATGAGAAAAACAAGGAGGAGTCACTGGCCAGTGAGGACAGCCCCTAAGGTGTCCTGAGCTGAGGTGACTCTAACTTGTGGAAATCCTCCATCTTGCAGATGGAGGATTCCCCCAATAGGATTAGGGATGTGCCCCCCTCCCCTCAGGGAGGAGGCACAAAGAGGGTGTAGCCACCCTCAGGGCTAGTAGCCATTGGCTACTAACCCCTCAGACCTAAACACACCGCTAAATTCAGTATTTAGGGGCTTCCCTGAACCTAGGAACTCAGATTCCTGCAACCTAAGAAGAAGAGGACTGCTAAGCTGAAAAACCCTGCAGAGAAGATGGAGACACCAACTGCTTTGGCCCCAGCTCTACCGGCCTGTCTCCCACCTTCTAAAGACACTGCTCCAGCGATGCTTTCCACAGGGACCAGCGACCTCTGAAGCCTCAGAGGGCTGCCCTGCATCTAGAAGGACCAAAAACTCCAGAGGACAGCAGCTCTGTTCACCAAAGACTGCAACTTTGCAACAAAGAAGCAACTTTGAAACAACACGCGTTTCCCGCCGGAAGCGTGAGACTTGGCAGTCTGCACCTGACGTCCCCGGCTCGACTTGTGGCGAACAATCACTTCAGGGAGGACTCCCCGGCGACTGCAAGACCGTGAGTAGCCAGAGTTGAACCCCCTGAGCCCCCACAGCGACGCCTGCAGAGGGAATCCCGAGGCTCCCCCTGACCGCAACTGCCTGCTTCTAAGAACCCGACGCCTGGTAGGGACACTGCACCCGCAGCCCCCAGGACCTAAAGGATCCGACCTCCAGTGCAGGAGCGACCCCCAGATGGCCCTCTCCCTTGCCCAGGTGGTGGCTACCCCGAGGAGCCCCCCCCTTGCCTGCCTGCATCGCTGAAGAGACCCCTTGGTCTCCCATTGCTTTCTATTACAAACCTGACGCTTGTTTGCACACTGCACCCGGCCGCCCCCGTGCCGCTGAGGGTGTACTTTCTGTGTGGACTTGTGTCCCCCCCGGGGCCCTACAAAACCCCCCTGGTCTGCCCTCCGAAGACGCGGGTACTTACCTGCTGGCAGACTGGAACCGGGGCACCCCCTTCTCCATTGAAGCCTATGCGTTGTGGGCACCACTTTGACCTCTGCACCTGACCGGCCCTGAGCTGCTGGTGTGGTAACTTTGGGGTTGCTCTGAACCCCCAACGGTGGGCTACCTTGGACCCAAACTTGAACCCCGTAGATGGTTTACTTACCTGCAAAAACTAACAAACACTTACCTCCCCCAGGAACTGTTGAAAATTGCACTGTCTAGTTTTAAAATAGCTATATGTCATTTATGTGAAAACTGTATCTGCTATTTTGCTAATTCAAAGTTCCTAAAGTACCTACCTGAAATACCTTTCATTTGAAGTATTACATGTAAATCTTGAACCTGTGGTTCTTAAAATAAACTAAGAAAATATATTGTTCTATACAAAAACCTATTGGCCTGGAATTGTCTCTGAGTGTGTGTTCCTCATTTATTGCCTGTGGGTGTACAACAAATGCTTAACACTACTCCTTTGATAAGCCTACTGCTCGACCACACTACCACAAAATAGAGCATTAGAATTATCTATTTTTGCCACTATCTTACCTCTAAGGGGAACCCTTGGACTCTGTGCATACTATTCCTTACTTTGAAATAGTGCATAAAGAGCCAACTTCCTACAATTCCGTCCATCACTTGTTCTTTGTGCATTTGTCGTCCTCAGTGGGAAGGGTATGCCAGACGGGGGTCCCTTGCTTCCCATGACCCTGGATTCAAGCTAGACTGGCTGATGAGGGGTGAAACCTCAAAAGTGGTCCCAGGATGCTAGTTTCCAGTCCAAGGAAGACCTGGCCAGGCAGTTTGGGCTGGACTGTTCCCATGGGGAACAGTGTCAAGACTGATTTGCATATGGCGGGGTCCAAACTGGAATGGCATGGGCAGCAAAAAAAGGATGTTTTAGGCCTAGATCTCTGTACTGGGGGTGAATGTTTGTCATTATTCAGCATTCCGTCCATCACTTGTTCTTTTTGCATTTGTCACCATAAGTGGAAAGGGTATGCCCATACGTGGGTCCTGTGCTTCCCATGCCATTGGATTTAAGCCAGTCTGGCTAATGAGGGGTGAAATTCTGAAACCGGTCACTGGGTGCTTGTTTCCAGTCCGGGGAAGACCTGGCCTGGGAGTTTAGGCTGGACTGTTCCCATGGGGATCAAAGTCAAGACTGATTTGCATATAGATGGGTCCAAACTGGAATGGCAACGGCAGCAAAAAAATGATGGATTTCGGCCCAGATCTCTGTACTGGTGGTGAATGTTTGACATTGTTCAGCATTCGGTTCATCACTTGTTCTTTTTGCATTTGTTGCCTAAGTTGGAAGGGTATGCCCAGACGTGGGTCCTGTGCTTCCATGCCACTGGATTCAAGCTAGCATGGCTGATGAGGGGTGAAACCCCAAAACCGGTCCCAGGATGTTTGTTTCCAGTCCAAGGAAGACCTGGCCTGGCAGTTTGGGTTGGACTGTTCCCATGGGGAACAGGGTTAAGATTGATTTGCATATGGCTGGGTCCAAACTGGAATGGCATGGGCAGCAACAAAATTATGGATTTAGGCCCAGATCTCTGTACTGGGGGGTGAATGTTTGACATTGTTCATCATTCCGTCCATCACTTTTTCCTTTTGCAATTGTTGCACTAAGTGGGAAGGGTATGCCCAGACGTGGGTCCCGTTCTTCCCATGCAACTAGATTCAAACTAGCCTGGATGATGAGGGGTGAAATCCTGAAACCGGTCCCAGGATGCTTGTTTCCAGTCCAGGGAAAATCTGACCTGGCAGTTTGGGCTGGATCGTTCCCATGGGGAATAGGGTCAAGACTGATTTGCATATGGCAGGGTCCAAACTGGAATGGCATTGGCATTAAAAAAACGGTGGATTTAGGCCCAGATCTCTGTACTGGGGGTGAATGTGTGATATTGTTCAGCATTTCTTCCATCACTTGTTCTTTTTGCATTTGTCATCCTATGTGGGAAGGGTATGTCCAGACGTGGGTCCCATGCTTCCCATGCCTCTGGATTCAAGCTAGCCTGGCTGATGAGTGGTGAAACCCCGACACCGGTCCCAGGATGCTTGTTTCTAATCCAGAGAAGACCTGGCTTGGCAGTTCGGGCTGGACTGTTCCCATGGGTAACATGGTCAAGGTTGATTTGCATATGGCTGGGTCCAAACTGGAATGGCATGGGCAACAAAAAAAAACGATGGATTTAGGCTCAGATCTCTGTACTGGTGGTGAGTGTTTGGCATTGTTCCACTTTCCGTCCATCACTTGTTCTTTTTGCATTTGTTGCTCCCATCGGGAAGTGTATGCCCAGACGGTGGTTCCGTGCGCTTTCCATGCCACTAGATTTAAGTTAGCCTGGCTGATGAGGGGTGAAACCCCAAAACCGGTCCCAGGATGCTTGTTTCAAGTCCAGGGAAGACCTGGCCTGGCAGTTTGGGCTGGACTGTTCCCATGGGGAACAGGGTCAAGACTGCTTTGCATATGGCGGGGTCCAAACTGGAATGGCATGGGCAGCAAAAAAACTATGGATTTAGGCATAGATTTCTGTACTGGGGTGAATGTTTGACATTGTTCAGCATTTCGTCCATCACTTGTTCTTTTTGCATTTATCACCATAAGTGGGAAGGGTATGCCTAGATGTGGGCCCTCTGCTTCCTATGCCACTGGATTCTAGCTAGCCTGGCTGATGAGGGGTAAAACCCTGAAACCTGTCCCAGGATGCTTGTTTCCAGTCCAGGGAAGACCTGGCCTGGCAGTTCGGTCTGGACTGTTGCCATGGGGAACAGGGTCAAGACTGATTTGCATATGGCTGAGTCCAAACTGTAATGGCATGGGCAGCAAAAAAACCATGTATTAAGGCCCAGATCTCTGTATTGGGGGTGAATGTTTGACATTGTTCAGCATTCCATCCATCACTTGTTCTTTTTTGCTACTGTGTAAATCTCCTAGGCTAATTTTCTGACCTCTTCTCATTGATACCAGATACCACTACCTGGTGTGAGCACACAATCAACACTGGAGACAGTTTATTCGTCAAAAGTAAGATTTACAGGCAACCTGACCATGTCAGGAATTGCATAAAAGAAGAGGTACAGAAAATGCTGGACTTGGGAGTGACTAAGGGGCATATTTATACTCTGTTTGCGCCGGAATTGCGTCGATTTTTTTGACGCAATTCCGACGCAAAACGAACTCCATATTTATACTTTGGCATTAGACGCGTCTAGCTCCAAAGTCCATGGAGTTTGCGTCATTTTTTAGCGTGGACACCTACTTTGCGTTAATGATATGCAAGGTAGGCGTTCCCGTCTAAAAAATTGACTCCGAGGCATGTGCGCCGTATTTACACTCCTGGGCAAAACTCACGCCCGAGAGTGGGCGGGTCAAAAAAAATGACATCCAGCTGCTTTTGCGTCGTTTTTTAGCGCCTGGTCAGGGCAGGCGTTAAGGGACCTGTGGGCTCGGAAGGAGCCCAGAGGTGCCCTCCCATGCCCCCAGGGACCCCCCCTGTCACCCTCGCCCACCCCAGGAGGACGCCTAAGGATGGAGGGACCCATCCCAGGGAACATAAGGTAAGTTCAGGTAAGTAATAATTTTTTTTTTTTGTGTGGCATAGGGGGGCCTGATTTGTGCCCCCCTACATGCCACTATGCCCAATGACCATGCCCAGAGGACAGAATTCCCCTGGGCATGGCCATTGGGCAAGGGGGCATGACTCCTGTCTTTGCTAAGACAGGAGTCATTTCAATGGGGGTTGGGAGTTGAAAAAAATGGCGCAAATCGGGTTGAGGTGAAAAATTTGCCTGAGCCTGACTTGCCCCATTTTTTGGCGCCCAAGCTCCATATTCCCCTACGCCGGCGCTGCCTGGTGTACGTCATTTTTTTTTACGCACACCAGGCAGCGCCGCCGGCTAACGCCGGCTAACGTCATTGAATAAATACGGCGCCCGCATGGCGCTTCAGAATGGCGTTAGCCGGCGCAAATTTTTTTGACGCAAAACTGCGTTAGCGCAGTTTTGGGTCAAAAAGTATAAATATGGCCCTAAGCCTCCAGAAAGCCCATGGGCTAGCCCAGCGGTGCTTGTCCCAAAACCTCACAGTAAGGATGGTAAAAGAAAAATGAGGTTTTGTGTTGACTACAGAGGTCTCAATCAAGTGACCAAAACTGATGCTTACCCTATACCCAGGGCAGATGAGCTAATTGGTCCACTGGCTTCTGCCAAGTATATAAGCACTTTTGATTTTACTGCAGGGTATTGGCAGATTAAATTATCAGAAGATGCTAAACCTAAAACTTCATTTTCCACCATTGGAGGGCACTATCAGTTCACTGAGATGCCCTTTGGTTTGAAGAATTCACCTGCCACTTTTCAAAGGTTGGTGAACACAGTCCTGCAAGATTTGGAAGCTTTTAGAGCAGCATATCTAGATGATATAGCTGTCTTTAGCTCCACCTGGGATGAGCACCTGGTCCACTTATGGAAAGTTTTGGAGGCCCTGCAAAAGGCAGGCCTCACTATCAAGGCTTCAAAGTGCCAGATAGGGCAGGGGAAAGTGGTTTATCTGGGCCACCTGGTAGGTGGGGAACAGTTAGCACCACTGCAGGGGAAGATCCGGACCATTATGGAATGGGCTCCCCTACAACTCAAACCCAAGTGAGAGCCTTCCTAGGCCTCCCCGGGTACTATAGGAGGTTCATTAAGAACTACGGCTCCATTGCAGCTCCTCTTAATGACCTCACTAGTAAGAAGATGTCTAAAAAGGTATTGTGGACAGCTAGCTGTCAAAAAGCTTTTGATGAGCTCAAACAGGCCATGTGCTCTGCACCTGTCCTGAAAAGCCCTTGCTACTCCAAGAAGTTCATAGTCCAGACTGATGCTTCTGAATTAGGGGTTGGGGCAGTGCTATCACAGCTTAACACCGAGGGCCAGGATCAACCTGTTGCTTTTATCAGCAGGAGGTTGACCCCTAGAGAAAAGTGTTGGTCTGCCATAGAGAGGGAGGCATTTGCTGTGGTCTGGGCACTGAAAAAGTTGAGACCATACCTGTTTGGGACTCACTTTATTGTTCAGACAGACCACAAACCTCTATTATGGCTTAGCCTTAAACAAATGAAAGGTGAAAACCCTAAATTGTTGAGGTGGTCCATCTCCCTACAGGGAATGGACTATACAGTGGAACATAGACCTTGGAGTACACACTCCGATGTAGATGGACTCTCCAGATATTTCCAATGAGACAATGAACACTGATCTGGGCAAGGTTAGCCTCATTGTCCATTGTTTTGGGGGGGTTGTGTAGGAAAATACCATCTTGCCTGGCATGTTACCCCATTTTTACTTGTGTGTCAGTTTTTTTTGCCTGTCTCACTGGGATCCTGCTAGCTAGGACCCCAGTGCTCATAGTTTGCGGCCTGAATGTGTTCCCTGTGTGGTGCCTAACTGTGTCACTGAGGCTCTGCTAACCAGAACCTCAGTGCTTATGCTCTCTCTGCTCTTAAAATTGTCACTTCAGGCTAGTGACCATTTTTACCAATTCTGATTGGCACACTGGAACACCCTTATAATTCCCTAGTACATGGTACCAAGGTACTCAGGGTAGTGGGGTTCCAGGAGATCCCTAGGGCCTGCAGCATTTCTTTTGCCACCAATAGGGAGCTAAGAAAATTCTTACACAGGACTGCCACTGCAGCCTGAGTGAAATAATGTCCACGTTATTTCACAGCCATTTTACACTGCACTTAAGTAACTTATAAGTCACCTATATGTCAAACCCTCACTTAGTGAAGGTTAGGTGCAAAAGTTACTAAGTGTGAGGGCACCCTGGCACTAGCCAAGGTGCCCCCACATAGTTCAGGGCAATTTCTGGATTTTGTGAGTGCGAGGACACCATTGCACATGTGCACTACATATAGGTCAATACCTATATGTAGCTTCACAATGGTAACTCCGAATATGGCCATGTAACATTTCTAAGATCATGGAATTGTCCCCCCCATGCCAAATCTGGTATTGTCGTGCCAATCCCATGCATCCCCGGGGCTCCAGCATGGACCCCGGTACTGCCAAACTAGCTCTCTGGGATTTTCACTGCAGCTACCACTTCTGCCAACCCACAGACAGGCTTTTGCCCTCCTGGGGTCTAGGCAGCCATTTTGTCTTTGCAGAATCTCCTATCACGACTTTAGTGTTTTTCTGGGGAAGTAGGGTCATTTTACTCCTACTTTTCAGGGTCTTGGGGTGGGGTATCTTGGACACCCTTAGGGCCATATTTATACCTTTTGACGCAAAACTGCGCTGGCTAACACCATTTTGGTGCGCCGTGTGGGCTTCAAATTTATACTTTGACGCACGGAGGCGCAAACCACAGGTGGGAGTCATTATTTTTTACGCACACTGCAGCGTCAAGTCGTAAAGTAAAACGACGTTAACGCGGCGGAAATGACTGTGGGTCGATTTACGACCCCGCAAACCGGATATGCAGCGTTTTTTGATGCAATAGCGTAAAAAAAAAACGCAAACACTGCCATTTCACCAGAGGCGAGCCAAAATGGATCCCAGATGCCACTACAGACACCAGGAAGATGACAACAGACCAGGAACCAGCCAGGAGGACCCACACAAGAACCAGGACACTTATAAGAAGAAAAGAAAGTGTTGCTTCAGTGCAGAGGAGCAGGAAATTCTGGTTAAAGAGGTGACGGAACACCAGCACCAACTGTTTGTCCCCTCAAAGTTGCCAATCAGTAGGAGAGAGGCTATATGGCACCAAATTGTCAACAAGATTAACAGTGTGGCAGAAGTACGCAGAACAGTCATCAAGTGCAAGAAACGCTGGCATGACTGCAAGAGCAGGACAAAGGAAAAGATGGCCAGGAATAGGAAGGCAGCACTGCAGACTGGATGGGGGAGTCCAGCACACCAGGAGGCCCTGGACCACATGGAGGAGATGGTCGCAGCCGTCATCCCTGAGGAGATTGTCACAGGGATTCAAGGACAGGACAGCGCAGACTACCAGGAGACAACGCACATGCAGGGTAAGTCGCATGGGGAATTAAAATGCAATAATGTCAACTGTGAGCAGGGGGGGGATACCGACCACAAAATGCATGGAAGTCATCATATACATGGAGTGGCATGGGTAAAGGGGCACGGCATGGGGGCATGGCCTGCACAAACAGAAGCTGGGGCACACCATTACACAGCACCAACAACAGTCCCATGTGGGCATGCTGTCATGCCAACGATGGAGCAAAGGGAAATCCACGCCAGGAGAGAAGGGCACAACGTCAAACTGACATCCCGGCACACGTCAGCCACCATACCCCCTACATTAACTAGGGCCCTATTAACAACCTCTAGCCATACCGACAACTGGAATGTAACTGCGACAACAGTTGCCACTACCATCTCCGCTCTGTGTGCAGCTCAAGTAGCCAATGGCAGTAACGTCCCCATGGATCATACACACCTAAATTAGAGGGTGAGGATGACAACTTCAACAATCCCATGAAACAAGACAAAGGCCCAGTACTGTGAAATGTCAATGCCCATAGTTGTCGCAAACATCAGCCAATGTAAACAACAATAGGAGCTACACAGCACTAAGGACACACCCATGCTGCACATGTCAGACTCCATCCTGTGCCTGGGTCACAATGTAACATCCCAAAAGTCATACTGCTCAGACAACAGCACTGAAGGGGGGACACATGTAACTGGTCACTGAAATACACCTGCACAGTCAGAGGAGGAAATAGGACACTGATACGATTATCAGGGCAATCCAATGTACCACACATTCCCCAACATCAGCAGTACACATTACCAGTGCCAACATCCAAATCGTGTCATAACATTGCTATGCATAGGATATGCCACATGTCAAATACATTTAAGTGGATGTCAAACATCAGAGATTGGGGCAGATCCAGATTGTTAAGTGTGCTGAGAGGGCCATCAGAACACCCACAGCCAGTGAAAGGTCTCACCATGAGAATGGATGTAGACGGAGGGTTGAGTAGTACAAGAAGGTGGCAATTCTCTATTTGGCCAAAACCAACACCTAGAGGAGATGATGCTGACAAGTCTAATAACTCTATAACATACATGTGACATGGAGGTGGGCCATAGGCCAGGGAGAATGCCCATCTGAAGGACTGGAGCAATGAACACGAAACAAGATCACAATGTGAATTCACCACAAGGCACGCACGTCACATCACTCATGCCACAACACAGACACACTAATTGTACCCTGTTTCATTGCAGAGGAAGATGGATCTCCTGCGGACATGCCTGTCCCAGATTACCCTGATGACATGGATGACGAGCCGATAAACATTCCCCAGGAGACTATCCAAAAGGTCTGTGAAATCCTCCAGACCCCACCTTCAATCACAAGGAGGAGCACAGAACAAGCAGCCATCGCAGAGGATCCACCCACCACCCCAATTGTAAGACATGCCAGCTCCAATACAGCTGAGGACTCAGATGACACTGGCACCAGCTTTGAGAGAACTGTAGTTGGAGTACAGCGGGAGCTGGCCAAGGAGGTGCGGGTGGGGATGCAAACTATGGCAGCCAGCCTAGAGGGGGTGCGTTCGTGCATGATGTCATCTGCAGATCAGGCAGCAGCTATTCAAGCCCTAACATCTATCTTGCAAGAACTGCAAAAAACCCAGAAGGAAATCAGCACAGCTGTAATACAGTTGACCCAACACCTACAACAACAATCCTGTCAACACGTGCACGAATGCAACAATGAACCCCTCATGGCCGACCTGGCTGCCTACCATTGTGATGTGGCTGCTATTCTTAAGAACCAGCAGATCCTCCTTGCTGCAGTACTGCCCTTAAGACCTTCACAGGGAGCAGCGACCGGGATGCCTGACTCCACGTCTTCTAACACTGAGGTGTGTGTTGCCCCTTCACAACCACCATCAACAAGGACAGAGAAGGCAACACACACATCAGAAAAAGAAGACATGGAACAGATCACATTCACAAGGAAAGGTACCCGGAAGCACTAGTCCCTGCCACATGGCCAACTATTACCAAGGTCCTGCGCTTTGTAACTTGCCAGTCTTGCAACAACTCTAATTAATGACTGTTCTGCTTACCACTGTATATCTTGTCAGCCTGCCCACTGATTGTCTCTCTCCTACTCATTGGCAAATCCTGTCCCTCTGCACTGTCTGAAACATCAACCCCACCATGTCAAAAGCATTTCCGTAACCACTTGTGTAGGATCACTATGTAAGATGTCACTATAATGGACTCACAATCATGGATAATGTACAGATAGCACTACAGCACTTTTCAATAAATAGCACTTACACAACAACTTTATCTCTGTGTAATGTGACATATCAACTGTGCAGTAGATAACTGACATGTGCCTACTGTCAAATTACGTAGCTTGTCAATACAACTGTCCTGATATTATGTAGTCAGATAAATCAGCACAGTGCCCATGATTGCATCATACTCTACCCATCCTGAGGGACATATCTGATGAAGTGAGAAACCATACACCATCATGCTGTGTTGGACAGAAAAATGCATCCTCAAGGGATATCTAAGTCATCAAATAGTGGCCGCAAAATGTTGTCACCATGCAATACTAACACATATAACAGTGCACACTAATCTAAGCAAACACTACAAAAACTGCACAAATGAAGGTGTCCGAGTTTACATACAAATAGGTAATCATGCTGAACTGTGTCACAAATGACGTATGAGAGACATGAAGACAACAATACAAGAGTGCCTATGAGAACTCATCTTATAAGGGTGTCCTTGATCATCACACTGCAGTCAGACCTAAAACTGTTCCCAAAATACCAAGTCTGGATGCACAGTTTATGACGTAGAAAACACACTTATCAACAGAAACACATTGTCATCCATATTAACTGTGATTGGTGGTTGCAACGAATGGTGGAAACTTTGCAAGGTAGCTCTGGGGTAGCTGCCAATCGTACAGCTCAGTTGGGATTTGTTTATAGCATGTGACACAAATGTAATAGTACAAAATTCATGTACACTGATTCCAAACCCAGGATCAAGTACCATTTAACAAATACTGTTAAGGGTTAACCAAATATTTAATAAATGCTAATCACAGAAGAGGAAACTGAGGGAAAAATCTTACCTACCCTAATCTACCCTGACTACTCATTACCCACAACTGTCCCTAACTAACCTAAGCTACACTTACTTATCACATGTAGCGAAACGTTCTAAACATCAACCCCCCACCTATGAGACGGGACACATGGAGGACAACATATACTAACCTAAACACATACTATACTATCCTAAACAAATATATATATATATATTTTTTTTTTGGTTTCTTTTTTTTTTAAACACACAAGAACCCCAACATAGCCCCCCACCCACCAACCCACACACTTAATAAGTAAAAACAGAAAGAATCAGGACCCCCCATCCCCCACCCACTAACACTAACTAAACTAACAGCCTATACTAACCGAACACTAAGCCCCCTAAGCCCACTAACTATAAGAACAAGGAAAGAGGAGGGAGGGGAGGGAATCATGTCCATTTCAAAAACAGTCTAGAGGTTGGCCCTGCGGAGGGTCCTCTTGATTGACTTAGCACGCCGGTTAATGTGGCGCACATCCCGGCTCAGGTGGCTTAACTTGCGCAGCACACGGTCCATCTTCCGTTCCATGTTGTGGAAGGCTGCAGGGTCAAAAGATGGAGCTGTGGCAGTCTGGGTACCGGTTGAGGAGGTCTGTGTGTGTGGGGAGCCAGGGCCAGTGGGCTGTCCTGCACCTCTAGCAAAGCTGGGGCCTGGAAGTCCAGCAGATGTAGGCACAACAGTCCCAGCTGTGGGTGGGGCCACCTGGCTTGAAGTGGTGGTTGTGCTGGTGGTGGGCAAAGTAGGCCCACCCTGTGGGAAGGCTCTCCATGCCCCGGAGGCCCGTTCATGGCGATATCGACGGGCCATCCTCCTGAACCCCGACTCGACCAGCAGGATGTGCTGGTATCTCATGGCCCGGCACTGGTATTCACGGACCTGGTCTGGAGTCATGTTTGCAGCTGTGAAGACAAATGCAAATATTCTACATTTGTAACTTCATTGTGTGAAATGGCACAAGAAGTTAATAAGACAATACATCTACTGTACTTGTAACAGCTCATATCACAATACAGATCATTGAATGTCCCTGAGGAAGTACATGGCAGGCCAGCCTACAAAGGTCACATCACACATAGCACATCCATAACCTACAAGATGGGTAACAACTGGCTTTGACTTGCCATCTGAGTTCTGCCAGTTATCAGCTAAGAATCATGCTGCATATCCTCCGCCAAGACCTGGGCTACAAATGTCAGTGTACGGAATGCTAAACTAAAGCCACATGGTCTGCAAGTTGTAACTGGACTTGCCAGTATAGTACCAAGTGCCATACCTGAGTGTGTATAGTAGGTTCCAACCAAACAGTCACTTATTCACATGTATGTGTAACATACTGGTAGCATCAGTACTAGGTACCCCATTCACAAACCCATGCCTGTGTTTGAGGGTGGGGGTGGATAAACAACTATCAATTTCCAACAACATGTACACCGAGGAGTGTATAGAAAACTCCACACGTGTTTGGTTCTACACACACACCACAGGTAAGGTCTATCAACAATGAGGAGTCAGCAAATCCTAGACCAATCATAGGGCCACACATGTCAGGAAATTCAGAACTTGGTACACAACATATACTTCCAGTAAGGCCTGACTTACATCAGACACAGAGTTGCAAGAACACCCATGATATGATTAGCATGCACACCTAGGCCATTGCACTCAAGTTCCACATACTTGTAGCACTACATGTGGAAGTACATGCTGCTAGGAGGTACTACCTACAGTTTCATAAGTACCTTGGTAAATAGGTAAGCAGAAGTCTATTGGAAAGCAATTTACTGTAGCAATCTTGGAGAATGTGGGTCTGACAGGCTGACTAAATCGGAGCTGACTTCCATTGCGACTCTTGCTGATACAAGTGTCATCCACATGACTCACCCCAGTACTCACAGTGGGGCCTACAGGAATGGCCTACAATCCCTAGATAATACCATTCGATACGCATTGGCCAACTCAAAACATTTGAGAAACTGAAATCCCACTCATGGAACAAGAGAAATGATTGCCAAAAGCATCACAACTTGCTATGCGTTCAAAACACATGAGTCCATAAACAGCAAGCACAACACATAACAGACATATCAACACTTACTGGAGTGGTTGGGGTCCTCAAATGTCGCCACCTCTCCCACAGTGTAGGGTGCCGGTCCACCTGTAAGGCATGGAAGGAAGAAATGTGCTCAAAATCTGTGCACAGAGCAACAATTTCATAAACATATACAATGTGTAGGCTGAATAAGGAAATGGCAGCCATTCAGACATGATGATACTGCATCTGATATATCACGGCCAACTTGTACATAGCATGGGTCTCCTGTGACAGTTACACACATATCTGCACACATACATTGGCCCTAACTATCATGTGGTGGCAAACATGCCCCGTAATTGGTGACCAGAAAAAAATATGGAGTGTAATCGTCTCATCATGTGCATCCAAGAGAGACATCCAAAGCCTGGTTACTTGAGGACTGCATTACCAGTCAAACATGCCTTGTGGCCATGACACATTTATTACAAATAGGTACAATGTACAGAGGGAGGGGCAGGGACTTTTGTAAGCCCCCCTGTTGTTACATTTTATTCAATTGATGTGGCCAGCTATGGTGATTTGCACCAACCATGGAGATGTGAACCCATGTGCATACCTTTGGACTGCCATCCATATTTGGAATGTGGCACAACTAACTCAAACAAACATTCTAAGATGTTAGCTGAGGGCACCTTACACTTTTTCACGATGTTTTCAAATCCAGATCTGACATGTATCCAAAAAGATAAAGGACCACAATAATCCCAAACATTCATAGTACTTCCGTGAACGCTTTCCTTCCACACTCACCAGACTCACATGAGACATATGTCTGAGCCACTTTGCTATAATCAATTGACGTAAAGCCAGCACTCATTTTCTGCATCATGCAGTGATTCTAAAGTCAGTCTAGCTATAGCGTCAACAAAGTTGGCCAATATGTTGGTACATCTTTACTTCTCTGGCAAAAGTGCCCTATATAGACATGTTTGGCTCCTATTTTGTTTGGTTGTCTGACACAAAGGCCCACCAATTTACTTCATGGAAAATTATCCTGTACGTTTGCTGAGCACGTGCTACCTGACAGCTAGCAATTGTGATCCTTACCATAGTGGATCAATTATCCCTGTATGTTTCCCCAGCATTACACACAGTCAGCAACTTAGCTGGCAGACATAGTACAAATCATCTGATGTCACTACAGAGCATTTAATCGTGCACATATACATGATTAGTACTCACCAACAGGGCCACCAATCACGATTCCCAGGTGGTCCAAGAGATTCTGCTCCCTGGTGATGAGGTCAGCCCACCGGTGCTTCAGCTGGTGGTCACTCCTCTGGCTCGCATTCACACGCTGCAGGTGATGCAGCACCTTTCCCCACCGGATTCTGCGCGCCTCTGTTTGATACCCCTGTATCACTCTGCCCCCTGCCTCGGTCATCAGTGGCAAGAAATGGCACACAAGCCAGATGAAGCCCCCCAACTCGTCTTCACCCATCCTGCCAAGACGTGGCCTACCAGACATATTAGAAATGTGAAAGGGAATAGAGGTAAAGAAATAGAAAGGGGAAAAGGGGGAAAGTAGGGGTACAAATACAAAATAAAAGTAAACTTAACCACTAAAAGAGCCCAACTATCCCCAAACTACCATTACCCACAACAGACTCCCACAAACAACAAAAACACTAGGTAAATGGACAAATGTACAAAAAACACAGTAGAACAGTATACACCAACAATATTTATTTCACAAATTGACAATAGAGACAGCACACAGGACAAAAAAGCACAAAATCTTAGGTCACCACTCTCTACACAGCCACACAGTCTAGAAGAATCATAGACTGCAAAGTGAAAGTGAAAGTACACCCACTGTACATGATCTGTAAACAGGATATCCTATTACATCACTTCCTGTATGATATGTCCGCCCTTTTTCGTGTTATGCTTACTTTTTTGTCCACCATTACTGTATTTGCGTCATTTTTTTGACGCACAGGAGTGAAAATTAGCCCGCATTCAAATAATTGTACATGGCCTGTACAAATATCTGGATGTGGCCTAATGTTCACTCCAGTGCGTAAAAAAAATGACGCAAATACAGTATTGGTGGGCAAAAAATGACGCATAACGCTAAGAACATCAAAATTTCAGTGCATGAACTGGTTTTGGGCATTTTTTCTGTTTTTATGTTATGTTACATTTGGGACACATCAGAGATGGGCAGATTGCACCCACTATGGTGTTGATGGTGTATGTTCACATGTGTGACATCATATTGCAGCGGACCATGATCCACTACTCCCTTCACAGTATTTTTACGGTTGGCTGACGCAATAGATGGTCATAAGTGTGGCCTACATATATGTGTTGGACAAATTGGGCATGTTTGGCATAAGGAGAGGATAGCAATGTGACAAACATATATACAATACCTAAATGCCTTTGGCTCAAAGTGTGTGCTTTGGCAACTAATGTATTTGTAAACCAAGTGTGTGTGTATCACATGAAGCATTATTGCACATATGCTTGTATGAATGTGACGTCCATGTGTCTAATCCTTAGATGCAAGTCATTATTGAACTGATAGAGGGCATGTGTTAGTCATACATGTAGCAACATCCATAATGTGGACTTCCAAGATTTAGGGTAACGTAGACACCACATGTGATAAAGCATGCACCAGATAGATGGCAGACGCTTGTTCATGTCAATGGTCCACATTTTCAAAATCCTATGTCTTAGAGTTTTGGTAACAGCTTCCTAGGCACTAGTTGGTGAATCCCACAGTGAGCGATACACATGCATTGAGGAAGTGGGTACCATGTTGTTTGGACAGACAGAAAAGGGTGAATCACAAATGTATGATGACACCACAGTTGAGGTCATAGAAGTGAACCACAACTCTCAAGTGGCTGTGGTGGACCAGCATACGAGGCAGCACATGTCCACATATTTCCAATGATCAATTGCACATAGGTGTCTTGTTCATGTGTGAGGTCCAGTGATGATCCTGTATATTGTTTGGGGTGTAATTTGTCACAGTTCGGTCCAGGACTCATCATGAGTCAGTGGCAGCTATTCCTGTATCTACTGAGTATTCTTGGTTGATCAATGTGAGTAAAGTGGATGAGGACATGTGAACCTACATGGGGATGGTCCCACCCTGTCACTAAAGACTTGTAATGAGACAGTCAACAGGGCAACCTTGGTGTGCTGAGTGAGATAATGTCTCAGGTGTCATGTTCCGGCAGGTGTCATTACAACATTTGTACACAGGTTAGCCTCTGCAATTCCCACTGCATCTGAGAACATCATAGCCTCTGTGCTGATTATTCTCGCAGCTATTAACCACACACGGCCCATCAATATATTGTGAGCACTGTGATTCTGTGTGTCAACTGTCAGGGTCCTGACATGTGTGGATTTTTCATGGACATTATCAGAGGTTGCTGGTTCTGCTGAAGGCCCGTACCCAATCCCTGCATACGGCCCTGGGACACTGTCACACTTTGACATTCATGCATAAATGAGAACCAGACAAGGGATGGGCCATGAATTTTGCTTTTCACAGAGGATTTAACTCAAATGGTACAGTTAAAAGGCAGATGATGCTAAACAATGTATTTGTATATGCATTGAAGAAGCCCATGCCCAATACCCCCTGATGAATGAGAGGTTTGCTAACGCAAGTGTGGTACATATGTAGACACAGGGATACTTTAGTGTGACACACAGACAGATGCCAGTCAGGCTGACAGAATGCAGTGTGAATCAGGATCCAGCAATTTGACAAGTTACATAATCAGTGGTTTGAGTCAGACTGTTTGGAGGACGAACTAGACAGTTGACATGTCAAATTGTGTATGTCCTGTGTTTTTGAAGGTGACAAATGAACCCAAGGGCTGGGTTACACAGCTTATTTAGTATCAATGCTTAACGGTGTATTTGACATAATGGCAACTCCTATGCTGTTCCAGGCATCAGCAGGGGCAGTGCCTGTTGAAATGGGTGGTGTGCATGGAGGTGATCACAGGTGTGGGCTGCATCTGTTTCTCACAAGTCCTGTAGGTGAGATTTGCATTCTAAGGGCCAACATACTTTTTCACACGGGAAGCAGTCTACAGGTGCTAACAGGGCTTAGAAACTAGAAGACAGTGTATAAATTGACCTGACGTCCATGCAGTCAGATGTTCTATGACAATGGCATACCATAGGAAAGGGTGTAGCACACTGGATTGCTATTGTTAATCTGTGTGTGTAGAGGAGATAATATCAGGGTACACATCTTAGTATTCCAGGGACCTCTTCAGACAGGTGGGTTGTGATCAGGTGCATGGGTGTGTCAGGAGTTAGGAAATGGGCTGACATGTACATGGAATGGCATGTGTGCAATGCTGCTCATATGAGTGGCACTTGTGCTGTCTATGTTCTGCCTCTATGGAACTCTAGTCACAGATAGTCCTTGAAAATATTGGATGCAGTTGGACTTACTGCTGTCAAGGGTCTGGTCAGACATTCCTGTTACTGATGCAAAAGCACATTGAGTGCCTCATGTATGAGGCTTGTTTTCCCCTTATTGAGTGATGGTGTCTTAGTTGTGTGCCATATGTTGCGTTTGACCTTGATTTCAACATGTATGTGTGAAATAGGTGTGGTCCCCTGCTATTGGCCTTCAAAGGAGAAATGTACATGATATATGTCATTTATAGTGTGTGTGTATGTGACCATTGTATGTTAGGCATCACACTAGCTCTGGGATTTTCAGTGTCCTAATCAGTATATCAGCAATGCTCCATGAGGCAACACTCTTATTCTGATAAGTAGAGATGAAGGTGTGCAAAAATGATTAGCCAGACCATGATGTGGTGATTATTATTATCAGCCAGACCATGATATGGTGATTACTATAGGTCTTTATTTAAATTAGTTCATTAAAGTGGTGATGGTGATTATATTTAAAATAAATTGTTGATGATATGTTGCCGCCTGCGTATACCAGCGCCCGTGTTCTGTAGTTCCCCCTCATGTTGCAGGCCAGCATCCTCCTCTTCAGGCATGTGTGGCTCTGGTTCCAGGAGGGGAATGTTCCTTTTGATGCAAATGTTGTGCAATATTGCACATGTTAGGATGATCTTACAGACCATCTCCGGGGAATATAGGAGGCTACCACTAGTGATGTCGAGGCACCGGAACCTTGACTTGAGGATGCTGAAGGTCCTCTCGACTATGGTGTGTGTCCTCCTATGTGCGTCGTTGTAGGCACGCTCTGATGCAGTACTCGGGTTGCCAATAGGTGTCATTATCCATGTCCGGATGCCATACCCCGGATCAGCTGCAAGATAAAATGAATGGGATCATGTTGATGTAGCTGGCCCTGTTGAAATGACCTTTCATGGCAGTAGTTGTCTTGTGTTGTCAGTGACTCTTTTGTGTTATAATGTCGCATCCTAGGCTTGTAGGATGTACCATCTGCATTGTGTTGTTTCCTTGGCTGAACGAGTGTTTGTCTGCTGACCGTTTGTCAGCAGTATGTTTTGGGATTTACAGTAAAGTGTGCCCTCCGTAGCATTGTGACTTGTGATTCAGGTGTCCCTGTGTCTTCACTGGGGGTGAGATGATAGTTCCATAACAGGTTAAAATTGACAGTGTTGTTAACACGCTCATATCAATGTACCCTGGACATCCCATACCTTTAGACTTATGCAATGGATTAATGTAAATGTCATTGTGACACTTACATTTTGCAAGGTGACATTTAGGCAACCCACTCCACGTTGTGATCATTGACCTCTTAACATTAGCCTGTACACTCATTTCAGATGTGTGACAGGTTCACTGCAGACCTAAGAAACATGGCTAGCGATGTCACGACCTCAGTGTGTTCCTGTTCACATGTTGCTATTGTGGTGTATGTGTTGTGTATCCTAGAGGGTTGCTGTGCAGTGTGTATATAAGTAGGTTTTTGTACTTGCCAACAAGTAGTCCATTGCCATACCGTCCATCCTGGAGGTGTTCATTGATGGTGCAGTGATGGAAGATGAATGAGTCATGGACACTCCCAGGATATTTAGCCACGATGTTGGTGATCAATCCCTGGCGATCAACTATGGCCTGCACATTGATGGAATGTGTGTGCTTCCTGTTGCGGTAGAGGTGTTCAGTTGCAGCAGGTGGCACAAGGCGTACATGTGTGCAGTCGATTGCACCAAGGACATGTGGGAAGCCACTGATGAGGTGGAACCCCTATTTTATTTCCTGCTGCTTCTTCAGTGTGGTAGGGAAGCAGATGTAGCGGGTGTAAGTCCAATGATGGCATCCAGTACTTTGGGCAAAAAGGCAGGGAATGATGGTTGTGAAATGTTGGCAACCAGGGCACCAGTTGTTTGAAATGAGCCACTTGCCAGCATGTGAAGTACGGCAAGCAGCTTGGTTTCTGTTGAGATGGTTCGGGTTGTCAGCAAAGTGGGTGCCAACTGCGGTTCAATGTTTCGCAGCAGCTGCTGAATGGCCTGCCAATTCAACCTGTACCTCTGGATGATGTTGTGTTCCCTGAGGCCATGAAGGGTTGTTCTGGGGCGGAATATTCTCTCCTGCCTTCTGCGCTGCCTTTGGGGTCCCTGCTGGTGTTGTTGTAGCTGCTGTTGTTGCTGCTGGGCTCTGCGTCTGCGTGCATGCTGGATTAGAATCACCTCCATGTCTCCCTGTTGCTGCTCTGCTGCTCTGCTGTTGCTTCTGTGTGTTCTGATTAAATACAGGTGTGTTTGCCCCATTTTAACGCCTGCCCTGACCCAGGCATTAATTTTTGATGCAAATTGGGCTGTGCGTCATTTTATGGCTCTGCCTCCCGGCAGTGTGTCATTTTTGCCAGAAAGCATAAATACGACGCACGGCCGTTTAAGTCATTTTTTGGATGGGAACGCCTACCTTGCATATCATTAATGCAAGGTGGGTTGCCGTATCCAAAAAATGACGTACACTGCGGAATTTTGTCGTCCGTGGGCTCGGGCGTCAAAGTTTAAATACGGGGCAACGTTTGCGCTGAATGTGCGTCAAACCTTTTGACGCACATTCGGCGCAGACGGAGTATAGATATGACCCTTAGTGTTTTCTTACACTCCCAGTAACCCTCTACACACTACACTAAGCCAGGGGCCCCTAAGTGGTTCGCATTCCACTTTCTTAGTATATGGTTTGTGTTGCCCCTAGGCCTATTGCATCCTATTGTATTCTACAGTGTTTGCACTACTTTTCTAACTGTTTACTTACCTGATTTTGGTTTGTGTGTATATTTTGTGTATTTTACTTACCTCCTAAGGGAGTATATCCTCTGAGATATTTTTGGCACATTGTCACTAAAATAAAGTACCTTTATTTTCAGTAACTCTGAGTATTGTGTTTCTTATGATATAGTGCTATATGATATAAGTGGTATAGTAGGCACTTTTATTGTCTCCTAGTTCTGGAGGACTGGACACTGGTGAGTTAACATTTACTACTTATCACCCCCCATACCTGCAATGCATCTGACACGCTCACCCTCACTGCCATCACTCCACTCCATCCCACACACTGCACCTACATATATGACCAACCCCAATTCCAAGCACCATGCTATACCAATGCATGGACAGCCCTCCCAGCCCTGCATGGACACCCATCACGAAAGCATGGAGAACTAACAAGCACAACATACATCATCATAAACAAACAAAGGTGGCAGGACAACAGAAAAGATAGACAGGAATCTAGAGATGTACAATATGTCACAGGCATGAAGTATAACACACCACTTACATCCCCACAAGTGCCCCAATGTCAGCGGAGAGGAGGTGCCATGACATACCAGTCCCCCAACAGAAGATGCCCCCAGTGATGACAGTAAGTCTTGACTTCTGGATCTGGATGAACTACCTGGCCCATCATGGACCACTTGTCAGTCGGTCACCCCAGCCCAGTCCCAGCGAACCATAGAGCCTCCACCTTCATTATCCAACACCACAGCACCCACCCAGCGTCCCCACACCTCTGTCCCCAGGACACGTCAATCAGCAGTGTGCCTACCTGTACAGGGACCACAGCCCACATCTCGCCCCCAAGACAATCAGGGTCCTGGGGTCAGTGGCAGTTGGCACACCGTTCAGGGGACAGAGGCACAGGGCAACAGGGACACTTGGAGGACCGCTGTGCGCCAGGGGGAGGACAGGACCAGGGAACCAACTCTCCAGGAGGCACTCACCAGGATCCTGGAGGCCTACCAACAATCGCAGGACATAAAGGGCCAGATCCTTAACAGCATGAAGGAGAGCAAGTGGCTGCAGGAGGAACACCATCAGGAGATCAGGGAGGACTTGCAGGCTCTCAACAGCACCATGAGCTCAATAACAGGAGTGCAGGCAGACATGGCCAACATCATAAGGGAATCAACAGCACACCATTGGACCACTACCACTAGCCAGTCTATTGACCAGACCTCCACTTCCACTGCAGATAGTGGGCAGGAGGCCCTGCCACGGGCCCCACAGGCCACCAGCACCTCTCCCCCTGCAGAAGGTAAACCATCCCGCAACCGTTCCCTGCGACCCAGACAGAAGCCAGAGACACTTGCTAAGACCACAACCAAGAAATTAGACACTCTTGTCCCCCTTGTGTCCCACCCTGTCGTTCGTTCGTTTGTTAGCTTTATTTCGGTAAAAATAAATACCATAAAAGCACGCCACAATTCACAGTTTTACAAAGTAGCAGGTTATATACAGAAAATTACGAACATAAGAGGTTGGACTACATAAGAAAATGTTAAACATAAAAAATGTTCCTTCTGGAAGTTCGAACCATGTTATAAAATCATATAATGGTGCAAAATTTTGTATGTTAGGTATCAAGATTCAAATACAAGCCTAACCGAACATATCACAAGAAGGAACATTTCTATTTAAAAATATAAGAATATCTATGCATAAAAGGAGTTTTTAAACAATAAAAGTGTATATATTAGACATAAAAAAAAAATTATTTAAAAGATTCTAACCATATTATAAGATCACATAAGAATGCAAAGTTTAGCGTGATAAATGTCGAAAATCAGATACAGGCTTGGCCAGTCATATCATATATAATTAGACATTTCTATTAAAAAAAATATATATGTATAAAGAAGGTCTAGACTTAAAAATACTTTGAGCGATAAAAGGTAATAGGTGCCTGCATTAAAATTCACAGGTGAGTTCATCAACAGCCGCTCCCCACGTCTATGGTCGAGTTTACCTCTATTATATTAAGCATGTTTAATCTACAGTGCCAGATGGAGTCTAAGTATTTTGCCAAACAGCAAGCCACTAGAACGGATGGGTCAGATTAAAAAATTCTCAAGGCCAGTGGACAGTTCTTAAAACCCATTTTCCTACACAAGGGGATAATCCAACGAACTCTCTGGTTTTGATATGCAGGACATTGAAAAAGAACATGGGTTATAGATTCTTCCCTGGCACAACCCATTGGGCACATCTTCGAAGTGCAGCTAGTATTGGCCCATTTGTGTGTTAGAATGCGCAGAGGGAGAGAGCCTATCCTGAATCTAATATACAATGCACGTGCACGTGGAGAGAGAACTATGTCCATATATTGCGCGGATTCATAATGGCATTTTATTTGTAGAAAACTGCCCGTCATGGATGATGGTGAAACATCAGTCAATTGTGAAAGATGCATATGGAGCCAAAACGCATCCTTCAGTGTCTGTGTTGCATTTTTTGGAATAGATAGCGGATCCTTCCAGTAAGACCCCAAGCCAAGTAATGTGAAAATCCCTTCTACATACACACACCACTTGATTTTTGGACTGGTATTATTGGCCATCAGGTTAACTAGCCCACATCTGTAGGGAATAAGAGAGTCTAATGACCATAGACGGATCCAAAACAACAAGGGCCTGAGAGCAGCAATCTGGCAAATGGGAGGCAAATTTAGGTCCATTCGAATGGGGAGCATTGGGGTACTGGAAGGAACTCTTAGCAGGGACCTTAAAAAAGAGTTTTCCACCTTTGTCAAACCATCTAGATTACAGTGGCCCCACAGCTCGGCTTCATAAAGGGCTCCCCCCCTTGCTTGTAATTTGTAGATTTCAATTGCGGGTGTCACGGCAAAGCTGGGAGATCTAGCTGCAAATCTTACGATACCGCTCGTCCGTTGTTTCAAACGGAAATTTGCTTTCTGAAGATGAGAATGCCATTTGTTCGAATCTTCTAGTTTCAGGCCTAGATATTCAAAATCGCCAACTCTTTCCAATGCGGCGCCCTCTAAATAAATGGGGCGCCGCATCCTATATTTCTTATCCCCAAACACCATACACTTAGTTTTTGATCGGTTGATTTCCAGGCCGTGATCATTACAAAAGGTCATGAATCTCGAAAGCAGGGTTGTGAGACCTGTGGCTGTTTGGGATATCATCAAGGTGTCATCAGCAAATAGGAGGCAGGGGATCTTCTGCCCTCCTATTTTGGGGGCGTCATTGGAGCACTCCATAAGATACGGAATGCATGCGTTTATGAAAAGGAGGAATAGGGTAGGGGCAAGTACACAGCCTTGCCTCACACCACGAGGAGTGGGACATTTTTCAGTTAGTTCACCTTGCTGACCCCATCTGATTCTACCGTAATTTCCAGTATAGAGATCTCTAATGATATTTAAAATCGGGCAAGGGACTCCCATTTTAGACAAGACCTCCCACAGTTTATTGCGGGGTACCAAATCGAAAGCTGATTTTAGGTCAACAAATGCTACAAATAGGTGGCCTGAATTCACATCAAAAACTTCCCATTTAATAGAAATAAAGCGGAATATCTGGTCTATTGTGCTGATTTTTTCTCTGAAGCCCGCTTGGAGGTGGTTTAAGATTTGGTTTTCCACTATCCATTTACCCAGCCTACTCAACAATTGATGGCAGAATATTTTTTGGAGATTGTCAAGGAGGCTGATGGGTCTGTAGTTTCCCGGGGAATTCATCTCTCCTTTCTTATAGATAGGCACAATAATTGCCTCTTTCCATGAGTCCGGGTAGGATCTGGTAGTCAAAATGGCATTAGAGAGCCTATTGATATATGGGCTCCAGGTGTTCAGGTCCGCTTTAAACATATCGGAAGGGATCCCATCCGACCCAGGGGCCTTCGCTGCTTTTTGGGCTGTGATGGCCTGCGCAGTTTCGTTCAATGTAAAGAAAGGCAAAGAAGGTGCGGGCGAATGAGATATTGTCAACTGTCCCAAATTTGGGGCATCGAGGACCAATGGAGAGCCGTACAGTTCTTTAAAATGGGAAAGCCAGGCATCAGGAGTAATATGAGACTCCAAATAAGGGGCTCGGTTCTGATCACTGCGAGATACCAAAAGCCAAAATTGTTTGGAGTCGTGCGCCCTAGCTGCCTCAAATAGATCACTCCAGAGCTCCTCTTCATGCTCATGTTTGCTCTTATTACATATGAAAGCATAATTACGTCTAGCATTAACGATGCCTTGTCTGTCCTTTGTCCTTAAAACACTAACCAGGGTATTTTTAGCCTCTCTACACCTCTTGTTGAACCATTTGGAGCAGGGTTGGGGGCAAGAGGTAGTCAACGGCTTTGGACGTTTAGAAAACAGCTCTTTCAGGGTAGTAAAGAGGTCCAAATGGAGGGACGTAACTTCAATTGGAGAAAAGGTAAGACTATGGTCAAATAACTGGTGAGAAGAAATTAAAACACACAGTTTTTCTCAGAGCTTGTTCGATTTCTCAAAAGAGTCCCATCTTACCGTGCGCCTATTGCTAGACAACTCCATAACAGCAGGTAAAGCAGAAGGAAATACGGCTTCTGCTAAAAGAGGACTCTTGTACGTAATCTGTAGAGGGGCATGATCGCTAGTGTGTGGGTTGCCCACTTCCACATCTAGTATGTAGTGCCAGACTCTTAAATTAAAGAAAATGTAATCTAGTTTACTACTATAAGAACCCCTAAAAAAGGTTGGTCTTGCGGGGGTGTCAGCTGGGAAACGGCCATTGCCAAGACGGAGACCATGTGATATCATAAGATCTATTACCTGCGTTGCCCTAGCGCGAGGTTTGTATGAGTTTTGCTGGGTGGAATGGGGAGGAATGTTCCATACACTATCTTCAGGTTGCATGACCTCTATAAGATCTAAATTGAATTCAAGTTGGACATTAAAATCCCCTGCTATTATAATATAATATTTGAGACGAAAGTCTGAGATTAGAGTATTTAATAGCTCAATAATAGTAGAGCAATTGTTAGAGGGTCCCGGCCTGCTATAGATGTTTATACAGAGAACGGGGGAGCCTGAGATTGGTTGGATATCAATAGCCAGAATGTCATGGGAGTCCACATATATCTCCTTTATTCCTCCCACCTCTGATGATTTTACCCAAGTATATAAGCCCCCTACTGCCCTACCTGCTAAAGACGGCATAGCCGGTTTAAAGAAATAACTAAACCCCTGTCTATATGTGCAATTTTTGGCCCATGTTTCCTGGAACATACATACATTAAAATTTTCAACAAATGACCCCCACTCAATGTCTGCAAGTTTGCCATTGATGCCGGCCACATTCCAGGACAAAAGTTTTGCTGGTGTCTGGGCAATATAGTAGCTTGGTTTCACAAGAATGTCGTCTGGAAGGTTGCTGTCAATAAGCTTCTCCATACGCGGATTTGTAAATTTGTTAATATTAACAAGTTGTGAATCCAAAGGGGAAGCAACACCTGGACTAAGTGGATAGAGTGGAGAACCTGTAGCCCGTCGGCCTGAGCTAGAAATGGAGACACAGGGATTAGTAGAGTATAGTCAATCGATATCGGAGGTGGCCCCCTGGAGATCGAAATCAGGTGCTAATTGGCCACTAAAAGTAGGACCGGAGCTGGTCATTGGGGCATGGTCAGATGGTACACCTTTTGAGGCCTGATGGCCTGATGGCCTGAAATCTCGATGGTCTGTAGAACAGCTCGAGACCCAGTTGGCTGTTCTAGGGAGGAAGTTCGGCTTCATATGACCATCGGTGGGTCGACTGGCGCTGAGAAAGATGTCAGATGACTTCCTATTTCTATTGCGTGCTTCCATATCTAGAAGACCTGTTACCAAATGGGAGTTTTTAAAATTGAGTTTTATAAAGTCTCGACAACCTGGAAGACCATTCGCTCGTTCGGCAGATAAAATGTCGTCGTGGATGACTGAGCCACAACCTCTAATGTGTCTCAGCCAGTGCGAGGCCTTATTGGCTAGTGAGGCTTTATATTCTCGTGTATTTGGGGGCAGAGGTGGAACATTACACATATATATATTATTGTTTTTAGTTGGGTTAGAATTTTGGAGGGAAGCTTTAGTAGTGTCCCATTTAAGAGGAACATTAAAAGAAAGAGGAATATTATGTTCAGAAGAGGACATGTTCTGACTATAAGAATGCTGCCCTTCCATAAAGGCTGCTGTGCTTAATGGCGGTGGCAGACGCTCAGTTGAAGAAACAATTTTTACGTGTGAGTGGTTGGATGTTGTAGAGTTTGGCTTGGACTCGCCAATAGGGAGGAGAATTTTACCTTTGAGAAGAGTAGTGATTTCAAACAGTAAGGATTTCAGCTCACCTATTTCACTCTTAAGGCTAACCACCAATGCTGGCAGGTCATTTAGTAAAGGAACACTCTCCGTATGTGGCAAAGTTGTAGAGATTGATAAAGGATTTTCCAGAACTTGTTGGCCAGAGAGGAAAAACTGTTAGAACAAGGAATTGTGAAATGTGTAACATTGTCGTTTAGTACTTCAGGATCAAGATGGGATACAGATGGAGAAGAAGAACTGCCAGTGTTAGTAGGGCATTGGGGGGCTGGCGCCTGAAGAAATGAAGTAACAGTTTGCGATTTGAGAGCAGTATGCGAACTTGGAGTCAAGAACGGGATGAGGGTACCAGATTTCGTCTCCTTTCGCCTGGTCCTCTCCTTATTGTTTAAAATCTGTTCAACTTCTTCGATCAAATCATCTATTTCCTTAGCAACACAGTTAGTATGTGGTGATGTGGCCTTATTGGTTTTGAGTATTTTAGATTTTGCAGAGCCCAGTACAGGGCTACCTTTCGCCTTACGCTTCCCCATTGAAGATTAAAGCTACAGAAACAGTGTGGAAAGAAGTTTTAAAAGTGCTTCCCAGCACGAGATAGACTAGTAGCGTACCTTAGGGCCCAGTGGGGGGGGCCCAGCCCGGCCTCCTTTGGTCTCTGACGGGCACAGATGGGCCCGCCCTTGGCCCAGGCTTTGCCCGGGCGCGTCCCGCGCAGCGGTGTTGCGCGGTGCGATTTATAGCGCCCGCAATTGAAAACAAGTGGCCCCAGGTGAAGAGGAGCTGGCAGCAGCGAGAGGGAGCCTGGGACTTGGAGTCCCACCAGGCTCGTTTTGTCAGCAGCCAAAGGAGTGTTGCGCGGTGCGCGATTGAAAACAAGTGGCCCCAGGTGAAGAGGAGCCGGCAGCAGCGAGAGGGAGCCTGGGACTTGGAGTCCCACCAGGCTCATTTTGTCAGCAGCCAAAGGAGTGTTGCGCGGTGCACTTTATAACGCCCGCGATTGAAAACAAGTGGCCCCAGGTGAAGAGGAGCCGGCAGCAGCGAGAGGGAGTCTGGGACTTGGAGTCCCACCAGGCTCGTTTTGTCACCCTGTCACCTTGTCCATTTTTAACTGGCTTTGCTCCCCTTCCTATGGCCCCTTGGGCACTGGACCTGTGCTACAATCAGACTGGAACAATACCCTGGGCTTTCCTCTACCATCACCCCATTCCATTGCACTTTTCAGTCAATTATTTACAATACAAGAAACACCCTTGAACACAACTTGAGTGACACCGTTTTATGTGTTGAAAATGTGCATTTATGGGGACAGTCACATCTAGAGCAAATGATCTGAACACTGTGATAGCATATAAATAATGACCCTTAACTGTCTGCAGTAAACACATCAGGACACTGTTGTCATATCACCAACATCTGTAAAAGGACAAGCCATAGGTGACAGTAAGTTGAGATGCAATGAAAGTGAATGCCTTTATGCCATAGCCACATAGAAAACATCAATAGTCAGAGCAATGGTCAGTTCCACTGTCTCATCTGTGTGTCATTGGAAGTACTGTCATGTAACTGATGTTCTGTTGTCCTCATCCTCCTCCTCTGCCTCCTCATTCTCACTGTCTTCAGGGTCTACTGCTGCCACAGGGTCATCTCCAGTCCCCTCCTCCTGCAGAAAAGGCACATGTCGTCTGAGGGCCAGGTTGTGCAACATGCAGCATGCCACTACTATTTGGCAGACCTTCTAGGGTGAGTAGCACAGGGATCCACCTGTCAGATGTAGGCATCTGAACCTGGCCTTTAGGAGGCTGAAGGTCCTCTCGATTATTCTCCTGGCTCACCCATGTGCATCATTATAGCAGTTCGCAGCCCCTGTCCTGGCATTCCTCATAGGGGTCAGGAGCCATGATAGGTTTGGGTAGTCAGAATCACCTGCAAGTATTGAGGGACAAAATGTAGCCTCACTCAATGCTATGGGGATAACACTTTATGGCATACAGTGACATACAGTGGATGGGGACTCTGGCTCACCTATTAGCCACACCCTGTGCCTCTGTAGTTGGGCCATCGCATTTGGGATGCTGCTATTCCTCAGAATGAAGGCATCATGCACCGACCCAGGATATTTGGCAGTAACGTGAGAGATGTACTGGTCCGCTAGGCACACCATTTTCACATTGAATGAGTGGAAACTCTTCCGATTCCGGAACACCTGTCCATTCTGGTGGGGGGGGGACGACAAACGCAATATGTGTACCGTCAGTCGCTCCAATATTATTGGGAATATGTCCCATTACATAGAATCCTGCTTTCACATTGGCCAAATCTTCCACCTGGGGGAAAGAAATGTAGCTGCACATGTGTTTGACCAGGGCAGGCAATACCCTTGCCAGCACGATTGAGAACATTGGCTGTGACATTCCTGCTGCCAAGTCCACCGTCACTTAGAAAGAACCCGTTGCCAGAAAATGGATCAGCGATAGAACATGCACAAGAGGGGGGATCCCAATGGGATGATGGAGAGCTGATATAAGGTCAGGCTCCAATTGGGCACACAGCTCTGTGATTGTAGCCCTGTCAGGTCAATAGGTGAGTATAATGTGCCTGTCCTACAGTATAGCCAAGTCCACAAGAGGTCTGTACTCCCTATTCATCCACAGTAGTAGGTATCTAAGGGACATAAGAGTGAGTAGGCTGTCACAATTTGTACAATGAAACCACCACGTTAGTGTGCATACAACATTAATGTGATGGGACAGTGGGAATGGCAATGTATGTGCAATTTCCATAAATGATGCAGTTATGGAAGATCTGTATGTAGTCCACCACCATGAAATGGCGACCGCCTGGCCTCTATTTAGGGACAGTTGGAAGTGAGGTAACTCTGCCGACGTTGGTCGTCGTGGTGGAAGGCAGTCTTGCACCGCCCTGCAATTCCTCATTGGCTAATATGGGTCTCTATGGAGTACAGTGTCCAATGGGGATCAGCGGTGACGGTGTACACCGCCGCAGGCGTGATGGCCATTTTCTGTCTATAACCTCATTTGATTCTTGACTTTCCACAGGACAAAACCTTCACTGTGTGTGCTGCTGTGACCTGTGTCTGGAAGCTGTATGGGTCTCCAGAGCAACAGGTGAGTACACCTTGGCCATGATGCAAGTGGGAGGGTTGCATGGAGATGTGTGTGCAGGCATCCTGTCATATGTGGGGTGGTATGTCTGGTGGTAGTGTACATGGTGTGCGCCGGGCAATTTGTGTGCCAATGTAGTTGGAAATGGGATTTGTGGGCCATATGTGTGGCAGGCTGGATTGTATGTGTAATGCTGTCTTCCTGTCTGTATTCCCTCTGCAGGTCAGCGCCAATCAAAAGAAAGGATTACGGCATGCAATCGCCAAGGATGTGCAGACCTTGGGGATCTACAGCAGGCAGAGCACCCGCTGCAGGAAACAGTGGGAGGACCGGACACGCTGGGCATGGAAGTCTGCGGAGGCCCAGCTGGGGATGGCCTCCCAATTAGGAAAGGGTGCCCATCAGAACCTGACCCCCCTGATGGCCCGCATACTGGCGGTGGCCTACCCAGACCTGGATGGGCACTTGAGGGCCTCACAGCAGCCACAAGGGGGTGAATACAGTGGGCCTCACTACAATAATTGTCAGGTGGCATTGGATCCGGGTGGTGGTTGTGAGTAAGTGGGTGCCCCTTAATGCCAGGCCAGACATTGCAGCGTGAACCAGCTCAAGGGGAATGGATGAAAGGGACATCAAGGTAACCTACCTAGGTTGCATTCCATGTCAGACAGGGCTTTGTGGGTCCCAGGAGGGGTGCATTTGGCGGTGGTTGGCCCTCATCTTGCTGTGGCATCTAGCCATTTGTTTGGCAGTGCAATGCATAGTGCTCAATCCTGATCCCTGTGTGTGAAGATACTGTGTATGCCTTCTGTGGTGTTGGTGCAGAAAGTGACCTCGTGCTCCCTTTCTCTTTCCCCTCCTTTTTCTTCTGTCATCCTGTCCATGTGTGCATTAGCATCATCTGGCGGAGGAGCAGGTGCACCGGATCCAGGAGACAGAGGCCACTGATGCTGAGGGAACCAGTGGGACGGAGGGCGAGGGGAGCACCACGGCAGAGACAGGAGGTGACAACACAGACTCAGATACCTCCTCCGATGGATGCTCCCTCTTGGTGGCAGATACCTCTGTGACCACCCCAGCTGCAGGTACAGCCACCACCCCCGTAGCAGCACCGCCCTCCCAGTAGCCCCTCAGTGAGTTGCCCGTTCCCTCTTACCCAGGAGGGTGGGCATCTCCTTTGCCCCAGGCACCTCAGGCCCTGACCCAATGAGCCCTGCTGCCCTGAGTGGGGAGGCTATTGACCTCCTAAGCTCCATCTCTGTAGGGCAGTCAACCATTGTGAATGCCATCCAGGGGCTGCCATCCCAGATGCAGCAATGCAGTACATTCTTGGAGTGCATCCATGGTGGATTAGCGGCCCAACAGAGATCGATTTAGGCTCTGGTCTCCTCTGTGATGGCAGCCATGGTCCCTGTACCTACCGTCCCCCCTCCAACTACCACTTCCCAGTCCCAGTCTCCTCTACCCCAACACATCCCATGCACACAAACAGACGAGCATGCATACAAGACATCACACAAGAGTGGCACAGTCAAACACAGGCACCACACTTCAGCCCACAAGCACTCGCGCAAACACCAGACAGTTGAACACACAACCACATCCACTGCCTCCACTGTCTCCCCCTACTCCTCCAGATAAATCTAAAACAAATCCTACTCCAGATAAAAGGGTTCCTACCTCGAAGAAACCAGAGAATAGTTAATCCGTAAGATACAGAAGAGAAAGAGAAAGAAGAAAAGGAAGGAGTGACAAAGTACAAAAAACAATAAACCCAACAAACAAACAAAAAAATAAAACCACAGAAACCAACACTAAAAAAGACAAACAAAACAAAAAACAAACAGCCAACAAAAAAAAACCATAAGCACCCTCAAATAATATATGCAATTCTGGATTTTTATTCCCCCCAAAAAAACAAAAATACAGTGATATGCAGAAATACAATATAGTGTATATAGTTAATATGACAATAATAAAGCTGAATCCTGGGAACAAGACATAAAAATATATACCACTCACACTAACCAATCACACATAAAAACCACAATAATATCATTACCCCGACAATGTGATGTACAGCAAGGACAGAGGACAATAAAAATGCTAAATGGCCTACAATACAGGTCAAACACTATGTAAACATTCTATAACAATACAAAACAACAATGAGGATCTGTAAAATGATGTCCATATGATAACCTGATTAATGTCTCTAGGCACCAAATTAATTTAATGGTGTCTGGAAAAAATCCTTTTACTTTTTCCTTAGATTAATTATAATGATCTAAACCTCATTGTGACCGAATGAGCCAGTGCAGTCATAATGTCTTAATTGCCAACTTGTCCACATAAAGTTGTGTCTTGGTCCGGGTCAACATATGCCGACGCGCGTTTCGGGGAAATGCAACCCTCACATGGGTCACACACCTTCCTCAGGACACATACATTACATTTTATTGTAATTTTTCCCAGGAAAATATTGATCCGCCTTCAGGCTGATATCTAGGAAATAGAAAAATCAAAAATGTCTGATGGCTGAACAGAAAACAAAAAACAAAGACAATATACAAAGGACAAGAACAACGACTCTAATAGAGAAGATGTGACAAACAGAAAAAATAGAAAAAGGTAAAGACAAAAGATAATGGGGGTCATTACAACTTTGCCAAGCTGTAACCGCCGGTTGGCCGCCAATGCGGCCGCACTCCTGCGGTGCCCATTTGGACATCCCCGCTGGGCCGGCGGGCGGAAACCAAGTTTCCGCCCGCCGGCCCAGCTGGGATGTGGGCCGCAACATGATAGCCGGCTCCAAATGGAGCCAGCGGTGTTGCGGGCGTGCGACTGGTGCAGTTGCACCCGTCGCGCTTTTCACTGTCTGCATAGCAGACAGTGAAAAGCCGCACGGGGCCCTGTCAGGGGGCCCATGCACTACCCATGCCAGTGGCATGGGCAGTGCAGGGGACCCCAGGGGCCCCACGACTCCCTGTACCGCCAGCCTTTTCCTGGCAGTTCATACCGCCAGAAAAAGGCTGGTGGTTGGGGACTCGTAATCCCCTGGGCAGCGCTGCAAGCAGCGCTGCCCAGGCGGATGATCACCGCCGGGGAAAAAGTGGCGGAATACCGCCGGCCCCGGCGGTGCGACCGCGGCGCTTCAGCCACGGTTGTAATAGGCCAGGAAGCACCGCCAGCCCCATAATGTGCAACATGCCGGCCAAAGTCCATACATAGCACAATACCCTATTTGGTGATAAATATATAAATATGTAACAAAAATAACACCACATCAGGAGCAGCACCAGTGACGTTTGTAATCCTCTTAGGCCCAAAGCAAAGAGGGGTGACTAGTAATCAAAATGTTTAAATAATTATGCACATGCTAATAAGGGATGATTTAACACATACCAATAAAAACAATTCCGACAAGCACTTACTGCTTTCAAAAAAGACAATGAGGCCTTTGCTTCTGACTACATGGCATGAGATTTCTGGAATAAATTCCAGCCCAAGTGCCGCCTAAAGAAGGACCGAAACAAAGGAGTAAATCCATAACTTGACAATAATATTCACTCCTTGTCTCCCAAATAATGTGCCTTAATCTAACACAACTCCACCATTATTTACCTTGTATACGCTAGTTGGAGATGCAGCGGTGATAGGGAACAATCATAGCCCAATCTCCCTCTTGGCTTTCTTCTGCCACTAAGAGTTAATTTTGTGGCTCCCTCAAAGGTATAGGGCATCATACAGATGCCGTGCAATTAGGGCGGCGCGTTCAAAGAAATGTATCTTACGTACAGAGACGTCTCACGCTTCTCCTCTCCAAGATCTATAGAGGCGCGCGCACACCGGCGGCCCACTAATAAGTGCCGGGAAATGATAAACATCAACAGCGGACTAAACAGACTGTGCAATAAAGTCCCACAGAGCAGTCGCCATCTTTCAAAGGACTTATTAGGGATTTAATATGTACAATATCTAATAATAAAAGATAGCACATATCAGAATCCTAATAGCTGTTTGCAAGAGTCTAAAAATAAAAAATGCGGGAAACAGTGAAGGAACATGAAGTGAAAAGGAATACAGTATAAAAATGTGCCTATCATTACTCTCATAGCCGACTATAAGTATCCAGCGATGTAACATATGAACTATCAAAAGGTATACCACATGATATTTAAAAGAGATTATAGAAAAGCATTTTCCCAGGGAATCCTTTCATTTAACCATTGATGAACAGTGTCCAGGAAATATATCCAAAATACTTCTCTTTTTTTCCTATACTGATCCATGCCTCCCTGTGTTTCTTTAATCTTTTCTAAAATAGTCCACCTCAGATGTTCATACTGGTGACCCATTTCTCTACAGTGATCAACCAAAGGGGCTTGGAGACGGCCATTCTTAATTGCTGACTTGTGTTCACAAAACCGTGTCCTACATTGTCTTCCTGTCTCACCTACATAGCCCAAGTTACAAGGACATACAATGCAATATATTATGTTAGAACTTTGACAATTAGTCATCGTCCTCAGCTGTACCATTCTTTGCTTATATTGAAAGGTGTCCGAGACCAAGGCTTGAGCACATGCATGACATGTCCTGCATCTGTGATTGCCTAATACCGGGTTCTTACCCTAAATACTTTTTTGTATGAATGTATTGTCATTTCTGAATCTTGCTCGTACCAGTTTGTCGTGCAAATTATGTTTCCTTCTGTAGGCGAGCATGGGCCTAGGTAGAGATGTTGATTCTACATTTGAATTCAAAATGCTCCAAGAGCGATTGATAACTCCCGGTACTTTATTGTTAATATTGGAGTGTCTAATAACACAGACCATCCTAGCTTGTGTATTGCTTGTATTTTTCCGAGATGGACAAAGAAGAACATTCCGATCATAATATTTAGCTCTTTTGTATGCATCCCGTATTTGTATGCATCCCGTATGACCCAACAAGGGTACCCCCTCTGTAGAAACTTCTCTTTCATTATCATGGCATTCCTATAATAATCACTGATGTTACTACAATTCCTTTGAATCCTAAGGAACTGACTAAAAGGAATACTCTGTCGTTGGCAACTAGGATGATAACTATCAAAATGAAGAAGTGTGTTCCTGGCAGTGGGTTTTGTATATAAGGTCACCTGAAGATGTCTCTCTGTTTCAAAGATAAGGATGTCCAAAAATTCTACTCTTAGGCTATCTATATGTGCAGTACATTTCAAATTTCTATCACATAGATTAAGCCATTCAATGAAATCCTGAAGATAACCCCCATCTCCCTCCCAAATGAGGAAGATATCATCGATATACCTTCTCCACTGGGTGAGGTTCTCAAAAAATGGAGCAATTTCATTGTAAATATGTTTAGTCTCAAACATTCCCATATAGATATTGGCTATGCTGAGAGCACAGGCAGCTCCCATGCTAACTACTTTAATCTGTCTGTACATATCCCATCAAATTCAAAGTAGTTCTCTTTTAATACTATCTTCAAACAATCCAGAATAAAATTGACCGGGACATTAGTTGTTTCCTTTATCAGTAACTGTTGCACTGCCATATAGGCTTCCTCTTGAGGGATGTTACTATACAGTGCATCAATATCCAGTGTGACCAAAAAAAACACTATCTGGATTAAATTGTAGTCCTTCCAATTTTGTTATCATATGCCTCGTGTCTTTAATATAAGAGGGGAACTTTTCAATTAAAGGTTTGAGGAAAAGGTCAGTGTACTTGGACAGAGGTTCCGTAACAGATCCTATAGCAGAGACAATAGGTCTCAAAGGAGGGCCATCAACCTGTTAATGAGTTTTTGGAAGCCCATAAATAACTGGACATTTAGGTTTTTTGACCATCAATAAGTCTGCTTCAGTTTTGGTGATGTCACTGTTCAATATACCCCTATTACAAAGTGCCTGTACTTCTAACATGATAGAAGTAGTGGGGTTATTACTTATTCTTTGATAATGTTCAGGAACTGAAAGCATAGACTTCTGTCTGTGCTGTACAGTGTCCATTATTACAATACCTCCTCCTTTATTGCAAGGTTTGATCGTAACTTCTGCATTATGTTGTAAATCCTTCATAGCTTTTCTCTGTTCTAAAGTTAGATTAGGATTAGGGGCAGGAACAAACTTCAAAATCTGTTTAACCTTATCATACACTACTTGCTCAAAACCCCCTACTTTCGGTCCAACCTGGTCCAAATGGGGCGTAAAGGTAGATCAGGGTCTAAAGATACTCACACTGCGATCCTCTATGTTCTCTCTGTCCTGAAAAAACTTTCTTAATCTGATTTTCTGGAAGAATGCCTGTATATCTTTCATCAGTTCAAGCTTATTTACAATCTGGCTGGGTACAAAAATAAGGCCTTTCCCCAGAAGGGTTGTGGTAGCCTGATCTAATTCCAACCCAGTCAGACTGAAGATCGGAAGAAACTTATCTGGGTCTATGTTTTCCAATATTGTTGTTTCCTCGTTTGTAGGAAATTATGAGATTGATCCCCCTGGTATCAATCCTCTCCTCCTGTTCTGTTGGCATCCTCAGGAGCTCATCCAGTTCCCTCGGTTGCCTAAAAAAACATCAGTTCTTTTTGTCTTCTCCTCAGTGAGGTCATGTCTATTAGATCCTCCCTCACCATCAGATTCGGAGGTATCCGAAAATGTCATCCTCTGTTTATTATATGTCGTAGAGTTAGTAGCCCCTCTATCGACCTCTTCCGTATAAAAATTTGGTCTCAAGTAGGGATAAACCCTTTCTTGTGAGAAGAGTTGTAAGTCCTTTCTAAATTTGTCTGTCTTCCTTTTAATCAGGTATTCATGATATGTATCTATTTCCGCCTCTATCTTTTCTAGAATTCTTTTAGTTTCTTCTATTGTTCCTTTTTGTTTAATCTTTGTCTCAAGAGCTATGATTTCACTTTCAGGAGATGAGATCATTTCTCTTGCTGTTTCAATGATCAACATCATCCAATCTCCTGAGCACCTATTAGCTATTAATGACCATTTCTCAAAAAATTTACGAATGTCCGCAAACAGACCTGGGATGTTTCTAACTCTGAGGCCCATAGGGATCACTCTAGCTTATAAATATTCTAAGATGAAGTTAGCATGAGCCTCCACTCTCTTCATCTTCTTTTTAAGGTTGGTCAAACTGCACCCATCCTCATCATATTCATTTATCACCATGCCTCTATTATCTCCATTTGAATCTTTGCCTATTAAGGCTAGAAACTGATCTTCTGAAAACCCGAATGTTTGCAATGAATCCATCTATAATAATTCTTCAACAGTATAGAGCGAAAAAAAGGGGGAAGGAAAAACAAAGAAAAGAGAAAAAGAGAAAATGAGAAAAGAAGACACAGAGAAGAATAAAAAAAGAAAGCAAGAAAAAAGAAGAAAGAGAAGAAGAAGAACAAAACAACAAACGCCCTAAGCAGCACGGGTGGGGGAACAATCCAACCACATACAGGGCTCCCCAACTACAGGATACTGAAGTGGAATCGGAGACATAAACCAGATAAATCTAAAACAAATCCTACTCCAGATAAAAGGGTTCCTACCTCCTCCACCTCCCTCACAGTCAAGTCCACACTCACACCTGCATGCACTGCTTCAACACTCACCACCACCATCACCACACCAAGCAGCACACACACCTCACTAGCAGACACCTCCACAACATCCATCCATGTGTCCCGTGTGTCCTCTCCCACCCTGTCTGTACCCCCCTCCTAAAGGACACAAATGCAAGCACTGAGTCACCCATTAACCACCCACCTCACACTCGCACACTGCCCATGCACCTGCACCCAAGTCAGCAGACATACACCTCCAACAACCACTCCCGCATTCTCCACTCCCATCCTTCCTCCCTCTTCCCACCCCACTGTCCCTAAGAAGCTTTTCCTTGCCCAACTTGACCCCTTCCCTCCGCCTCCCCCCAACGTCCTGCCTGTAAGAGCAGGGTCCCAGTAACCCAGCCCAGCACCTCAGCTAAACAGTCCACGGGGATAGTGGACGCACCTCCTAGTCGTGGAGGCAATACAGTGAAGGATCCCACTCCACCAATCAGGAAGGGTAAGGATCCCACACCTCCTGCCCTGAAGGGGAAGAAGCCCTTAATGACTGCAATGAAGGGGAAGGAGCCCTCAATACCTGCCATGAAGGGGAAGGAGGCCACACCTCCTGCCATGAAGGGGTAGAAGCCTGCACCTCCTTCCATGAAGGAGAAGAAGCCCTCACTTCCTGCCATAAAGAGGAAGAAGCCCTCACCTCTTGCCATAAAGGGGAAGAAGCCCTCGACTCCTGCCATGAAGGGGACAAAGCCCTTGACTCCTGCCATGAAGGGGACAAAGCCCTTGACTCCTGTCATGAAGGGGAAGTAGCCCTCAACTCCTGCCATGAAGGGGAAGGAGCCATCACCTCCAGCAGAGGCTGGCAGGGTGACACCACCAGCACCACCACCAGTGGTCACAGAGCACTCCCCTTCAGGCAGTGCAGCCCACTCCTACTGCAGAGGCTGCACCATCACCTGCTGAGACAGTGCAGCCCTCACCTCCAGCAGAGGCTGCCCAGGAGGAACCTTCACCTGCTGACATAGTGCAGCCCTCACCTCTAGCAGAGGGCATGTAGGCCACCCCCAGGGACTGCTGTACAAGGAGCCCCCTCCAGAACCAGTGGGCAAGTCACCCACCTGAGAGACTGCGACTTTGCACTCCCCAGCAAAGATAATGGGCATGGAGCCCACTCCAGAACCAGTGGGCAAGTCATCCACCTGAGAGACTGTGACCTTGCACTCCAGAGCAAAGATAATGGGCATGGAGCCCCCTCCAGAACCAGTGGGAAAGTTCCCGACTTCGGGCTGAGGTGCTCCTACCCCCATCCCCCAGAGGTGCCTGCCCACTTGCAAAATGATGCTGCTGCAGAGTTCTGTGCGGATGATTTCAGGAAACAAGTTGGGCCTTGGACTTTGCCCTATGGCCATAAGGCCCCTTAGTACTTTGGACTGGGCATTGGCCTTTGTGGACATTTGTACCTATCTCTTTGTTATCCAATTAGTTCATTTGGTGGCGGTTCCCATTCAGTACATTTTCATTACTGCCTTCTTGTTGTCCTTGTATTGTTATGCTGTGTGTTGTGTGCCATTGGTTTGCATCTGCAGCTGGTTGTGTGTATGGTGTGTGTGTGTGTGTCTGGTGTGTGTTGTGCATGTGTGTGTCACTCTCGTTTTCCTCCCTCCCTCCCTTGTGTGCTAGGTGGCTGTACTCACCATCGCTGACATTGGGGTTCCAGGTGAAGCATGGCATAGAAGAGCATCGGGAAGACTTGCAGTTTCGGTTCAATGGCAGCGTTGTCCTTCTCTGTGTCTCTGATGGTCAGTCTTTCGTCTTCTGTGCAGTGTTTCTACCAGGCTTTTGATGCCATTGGTTCCGCCCCTAAAATCATGGCGGTCTGCTGGATCGTGATATGGTGGGTGGTACTTTGTCTTCCACCTGGCTGTTGATGGCTACTGCCGTTGTGCATGGTGTTAACACCCTGGCGGATGGTGTGGTACATTGGCTGTCTATGGGAGTTCTCACCGCCATGGTCATAATTTGGCGGTAATTACCACCGGCCCGTTGATGGTATTTCCGTCACTTTATCACTCACCGCCAATGTCATAATGACCACCTATGTGTTCGCCCCTGAGGATGAGGTGGCTCGGGTTGCGGAGGTGGAGTACCTGGCCAGGGGGCTGTCTGACCACTCCCCCCTCTGGTTCAGGCTGGGGACCAGAATACGGCGTGCAAAATCAGAATGTAGAATAAATGGCTGGAAACTAAAAGATGAAAAAAACACTGGTGAGCTCCAGGTGGACACTGAGGTCCACTTTCAAGAGAACAAGGACTCTGTGCCATCCGCAATAACGGTATGGGAAGCCTTTAAGACAGTCCTAGCCCATAAGAGGCAAAAAGAGACCAGGGAGATAGATTAAATAGAACAGTAAATCCTAGACCTGGAACGCCAGCCAGGGGCGACGTCTGACTCCAATGTCATGTGTGTCATTGCAGTTCTACGCCAGGAGTACCAGGCACTAGCTCATAACACTGCAAAATCTCAGGCGTTAGCGGTGCAACACCAGCTATACGAAACCGGAGCTCAGGCTGGCAGGCTGCTGGCATGGTTGGGGAAGAAAGAAATGGAGGCACACTGGGTACACAGCATATGGGCCAAAAGAATGACTGCTATGACACAGATGAGGACATAGCCAGGGAATTTGGTCGATATTATAGGGCATTCTACAAACAGAGGCCATTGGCAACTGAAACCCAGATAGAGGAGTAATTGGCGGGAATCCCTGTTCCCACCCTTGTGGAAGCAGACAGAGACAGCCTGGAGGAAGATATAACCCTTACAGAAATAAGAAACGTGATAGCCAAAATCAAACCGAGTAAAGTACCTGGCCCCAATCGGATACCAGTAGAATTCTTCAAGAAACTGGCACCACTGGCACCCACCTTAAGCCCACATCTACTACGCATGTACACAGAGGCCAGGGAAAAAGGACGCCTCCCGCCGGATCTCTGCAGGGCCACAATAGTGGTAATCACAAAGGCAGGTATACCCAGGGAGGAATGTGGCTCATACCGCCTAATCTCCCTTCTGAACATTGAAACCAAAGTACTGGCCACCATCCTGGGCACCAGGTTGATAGGAGTGGTAACACAATTGATCCACAATGATCAATCAGGTTTTATACTCAAGAGACTGACAAGATTCAATCTCCGTAGATTACACAACTGGTTAAATGCCATAAAAGACAGGGAGGACCCTCACATGTTACTAACTCTAGATGCCTAAAAGGTGATTGATGCCGTACATTGGCCCTTTATGTTTGTGCCTTTGCGGAGATTCGGATTCGGACCCAAATTCCTGCAATAGATAACACCACTCTATCAGGGTCCCACGGCAGCCGTTCGAGTTAATGGAGTGACATATGAGGACTTACCAATAGAGAAGGAATCATGCTGGGATGCCCTCTTTACTCACTGCTCTTTGTGCGGGAGCCACTGGCATGCTTGGTGTGAAACCAAGAGGCAATTACGGGATTCAGGGAGGTGGACTATGGGGGAGAAGACAAGAAGATCTCGTAGTACACAGATGATATTTTCCTGCACATCACCAAGCCACACACCACATGGCCTGCAGTATTCCAAATTTTTGACCAATATGGAGACTATTCCGGATATGTGGTAAACTGAATTAAATCCAGCTAATATCTAGGGAAGTGGTCTTCAAACATTTTAATATGGTGCCCCCCACAGTGAAAAAAAAAATCATTTGGCCCCCCTCTGAATTTTCCCAATAATAATTATTATTATTACATTGCCAATGTTTAAATATTCCTAGACTTATTTAAACATTGCATTTAAGTGATGTTACTGTTTTAAAAATGCAATTAAATACATGATGCCAAACAAACTATTATGGTCAGGCGGCTTTGTGTAAAAGTATCCACATTGTGATTATTAGAAGTGGGGGTTTTGAAGAGCATTTGGAGTCCCTTCCCTTTTGACACACAGTCCCAACTTGGATATAAATGACAACATGTGTTAGTGATGGTCCATTACAGAGCGGTTTACTGCTCCTTATTTTTTCAGTTTAAAACAAAGCCATTATAAGCATGATGCTTCTCTTGGCAAGAGCCTGGCGGCCCCCGTGGGATCATGTGAGGCCCTCCCAGGGGTGCCCGCCCCACAGTTTGAAGACCTCTGATGTCGGGGGAGGGCACCTGACACAACTTACACTCCTGGAGCACTCACAATTAGCTAGAGATGGGTTCAAGTACTTGGGCATCTTTGTAACTCAATTTAAGGAGTGCAGCCTCACCTGAAATACTGGTAGGGTACTGAGAGACTTTCGGGAAGAGGTAGAGAAATGGAGGACTCATCCATTCACGTTGATGAGCAGGGCCACCTTGTTTAAGATGGTCACCCTGCCAAAGCTCATATACATCCTTAGACACACGTATGTGCAGATCCCAGAGGCCATATTCCTCATGACAGAGGGAGAACTCCACACTCTACTTTGGAGTGGGAAACACCCACCCTTGCACTCCATGCACTCCAATACAATTAATATAAAGAAGGGTTGTCTATCTGAGATATCTGGGCATATTACTGGGCAGCACATCTCATTGCGATAAACGACTGGGGCATGTTCAGCAAGATAATCCCACATAGCCAATTAAAACAAAATCATATCTCCACTATCTATACGGAGGGAAGGGGGAGCAGAAACTGCTGACAGCCACAAAACTTACCATAGCGGCCTGGAGGACGGCCAAGAAGTGCATGCGATGGAACAAGAAAATCACGAGAGCCACACCACTCTGGGAGGGAGCCCGGCTTAGGGAATTTGAGAAGGTGAGAAGATTTGGGGCCTGGGAGAGACTACGGATCACCACAGTGGGTGATCTGATAGATGCTGGTCAGTTAAAGACCTGGGAGTCCCTCAAGAGGAATATCAGTTGGACTACACCCAACAGTACAACTACATGAGGGTGCTCTGTGCCTGGAAAACAGAGAGCCTAGAACCAGCGAACATCCCTGAATGCGCCTCTCTAAAAGGCAGATTGCTAATGGGAGAAATTTAGCAGAGAAAGCACTCTCATGGACATACAAGACAATCAACAACAATATGCCTGATTTGCTAAAACAAATTGCAGGCAAAAAGAGAGGGAGTGCTGGGTGGGAGTGCTGGACAAGATAGATGACAATGAGTGGGAAGAGGTCCTGATGCACCATAGCGCCATTAAAAACAGGCTGAGGATTGTTCAATTTTAAATCTTCCCTCAACTATATTATGAGAGGTCCTGCTTGCACAAATTTGGAAGAGCCTCAACACCTCACTGCTTGCATTGTAAGACGGCACTGGGTACCTTCATGCACACACTTTGGGAATGCCCCCTTATACGAAGGTGCTGGATAAAGATGCTGAAAGAGCTAGAGGCAGTGCTGGAGGAACTTATCCCCATAGACCCCAAATTTATTTTGCTGGGGATACCTACTCATGTAGACCTTCCTTGCCCTAAACTTCTATAGGCAAATATGGAGCTAGTGGTGGCCAAGAGAGATGTGGCCAAGCATTGGGGTGTCCCGGAACTGCCAACCATTGGGGAATAGAAGGCAGGCATGGACCTATATATGATTGCCGAGAAAGTGACATACAAGGCGATGGGCTGCCTGACAAAATTCAGCAGGATTGGGGGACCTGGAAGGCATACTATTACCTTGAGGTTGGGTTAGAAGAGGAAAGTCACAAAACAGAATAGACTCTGAGGCACTGCAAGCAATGTAGCCCCTCAGCCTGTCCTATGGCTGAGGCATCTGCACACACATGCTCCCTGGATCCTTCAGCTAATGTGCTTGTCAACTTATCGCCTGCCGAAGTAGAATACTTCTTGGCTTCCATCACCATTGATGACATTGGAGATTTCCTGCAGAACCATAATTATTGTTGAAATTGGATCACTGGCGTTTTTGTTTCAAATAATACATTACCCTTGAAATAGGTCTGCCTGTTGGCCTGTCTTGCCTGTCAACGTTGACATTTTGATGTGTATTTAATATACTTTTAGCATTTTAGTTTTAGAGCCTTATAGTTTTAGGTCTTGAACTTGCACTCTTGTCCCGACAATGAAGAGGGTGTTGTGAGTTCGTTTTTGCACCTTGCTTTGGCCACATATTTTTAGCTTAGCTTAGGCCTGTGCGCTTTTACTCAGATATATGCTCTAATATCATTAATTCATTTGAGTTCAGCCTACTTTTCAGCAGGGATGTCTTATTTCTTCTAATCAGCTGTGATTCTGAGAAAACGTTTTTAATTTTTTTGTGAACAATATTTCACCATGTATTTCTACTCAAGGCTGACAAGACAAGAACATGATAATCCATCTAGTATTGTCACCACAAGAGTATGTAAATAGGCCAACACTTAGGCACATGCTCACGTCAGGCCTATTTCACAGAACATAAACAGGTTTCCTATAAAAAACACCATACAGGCCAGGGAAAGGTGGGGAGGTCATTCCGGCCAGGATACCCATCCACGCTGTGATTCTATTTCATTGCTGACTTCAGCACTGTCTCTATAACCAGCCAGGGAGATGTCAAGCAGACACCGTTCTCTGGTAATGGGATTTGGTGCTCATCTCATGGACTAAGTATGGACAGTTTGGGCTATCAACGCTATGCTCTTGAATTGCAGTTCCTATATTTTATCGTAGATAGCAATCTTTTAAAAATTTTATTGAAAATCATCCTGCATCTTTTCTTTGGCCTACGTGTATGTATGAGACCTTTGCTAATGAGAGAAAGGGGTGCGATTCGTCGACCACATCTTCCATGAAAGGTCACTGAGTGTCATGCATCAGGCTGCCACAAATCACCTTTGCTTTCCATGTTTGGGGAGGTGCTGTTGGCTAGCCGAAAGGGTTGGGTCGACAGCTGTCAAGACAATATGGGATTGACTAAGACACCGACAAAGGGTGGTGCTGTAGCCCCGAATCCAGCAGTCTTGTTCCAATTACAAGAGTCATACGACACCAGAAGACTAATGGGTGGGGAGACAAAATGTTACCACAAGGCATTTTCAGTTACCCTAGTTCTTTTCCCACTGTAGTGACTACACTGCAAACCTAATGTCCTTGGACTGCACAGAAAGGCCAGCATTTGAAGTCACCAGGTAGGTTTACTCTATGCTCGTAACTCCCCAAAATCAGATTTTTCTGTAAAACAATCTTCCTATGGAATGGCACCCACACAATAAAGGCACTACAGGGAAAGGTGAGACTACACGGAACAATAGCATTGCATAATACACTTGGATGAATGGAACAGTAGACACTGATCAGTTATGAAATTAATATAATTAGAGGGAATGGCACCATTAATGTAGGGAAAAAAAATCAACTGAAGTGCCACAATAGATAACTCTGACATGCAGGGGAACACCTCCGGTCTCACAGATTTCTTTTGGCAAAGGCAGAGAGCTACTGCATGACCAACTACCTCCAAACTGGGGAGGCCTTTGCTCTCTGGTTACTTGGCAAACAACCTCTCCAGTCTACCCAGGGGTTAGGATCACAAAAGTGCACAAGCACCCCATGAGCTGTCTGTTCACTCTTCTTCATCATCACCGCTGGAAATGGTCCGCAGAGTACAATGGAAGGCTTTTCTTTGGAAACGTGTTGTCATTCGTCCAGGCAAACGCAACAGCTTGATGGCTCCAAATAAAATGGGAACTAATGAAGAAGATCAATGCCACTGGAAATTGGTTGATGCAATTAAGGAACAATGAGAATAATGATCATGTAGCAGATATATGTGCTAGTCCTTACATCGGCCATCGAGGGGAAAACAGTGAGGACGGTCGAACTTTGCCCAAGGCGATACAAACTCTACATGATCTGCAATGGACAGTGGTGAGTGAAGGAGGTGCCCCAGATGAATGATTTAATGGTCTGTTCGGTTGGCTACCATCCGGAATGGTAGGACTGTTTACGGTCTTGTTGCCATCATGGTGTTTTTTGCTTTTGATGTATTGTGTTTTTTAGTTATTAATAGCATGTTGTAGTTAGAGCTAAGTGGGAGGGATCTTAATAGCGAAATCACCAGAACAGGTAACCAATGCCATGAGGAACATATATCAGCTGACATTTGGTAAGGACCAGCAGTTAGAACAAGTATTTGAAATATCAACTAGAGAGGAGAATGATAAAGAAAATATAAAATGCGAAGAAACCCTAGACAAGGACACAAAGCAGGTGAGAGTTCAGAGGAAAGCAGAAACACAAGATCAAGTTTAGTTAAGTAGGAAAATATGATTAACAAAGAATTCAAAATTTCAACGCAAAATTTCCCATTATTATCAGAGATGGTTCTGAAAGTATGTGGTCAAAGGTAGTTTTAGTCAATAATATGAAAAGCAAGATAAGAAAACCTGAGAACAGTAGAACAAACACAAACTCGAGGAGGAGAGGTTGAAGAACAATGTTTCATCAAAGCTCTGTCAGGATTAAGATAAGGGGAACGGAGAGGAGAGGTCAGGAGTTTAACAATGCAGATGATGTCTGAGTGGAAGTATATTATTAGCTTGTCCTAGTCTGTGATTTACTTATTACTTGTTTGTGTAGGATGATATGCATGAAGTCATGGTAAATTGTGTGAATAAATTAAGCTGCCTGACAGTTTTCAATCCCATTGGGCTGTCTGTCTCAAGGCCGTATTTTAAGTAAACCTATTCTCTATTGCCAATGACCTGCGTATTTGATTTTTTCTTTGTTAACACAGCTGATTTCTTTGCTATACATATGTTGCTGCAGCAAGCTTAAATGCAGAGTAAGCATCTCCCATGCCTTGCAAAACATTTATAGAGCATATGACATGGTGGACGGCAGCTTCCTTTTTCATTGCTGTGCCTGCCGCCTGTGCAGTACAGTCCGAAGAGGTAGCTGTGCAGGTCAGTATGTGGACTGATTTATTTTGGCTGTTTGAACGCCTCTTTGATCTGGTGATCTGGGTTTTACTGTTGATTTCTGGATTCTGCAACAATTTTTGCTTGCAGCATCCTTAAACACATGTAGGGCCTCATTACGACCCTGGCGGCCGGCGGTAAACTGGCGGTAACACCGCCAATAGGCTGCCGGTGTTACTCCAGCTATTATGACCGTGGAGCAATAGACGCAGCAATACCGCTGGCCCCTCCACTATACCGCCAGGCTTTCGCCTGGCGGTCATAATCCCCAGGGCAGCGGTGCAAGCACCGCTGCCCTGGGGATTATGAGTCCCCGACTGCCAGCCTGGCCACGGCGGTAAACACTGCCATGGAAAGGCTGGCAGTAAGGGGTACTTGGGGTGCCCCTGGGGGCCCCTGCACTGCCCATGCAATTAGCATGCAATTCAGGCAGTGAAATGTGCGACGGGTGCTACTGCACCCGCTGCACATCAGCAGTCCTCTATTACTCTCTATTACGAGCCGGCAGCAATGTTGATGTGACTTTTCCGCTGGCTCACCGGAAAAGTCATAATAGGGAGCCAGAAATGCCGCCGGCACTAGCGGTATTCTGTCTCCCGCAGCCTTGGCGGTCTTTTTGAAAGACCGCCGAGGTTGTAATGAGGGCCGTAGTCTTCCATACCTTTTAAACACCTACAGCATGCGAAGTGGCAGACGGCTAAAAGCTTTCTTTTAATGTGCCTTGCACTTTGTCAGTACTGTAAGCAAAGGGAAGGTGTGACAGGTCAAAGAGTGGGCTGATCTTTTGGTTGTTTGTTGGCCTGTTGAGTCATGTATAATGCGTTTTACTGTTCATTTCCCTTGTATTACCACAAACGTTGCGCTGCATCACGCATAAATGCATGAAGTCTCCCATTGCTCGAAAATTGCCTGTCTTGATAAATTCAAAATTGACTCTCTTTGCAAATGTGAGCTGCAGTTTTAGCTATGTGATTTGCTAATGGGGGCCGCTATTATTTTGGTGACTGTGCTTATTTTATGTCTCAGTCCAGGCCTGGGGTGGGGCGATATTTGCTCTCTGGTCTGTGCTTGCAGACAAAGATGAGCTTTCTGACAGCTCAGAACTAGACTACCTGCAGCTCTTCTGCTTACATAAATCAGCACTGCCTGCTGCTGCAGCCTGGTGGCTCATCTGCCCAGCCCAGTCGAAGAAATTAGAAGACACTCGGGGAACATGCTCATCCTGGCAGACACACTCCCTAGGCACTTCTGGCGGTACAGTCTAGTCAGGTGAGTCATGCACTCTCTCTGCACTGAACTTCACTCATCTCTGCAGCATGTGTATTAACGTACTAGGCTGCCCTTCCAGTTTTAAAACTGTGGTACTGAACACCACAGGGAAGTTATTTGGAGCCATACTGGTCTCTACAACTTAATCAGTGCCTATTGAATAGTGTTGATCCACGATTGATGTCTTGTCATGCTAAGTATGTGGCTTCCCAAGCTCCCTGCAAAGTTCCTCAAGGTGTGTCTTAATTGTAATGAATGATTGTGCCTCAATTGTTTTGCAGTACTGCAATCTTAGAAAGAGGCTGTAGGCTAGTGGCCTTCCATTTCAGGAGATTAGTATTTGTTTTACGGTATTTTTAGAGATTGTCATTGCTCAAAAGGTAGCAATTTCTGTTATTTAGTTCTTTCAATGCACTTTATTGCTTGGTTCTACTCACAAAAACTTGTCTCTCTATGTACTCTATATGTCACTCATAAATACATTGAAACCATGGAAATGTCACACATAAGCAGTCTGAAATCTTTGCACTTTTAAAGACTGTTAGAAATGGGGTCTCTAGTTGGCAGAGGTATACACCCTTGTGCAAGTAGGGACCACAATCCTAGTCAGGGTAAGTCACACACAATCCAAATTATCCTGTGCCCACCCTCTGGTAGCTTGGCACTGAGCAGTCAGGCTTAACTTAGAAGGCAATGCGTAAAGTATTTGTGCAATAAATCCTACAACAACACAGTGAAAACACCACAAAAATAGACCACACAGATTTGGACAAATAGATAATATTTATCTGAATAAAATAAGGTCAAAATGGTAAAGATTCAATAAGAACACGTTGAAATATCACTTTTGCAGATTTAAAAAGAGTCCTATATCTTAGAAATCAACAGTTGTCTCTTGACAAAGTACCTGGTTTGCATCCAAAATACCACGGACGGAGACCGCAGGGGAGGAGATGCATTAAAAAATATGGTGTGTGTCGGATTTTCCGACGTGGCACAGATGATGTGTCATTTCTTTCCACGCTGCAAGGGGCTTGAGTTGTTTTCCGGTACCCAGTCTTGGTTCCTCACTATGATGCTGGGATTTTTTTTTATGGTCAGGGATGATGCAGGATATCCTGGGCATGCTGGAAGAAGTCACAGGCGTTGCGTTCATCTGGTAGGGTGATGTGTCTAATTTTCTGGTGCACAGCAGGCGCTGCATCGATTTCCCACTCAGGGAATTGGCTGCATCGTTTCAGTTCGGCTTTGCGTCGATCCAGTAGAGATTTACATTGAATTTTCTGTTGCAAAGCAGGCGCTGCGTGGAATTTCCACTCGGGAAGTTGGGCTGCGTTTGGCTTTTTCTCGGTCACAAGGCAGGCTGTGCATTGTTTCCGGCAGGCTGTGCGGCAATTTTCGGCGCACAAGGAGTTTCCTGAAGAGATGAAGTCTTTTTGGCTATGAAAACAAGAGGCAAGCTCAATCCAAGCCATGGGAGAGCACTTCTCAGCAAAGTCAGAGGGCAGCGAGGCAGCAGAGCAACAGCAGGGCAGCAGTCCTTCTCAGCAAAGCAGTCCAGATGAGTCCTTTGGGCAGCCATTCAGTTCCTCTTAACAGGTTGCAGGATCAGGTCCAGAAGTGTCTGAGTTGGTTGGGTCATAGACCCAGTTTATATACCCAAAATGCCTATGAAGTGGGGGAGACTTCAAAGAGTGGTTTTTAAGTGCACAAGTTCCCCTTCCAGTACAGTTCTGTCTGCCAGGGTCCCCGTAGGGAGTTTGGAAGTCCATTGTGTGAGGGCAGGCCACTAGCCTTTGAAATGTAAGTGTCAGGCCCTCCATCGTTCCAGCCCAGGAAGACCCATTCAGCATGCAGATGAGTGCAGGTGTGACTGAGTGTCCTGTGTTTGTGGTTGTCTGGGTGAAATGTACAAGGAATCTGTCATCCAGCCCATCCCATAGTTGATTGGAGACAGGCTGTAAGGCACAGATGGTTTTTAGGTGCAGAGAAATGCTCACTTTCTAAAAGTGGCATTTCTGAAATAGTAATATAAAATCCAGCCGCACCAGTAAGTAGGGTTTTCTATTACTATTCTGGCCATTCTAAATATGACATTTTTACCCTTTTCTGATCAGAATCTACCACTCAAACAGTATACGAGGGTAGCCCTAATGCTATCCTATGAAAGGAGCAGGCCTCACAGTAGTGGAAAACTAATTTAGGAGTTTTCCACTATCAGAACATTTAAAACACACATGTACATGTCCTGCCTTTTACCTACATAGCACCCTGCTCTATTGGTTACCTAGGGCCTATCTTAGGGATGACTTATATATGGAAAAAGGGGAGTTTAAGGCTTGGTAAATACTTTTAAATGCCAAGTCGAGGTAGCAGTGAAAACTGCATACACAGGCCTGGCAATGGCAGGCCTGAGGCATGGTTAAGGAGCTACTTAAGTGGGTGGCACAACCAGTGCTGCAGGCCCACTAGTAGCATTTAATTTACAGTCCCTGAGCACATGTAGTGCACTTTACTAGGGACTTACAAGTAAATCAAACATGCCCATTGGGAATGAACCAATGTTACTATGTTGAAGGGAGAGAGCATATGCACTTTAGCACTATTCCTAAAACCAGCAAAAACTGTGTCAGAAAAGTGGAGGGAGGCAGGCAAAACATTGGGAGATGACCACCCTAAGGCTGTCAGGCCTAACAGAGACCTAGCAAAGTTAAATTAAATATATATTAGTAAAACCTCTTATATGCAGGACTTGGAAACAATACACATGCGGTATCAAGCGCTGTATAAAAGCAAGTTATTGGTTTAGTGTCATGGCCTTTTTAGGATTCGTCTGAGACACTGCATGTGTTGTCAGCAAAACCTTTTGTAAACAAAAAAAAAAGCTTAAAACAGGCATCAAGACTGCTCAATACTTAACACTGCTGTCCCTTGCTTGGCTTTAACGTCACTCTTGTTTTCTTGCTTCTTATTGGTCAGTGCCTCCTTATTCCCCCTGGGGCTTCAGTATTTATCCCTGACGCAGAGCATGGACCAAGTACAGTTGCCTGTCTGCAGCCAGTGTACTTCCACTGGCTTTGCGCTCCTGCAGGTACTTTAAAAAAAAACCTTTTGTCATGCACTCTGTACGAGTGCATGTGTCTGCCAACCCTCCCTACTCTCACCAACAGTGCTCTTGCCCCAACCTTCCTCCTCCCTCATCCCACTGTCCATTGCGTTGCTGTTCCTTCCATTCTCCCTTGCATCTCCCTCATGCTGTTTTCTGTTCACACTCTGCAGGGCCTGACTGGGAACCCAAAACAGGCCTGAAAAATGTTGTCAGACCAGCCCCCACAGGCTGCAGAGCAAACAAGCCTGACCACTACAATGGGGCTTGGGGGGTTCTGCCTCCCAAAAAAATGGGGAAACATGGCAAAAACAGTGCATTCTACAACACATTATTAATTTTATATTCATTTGTATTCATTTTTTAAGCATAGTAAATGATAACCTTACAGTGCACCAGGGTATGGCAGTCTTTACTGGGTTTCTTCCATGATTCTATCACCATCACCTTCTAACAGTGCCTCTCATCCCTCCATAGCCCCTCTCTCACATGCATTTCATTTGTTTTATAGCACCTCCCTTACCAGCTTAGGATGTAGAGGCAGTTTGCATCACACACACATCAGAGACATAGAATTATACATGTGTAAATCAGTGTATAGAAAATGTTACATAAGACAAAGGAGACTACAAGGTGTAGGATTAACATGCCATGCATACTGGTATGCATTTTTTAAGAGTGCTTGGTCTGGGGAAGCATAAATACAGGATTCAGAATGTAACAATGTGGTTAGAGTTGACTTTACTAATAACAATATATTTTTACCCAAACAAACTTTTTTAGCAAAATTAGGATAATCAAAGACTAGGAAAAACATAACCTTCTAAACTGTACCATGCAGTTTGCATGAAGCTATTTGACAGCAGTTCATAGCTCACATTGCTAGGTTATGATTGAAACTTATGAACTACAGAGTAACAAAGGGATCTCCATGACAAAAGCAGTATCCCACTGAGTACTGCATGTAAAATATTGTTTTTTGATCTGCATAGTACACATTCTTTGCAGCAGAAAAATTAATGCTCTGTGCTACCTTGGATGAGTCAAAACTACCAGTAGACAAAACTCGGATTTCTCTCCAGAAGGTACATTAATCACCAGAATTATCTTGGCACTTTTATTATTACCTGAAACCTGTTGAATATACAAGGAATTTTGCAGTGCTTTTAAACCTTCTGAACTGCTACAAACCAACCCCCCAGGAACGAAAGTGGCCCCACCCTCCCAGCCTCTCATAACAATGCCTGATGCCCGGTACGACTATTCCAGCATTGACCCTGGCCGCTGTGCCGCTGTGCCGCTGTGCCGCTGTGCCGCTGCTCCCTCCTGCCTTCCTTGCACCTCCTTCACATTGCTTGCACAGACCTCCTCCCACTGTCCATTGTTGTTGCTCCCTCTCTCCCTGAACCTCTCACTGTTTCTCCCCCGCCCCCACCATCCTCCACCTAGCTGTTGTGCTGTTGCTCCCTCCTTTCTCCCCCACTCCTTCTTCATGTTGCATGGACCAGCAATTTTTTAGACATATCAGACTGTAATGCTGTCAGCTGTGTAACATGGCAAAAAAGAAAAAGAACCCTTATGATGTGGTCACTGCTGGCCCCTTATGGCCCTTTTTTTCTTTACTTTATGCCATGTTGCACAGCAACCCGCGCTGCAGTGCAGCATGTCTAAAAATATAGACAAAGTCAATAGATCTCAGACAGGTGAAATCTACTGGCTTTGTCAATGCCTGTTCCACATTATAATTAAATTCAGTTTATGGACAAGGCTGCACAATGTACATCCTGTGTTGTAACATATAACGTTTCTGTTGGGACAGAAAAATCCTCTGCATGGTAACAAACCTGTACCCCTGCCCTGAGTGACCAACAGTACTGGCTTCTGGATCGCTAATGCTGTTTTTTTGCATGGATCATGCATGTGCGCCATGACATAGGTATGGCTCATGCACTGCTGTCTTCTTCGACTGGAAGGAGCGCCCAAAATACAACCCTCTTAATGATGAAAGACTACTGCCTTTACAAGGAGTTAAACAGCATTAGGTCCTCTTTAACCTATGTTACTGGAGTGAGGCCTCTCAGCTCACTCATTCAAATTTGGTTGTTGTGTGCTATAACTCACCCCCTGGTCTACATCGGTTTGATGCGTATTCCTGTATAGCTCATGAGTGGTGTATCTGTGCTGCGTGTATGTGTGACTGAGAAGGTTTAATACAGGGATAATTCAGTGATCTGCAGTGTGAACATGTTTGACACATGTGCTGGGCGTGTGTGCACCTGTGAGTTCTACAGTACATGGCAGACTATAAGTTTCATTTTGGGAGACCCAGGGTTGTGGTGAAACATGAGGAGAGGAGGTAGAGGATTCCCCCTAGACAGATTTATGTACTGCTGCATTCGTATTAGTTGGGTGGGGCAAAATGCAAAAGGGAGTGTCAGGCTTCCCCCATACACTTCAATTGGTGCTCTATGATACAGAAAGAGGTCACAAGAAAGGGGCGTGGGCACATCTCAAGTAGGAGATGGGAAAAATCAGAGAGTCATAAAGAGTAGGGCTGTTTCTCTGGGCTAACCTTTTGATACACATATCACTGTGACTGACATCCAGGTGTGAACTCTAATTACTGACATCACTGACATGACATGGTTCTGGGACTATCAGCTTTGAAGTTGCTCCTGCTGTGATTGACTGCTTTCAAGATGAAGAGACAAGAGAGAAATGGGTATTTTAAACAAAAGCAGATTCTCCACATACACTTTAAAGCCTCAGGCCCTAAATCACATTTGGTGTCTGGAAATGGACTTCCCAGATACCCTAGAAATTATCAACTGTCAAACAGCCAGTCACACTGTGGAAAGAGGAGACGCTCTTCAAGACTTCTACCTGTTACCAAGACTGGGGGCCAAAACCTGCTAGTATCCCTGCTGGGTGAGTGGGCATCACCAAAGGAATCGAAGACCACCTTCCCTGAAGCTTGCAGTACCATACCCTGCCTGCTTGCCAAGACCAATGTGCCCTGTGAGGAAGAGGATAACGTTGCAGGGAGTGTGGTCAGTGGGGATCCTGTTGAGTGCATTTGCAGAGCTAGGTACGAGGAAGCAGCTTCTGCACTGATCGGTTCCTTTCCTTTGTGCAGGAAAAAGTCAGTGATCCTCGTGTGACAGAGGAGGGCTGCCGTGAAATGTACTGTGGATAGCGCTGTGCAGAATGGGCTGGAGCCCATCCTCTGTATTCCTAGAGGGGTTGTTGTGAAGTTAACTGTAATCGTCACAGTGCTGAGTGGGCCTGAGCACATGTGCAGTGAGGCATCAGTGTCCCTGTTTGTCAGGAGAGGTGATCGTGGACATATTAACATGCAGAGTGGGCCACAGTCCTTGCATGATGAAGATCCGGTGACCCTGTATGTTAGATGTGGCCACTATGCAGATATCTGCTGTGCCTATCAGGTCGTGCCATACCTAGTAGAGATATGGTGACTGTCTATGCCAGAGGGGGTCACAGGAACTGGCAAGAAGTGTGACCTGACCAGGAGCATTGCTGGACGAGTGAGGATGCCTTCAAAACCTCTACACACCTACACCAGGATGAGGGATCAGTATCAGGAACTTTGCACCACCTTCCCCCGAGTGTGAGATGAACTAAAGGCTTAACCTGCCCGAAAGAGCTGTGAGGAATGCAACCACGTGTGAGGAACTCAGAGATCCTCAAGCGCATTCTTCCTGGGCCATGTGCAGTGAACGGAACTGAACCAGCTGCACCTGATTTGCAGAGGAGGGTGCTTAGGAACTCTGGATGCTCCCATCCTCAGGTGTAAGACTAAATTTCGGCCAGTCAGCCATGGGGGAGCTTGCCTACTAGATAGCATTAGAACACTGTTGACTGTTATATAGACTTGGAGTGGACTATTTATACTCGTACTTCTAGAGGGGCTTACCCTGGATGTTGCCTTAAGTTAATGGAGAATAACCACGATCGCATAGAGCGAACAGTGAGAGGGACACAGGCAACTGCGTATGAAACACTAGAGCACTAACCTCAAAGGGGACTGTGTAGTTGAGTGTAATGTCATATTTCTCCTTGTGTTGGTAGTGGTAAGATAAAGATACTTCTCTTTTTCATAAAATTGAGTATTTGGACAATACTGTACAATGTTCTTTTGCTGCTGCATGCATTTCGAGTTGTGAGCCTGTGTTTACTCCCTGTACTCCCTGTAGCTACCTTCCCTCAGACGGAGCCTTGGACTGTTCAGAGCACACTAACCCTGATAGTCAGGTGCTGAAGGGGTACTTGGGCCCGTTAGTTGCTCAGAATCCATAGTAGGACGGGCCCGAGGACATCAGGAGTTCCTTTATTTTGATAACTCCATGAGTGTGTGTGTTTTGGAGCTATCCCTGTTGCATACTTGTCTCCCCCCTATGTTGCTCGTTGTCGCCTGCACCCCCCCATGTGCTTCTCCCCCTTGCCTCCCTTGCAGGGGTGTGTGATGTCAGTGCCAACTGGGATCTTTATAAGAGCTTACATTTGTTATCTCCTCTGGCCATTCAAGGTTACACTGGGGATAAATGTGTGTGCATTTCTGCATGCCTCCGGTCGAAAGGGAACTGTGCAGTGGCACAGTGCGTTTTGAAGTGCATGTTATGCGCAAGTCTTGAGTCCTAATGACGGCTTCGAGGAGACAGTCTGGGAGCCCAGTTTTGTTACAGGTGCTATATGAGCCTGTGGTAGACGGCCGCCCCTTCTCATCTAATGCCATTATGGAAAACATCCGACTGCTAATTGAAAATATGAGCAGTTCTAGCGTAACAGGCAGGTCGCTGCACATTTCAGGTTGTATTATGTTTACAGTCTGTTATATTACAATAACCAGCTTTTTCACTTGTGCAAATAGTATCGTTGGCTGTGTGATATAAATAATATTCAGTGAGTGTCCTGTGTTTTTCTAGCACCTACCCAGGAGCAGGGCAGGGCCACCACTCTGAGGAGGGGGCAACAGGGATGAGGCTGTTGGAACGAGTGATGGTAGTAACTCTTCTTCCTTGCTTAAGGCCAGTCCCAAATGGGTTTTTAATTAAGCATTGTGCATGTCGTGTGGGTAAGGTCATGTGATTATTTTTTTCTCTAGCAAAACATGAAACTATCACAAGACCTGAAATTTAAATAACCAGACCTTATGCAGCACTCACTATCGAATATCAGCTTAACCAAGTTATGTTTTTAGGAGTAGGGTGTCATGTGGTGGTTCATGCAATTCAGGACAGAACTATGTAGGTGGCAAAGAGTAGGGTCATGGACATGAATTCACCAAAATGCATCGATGCACCAAAATGCAAAATGTAGTGGATCGAACATTACACACCATTTGACCTTCATGGCATCACAGAAAGTGACATTTGGGATCTTTTATCATGAATAGTCAATGAATAGTTCATGGTTATGAATTCACCAAAATGCCAGGGGTGGTAGAATGAACTTGACACACCATTTGACCTTAATGACATCAAAGAAAGTGCCATTCATGACCTTTTATTATGAATAGTCCCAGAAAGTGATGTCACTTGACCATACCCCTCATAAATTCACAATAACTAGCAACACTGGCATTCCATAACAACTGCATGATTAATTTCACAATATTACATACAGCACAGACAAACGCCTATCAGATATCACCTGTATTAGGGTGCTGCGCAGCTGACTTGATCTTTGAAAGTAGCAGGGAATAAAACTTCCCATAGGTAGTAGTGAGCAAGGGAATCTAGTGAGCAAGACCTTTTCAAAGGGGCTTCATTAAGCTTCTCCACCTTCCCCAAGAGAATTCTGAAATAAGTGAGATCGAATACTGCAAACTTTAAAGCACAATATTCACTTAAATTTGCTAATAAACCATAGACCATAAAAAGGGAGGTCTCAAAGGGCACTTACATATTCAAGCTCTTTTATGATGTGCCAAGCCAGTGAAATGTAATGCTCACGGGTTGACCTAATTTTGTGCTATGGGTACCCAATACATCAAGAATGATTTCCATTGATGCTGTTTCTGCAGTTTGGGGCCGCAAACAGGGACTACAGCCCCCAGTGACCAGCACGAGCTCAGGAGGAGGGTTTCAACAACAAGAGAGCACTTATTAGTATACTGGGCTCTACCCAGCACGGGTTGCCGTTTCTGCAGTTTGGGGCTGCAAACAAAGGCTACAGAACCCAGCGACCAGTACAGGTCCAGGAGGAGGGCTCCAACAATGAGAGAGCGCTTCTTAGCACACTTGGCCCATGCCGGCGAGGGATGCCTTTTCAGCAGTTTGGGACTGCAATCAGGGACTACAGCCCCTAGCAACCAGTAAAAGTCCAGGAGGTTGTTCCAACAAAGAGAAAGCGCTTAATAGAGCACTGGACTCCCTCCGGCGTGGGACCCACCTGGACGCATGCCCGGGCAAAGACAGGGCCAAGATTGGGCCCTTCTGCACCTGTCTGCAGCCAGAGGAAGCTGAGCTGGTCCCCAATTATTTCACCAAGCTCTCTTAAGGCACTTTCGATGTAAGACCGAATTGTAGGGGGTTGTCAAAATAGCAGTTGTGTCTTTGAGTTCCTTTAAGTTCCCCTGTTACAACACCGAAGACCATGGGCAAACGGAAAATACAGGGATTTGGTGGTACAAATGGCACTTCAACAGGAGTAGTAAATGCTCCCTCCATCATAAACTATCTGACATTGGTGGTGGGGGTATTAAACTCCGAAATTGGGCGGGTGGAGTTAAAAATTGATGCTACTCCGCGACAGCCAATGTCTTTACCCACTGCCCCTCAGCTGTTGATACAGAAGGACTGTAGCAGTATATCTACCCCAAATAGAAATCCTTCAGAGATCAGACCAAAGCTGGACGGACGGCTAGCAAGAGTATTCACCAGACTATTGGCTTAAGTACTGATTCCAGTGGGAAAGGTAGAAAAGTACAGGATTGTGGCCATTTGGATGGGCCGTGTGGGGTGGCTATCTCTGTCCTGGACTCACCAATAGATGTTATAGAACCCTCCTCCCAATCAGATTCACCACCTCCCAAAAAAATAGACGAAGTAAGGAATACCTCCGAAAAGGAAACCCCATCAACAGCCTGTAATGACAGTGGGACTAATGGATCTCCCTCTATTAACAAGTTGCAAGCACAACTCCTCTTATGGTGGTGCGATTAGGCACAATGCTAAAAGCCCACATTGACAACTTATTGAATAGGCTTGAATTATTGGTGAGATCTCTAAGAGAAGACATAGCAGCCAAAATCAAGCAGGGGCTTAAAGAAATTGCAGCCTCTTACTTTCAATCGAAGCTAAACCCACTGGGAAAGGAATACTTAAAGAATAATCAACCTGCCTTAAGTTTACCTTCAGACTCTGGGCCTGGTGATCTGCCCACTCAGCCACCTCTTGGATCTGCTCAGTTCCAGTTTAGATTAATGTCAGTATCTCAACTGACTCCTGAAGGATCCAGCAATAATTGCCCAGGGGGACTATCATTAATAGCAACGGAAAGAGCGGACCCTTCTAGAGCTACAGGGGAATCAATCTATCGGGATGTTAGTAAAAACAACATATAATCATCTGCATTGACAGCATTTACGTCTCCCTCCTTGACCAAGTTCCTTCCTTAAATTCTGAAAAGAGAGAATCTGAGGATTTGAAACGTAAAACCATGCACTGGTTTAGAACCAACACAGGTTGGGCGGATGGTCTCACACATAAGATATTGATGAGAAGAGTACCGGGTGTTGGCCATGAACCAAAAACAATGGCTGGGGATTGTGTGACTGTAAATCTCAGATCCCTATGGGTGCTGAGAAATCTATTATCAGCTTTAAGACACCTAGCTGACTCCACCTGTCGAGTCAGAGCATTAACTTTGGGCTACTTCTATAGATCCTCATAAACATTGTATAGGGAGGTATCTGCCAAACTGCAGGAATGGTAATTTGGTGGTTTTCTCACAACTCCCTTTGTTACTGCTCAGAAACCGTTTTTGTGCCTTAAGCAATCTTCAAGAAAATGATTGACTCCTATTGGTGCACTCTCAGCCCTAATGTATACCAATCATCATAGCCCCGACCCTCTTCCAGATACATCAGAGGTCCTAGTCCCCCAGTGAATCCAGAACAAAGTGTGAGTATTGTATCCACATCACCTCACTCAGAAAAAACCTTCACTGTGTTGTCCTGGAACATTGCTGGTATTAGTTCGAAACTTGTGAATGATGATTGGATGTGTTTTGTCAAAGACTTTAATTAGATTTGCTTACAGGAGACCTTGGCATTTTAAAACTTTCATATAAATGGCTTCCTTTCTTATTGTAACCCTGCTGTTCCTGATATTTCTGGGAAGGCAATGGGAGGCCTGCCCATCTTGATTTCTATTGGGTGTGATAAGGTAAATGTTAAATTATTAGGCCCCTCTCCTTGGTACCAGTTATTACTGCTTTCTGGCCTGGGCACTGTAGACTTACTGATTGTCAATGTTTTTCACAATTTATTTGATTATGGATATACAAAAGTTGCAGTCGTGTTGAATGAGGCAATTGTAAAGGTAAGTACCGCTAGTCACCCACTCTCCTTGTTGTGCGTAGGTAATTTTAATTGCCCAACATATGAGTTTAGTGACTCAAGGGTTTGTGGTGTGGAAAACAAGGAATGCCAGGTGTTGACACACTTTAGACCTTCCTATTACAGGGATGCCTTGAATAACATTTTAATCTCACAAGTTCTAGTATTCCTGAACGATTGTGTGAAAGCTACCCCTAATCACTATCCAACTTTTACAGGAGGAAATACGTTTAGCACTATAGTTTTATTTTAATTGCAAATGATTTTAATTGCTTGGTAGCTGATTTTTTTTTTTCAAAATGATGCCAGTGATCACAACCCCCTAGTAAGCCTCTTTAAATCCAGACTATGGTGGTCATTCTGACCCCGGCGGTAAAATGCACTTACCGCCGGTCAGAAGACCGCCATAACACCGCCGCGGCCGCGGAAACCCGCCACGGTCATTCTGACCCGCAGAAGGCAAACCTCTGAAAATCCGACAGCCACAACCGACCGCCAGACCAGCGGTCGGCGGAAAGGTGGAGGTGACCAAACCTCCACCGCCACGCCAACAGAAATACGCCCATGCCATTACGACCCACGAATCCACGCGGCGGTCATTCAAACGCGGTATTCCATTGGCGGGACACACCGCCGCGGTCAGAATACACACAAACGAACAAAACTCAGCCACATTGGACGATTTGAATCCCACACACCTGATACACATACACACACCACTCCCACACACACAATACAATATAAAACACCCACCCACATCACCCACAAACCCCTACGCAAAAAAATTCTGAAAGAAGGCCAGAGCGAGACACCAGCATCCACAAACTAACAGCCACAGCCACTCAACACCATCACCCACACACTATCCACACACAAAACAACACACACCACCACACTCAACACACTTAACTACACATACTCCACCCCACACATCATACACACCACCCCATGGCACCCCAAAGACAACCCCGCTTCACAGACGAAGAACTCAGGGTCATGGTGGAGGAAATCGTTCGGGTAGAGCCCCAGCTGTTCGGCACACAAATACAATACACCAGCATTGCCCGGAGGACGGAGCTATGGCAGAGGATTGTCGACAGGGTCAACGCAGTGGGACAGCACCCCAGAAATCGGGAAGACATCAGGAAGCGATGGAACGACCTACGGGGGAAGGTGCGTTCCATGGTATCCAGGCACAACATCGCCGTGCAGAAGACTGGCGGAGGACCCCCACCTCAACCCCCACAATTCACATCATGGGAGGAGGAAGTCTTGAACATCCTGCATCCTGACGGCCTCGCAGGAGTCGGCGGAGGAATGGATATTGGTAAGTTGAAGCTTCAATACTGCTTCCCCCCCACCTGCATGCCAAATCATACCCCAACCCTCACCCCCATCCTCGAACCCCACCCTCACCCCCACCCCCATCCTCACCCCCACCCTCACCCCCACCACCATCCTCACCCCCACCACCATCCTCACCCCCACCCCCAGCACACCTATTCCCCGCCAATGTCTCACCATCACAACCCACACATCCCAAAACCTAGGCCTGCATGCGTCCACTAAGCATGGACACCCATCACCAAAGCATGCCCAATGCATATACACATCCCCCCCACAAGCCACCCTCACCAAAGCCCCCACACACGAATGCCAGCACTTGGGGACACGAGAACCCATAGATACACCCATATGCCACACATTGAAACTATAACCATACCTCTATACCCCTGCAGGACCCGACCGTCAACACACCGCGGCGGAGGGGCCAGAATTCTCCACACCCCCCACCCAAGAGGCCGTCAGCGATGACAGCAGCTCTGTCGACCTGGACACCGATGACCAGCCCGGACCATCGGGGACCTCTGGACAGTCGGTTCCCCTCACACAGGCCCAGGCCACTACAGACCCAAACCCCTCTGGGAACACCAGCACAGCTCCCACCCAGCGGGCCCATGCCTCTGTCTCCAGGGCGCGTCAATCTGCGGTGTGTCTACCACTACAGGGCACCCAGGATAACCCACCACCCCAACAACAACAGGGACCTGGGGGCAGTGGTAGTGGGCACACCAGCCAGGGGGCAGAGGCCCAGGGAAACAGGGCAACTCGGAGGGCAGCTGTGCGACAGGGGGGGGACGGGCCCAGGGAACCCACTCTCCACGAGGTCCTCACCACCATCATGGGAGCATACAACCGCTCCCAGGAGACGATGGCGACGGTACTGGCCCGGTTCCAGGAGATCCAGGTACTGCAGGAGGAACACTATCGGGGGTACAGGGAGGACATCAGAGCCATCAACACCACCCTGGTTACCATGGTAGGGCTGCTGCAGGACCTCGTCAACACCAGGGCGGACACTCAACAACACCCAAGGGCCCCTGCCACTAGCCTGGACCAAGAACAGCCAACCACCTCCGCCGGCGCTAGTGGACAGGAGGCCCCCGCACAGCAGCAGCCCACCAGACCCCCACCTCCTGCAGGAGAAGAACCACCCCGCAAGAGGGCCCTGAGATCTCGCAAGAAGACAGAGTAAGATGTCAAGACCCCCGCCAGCAATGGATACCACCTGATGTCATCCCACTGTCCCACATTGTCACCCTGTCCATCCTTGAACTGCCCATGCTCCATCTCTCCACAGGCCTCTGGACAATGCACCTGTGTGACTGTTACTCTGGACTCTGCCATGGACATTCCTTCACCATAGCCCCCACCCACTTGAAACCACCCATCCCATTTTGAGCACTTAAATAAACACCTATTTTGCACAAAACTATCTGGAGTCTGGCTGTGATTTCAATATATTGTAATTGACATGACAGTGCAAATATGTCCTTGTACATGGTGAAGTCAACAAACAGCTGCCACAAAGCTGTAGTCCATGGGGAAACGAAGCACAGGACTCGTAGTGGGGACCCCAGATCTGAAATAGGGAGGGAAAAGCCAAAACTCAGTCATCATACACTGGGGCAAATAGACAGGCAGCAGAGATGCAGGAGAGTAGTTAACATTTACTAAATTATCTTAGAAATGTTACCTGTGTCCAATTGGAAGTACTGTTCAATGATTCTGTCCCTGTTGTCTGTTTCAGCCCCGTCGTCTTCCTCCTCGTCACTCTCCTCAGGTTCCACCGCTGCCACAACACCACCGTCTCGACCATCCTCCTGCAGGAAAGGCACCTGGCGGCGCAAAGCCAGGTTGTGAAGCATGCAGCAGGCCACGATGATGTGACACACCTTCTTAGGTGAGTACATTAGGGATCCACCTGTCATATGCAGGCACCTAAACCTGGCCTTTAGGAGGCCAAAGGTGCGTTCGATCACCCTCCTAGTACGCCCATGGGCCTCATTGTACCGTTCCTCTGCCCTGGTCCGGGGATTCCTTACTGGGGTCAGTAGCCACGACAGGTTGGGGTACCCAGAGTCCCCCACTAGCCATACACGGTGTCTCTGTAGCTGTTCCATCACGTAAGGGATGCTGCTATTCCTGAGGATGTAGGCGTCATGCACTGACCCTGGGAATTTGGCATTTACATGCGAGATGTACTGGTCAGCCAAACACACCACCTGGATGTTCATTGAATGGTAATTTTTTCTGTTCCTGTACACCTGCTCCCTGTCTCTTGGGGGAACCAAAGCCACATGGGTCCCATCAATGGCACCAATTACGTTGGGAATATGTCCAAGGGCGTAGAAATCACCCTTCACTGTAGCCAATTCGCCCACCTCAGGGAAAATGATGTAGCTCCTCACGGATTTCATCAGGGCAGACAACACTCTGGATAACACCTTCGAAAACATGGGCTGAGACATCCCAGAAGCAATTTCCACTGTTGTCTGAAATGACCCACTTGCCAAGAAATGGAGTACTGACATGACCTGCACCAGAGGGGGAATCCCTGTGGGTTGGCGGATGGGGGACATCAGGTCGGGCTCTAGCTGGGCACACAGTTCATGGATAGTGGCACGGTTAAGACGGTAGGTCAGGATAATGTGGCGTTCTTCCATTGTCGACAGGTCCACCAGCGGTCGGTACACGGGAGGATTCATCCGTCTCCTCGCCCAACCCAGCGGACGGTGCCTAGGAAGGACAACATGGAGCACACAGTCAAGCAACCCACAGGTACGTACTCACAGCTAGCACAGTAAACGATTCTCTATGCAGTGAATGGCGTGTCTGAGTGGCTATGCAAGGCCTAGGCCTGTGTGACGCAGTTGAAATGGAGCCATGTGGGCCCTGGAAATGGCGGCTGCCTGACCTGTGAAGTGTGACAATGGGATGTGAGGTCAATGCGCTGGCGTGGCACACCGCGGCGGGCGGCGGGCGAAGACCGCGGCGCGAAGCCGCATTGGTTAACATTGAAGCCTATGGGTTTCAGGAGCCAATGGCGAAGGGCGCCGGCGGTGGCGGGACGCACCGCCGCGGTACGCACCGCCGCGGACGTGACCGCCATTTTCTATCTACTTATCCACTTGCGACTTGAACTTTCACAGGACAGGACCTATACTGCAAGTGTTGCTGTGACCTCGGTCTGGAAGGGACAATGGCTGCTGCGCCTGGGGAAAGGGCCCCTGCCTTCACTGGAGAGGAGTTGGAGAAACTTGTGGATGGGGTCCTCCCCCAGTATGCGCTACTCTACGGTCCTCCAGACCAACAAGTGAGTTTAATTCAATATGGATTTGGGGCCACTGGCTGGCTTGGGGGCCTGGCGGGGGGCCTGGTGGGGATGGGGGGCATGTTGGGCCTGGCGGGGGGCATGGCGGGGGGCCTGGCGGGGATGGGGGGCATGTTGGGCCTGGCGGGGGGCCTGGCGGGGATGGGGGGCATGTTGGGCATGGCGGGGGGCCTGGCGGGGATGGGGGGCATGTTGGGCCTGGCGGGGGGCATGGCGGGGGGCCTGGCGGGGATGGGGGGCATGTTGGGCCTGGCGGGGGGCCTGGCGGGGATGGGGGGCATGTTGGGCATGGCGGGGGGCCTGGCGGGGATGGGGGGCATGTTGGGCCTGGCGGGGGGCATGGCGGGGGCCTGGCGGGGATGGGGGGCATGTTGGGCCTGGCGGGGGGCATGGCGGGGGGCCTGGCGGGGATGGGGGGCATGTTGGGCCTGGCGGGGGGCCTGGCGGGGATGGGGGGCATGTTGGGCATGGCGGGGGGCCTGGCGGGGATGGGGGGCATGTTGGGCCTGGCGGGGGGCATGGCGGGGGGCCTGGCGGGGATGGGGGGCATGTTGGGCCTGGCGGGGGGCATGGCGGGGGGCCTGGCGGGGATGGGGGGCGTTGGGCCACTGGCAAGGAAAATGCTGACAAACTTGAACGTGGTATTTCTCCCTCCCTGTACGTGTCACATAGGTCCGCGCCCATGAGAAGATCGGGATTTGGCGTGCCATCGCCAAGGAAGTCCGGACCCTGGGGGTCCACCATCGACGGGGCACCCACTGCCGCAAGAGGTGGGAGGACATCCGCCGCGGGACCAAGAAGACCGCCGAGTCTCTGCTGGGGATGGCCTCCCAACGTAGGCGGGGTGCCTGCCGTCAACTGAGCCCCCTGATGTTCCGGATCCTGGCGGTGGCCTACCCTGATTTGGATGGGCGCGTGAGGGCAGCACAGCAGACACAAGGGGGTGAGTACAAGCATTATCTACTCTGTTGTCGCGCAGTGGAGGTGTCTGGGTGGGGGAGGAGGGCTGGGGGTCCCCCTAGGCCAGGGCGATATCTGTAGGCTGGGCACCCCCGTAAGCCCCTGTGTCCCCAGCCACCACCCTCAGTAGTTTGTCAGTACAGCCATCCCTGGGCCGTGTCATCCATGGGTGCAGTTGTCAACTCTAGGCGTGTAGGGCATGTTCCACGGAATGCGTAGCGGACCCCAAGTGCGCAACTTAGTGCAGGGGGCATCTGTGTCTGTCATGTCCGCTAACTGTACCGGAGATCCATGTACTCAATATCCCTTTATTTCTCTCTCCCCCCCCCTTTTTGTTTGTCTTTCTGTGCTTGTGTGCATCAGCATCATCAGGCGGAGGAGAAGTGGCATCGGGGCAGGAGGGAGCTGCATCTCACATGGCCCAGGAGGGCCATGCCACAGAGTCAGACTGGACCAGTGAGACGGAGGGCGAGGGGAGCTCCACGACGGGGACGACTGGACCCTGCAGCGACACGGACACGTCCTCGGAAGGGGGCTCCCTTGCGGGGGTGACACCATCTGTGCCCCCCGCCATTACAGGTACAGCCGCCACCCAGCGCACCATCTCCGCCCTCCCAGCAGCCCCTCAGCGTTCGCCCCGTGCCCGCTCTGCCAGGAAGCCGGGCATCTCCTTCGCCCCAGGCACCTCAGGCCCTGCCCCTGTTACCCCCGCTGCCCTCAGTGAGGAGGTCATTGACCTCCTCCGAACGCTCATTGTTGGGCAGACTACCCTTTTGAATGCCATCCAGGGGGTGGAGAGGGAGGTTCATCGCAGCAATGCGTACCTGGAGGGCATTCATTCGGGTCAGGCTGCCCATCAGCGATCGTTCCAGGCTCTGGCCTCAGCACTGACGGCAGCCATTGTCCCTGTCTCCTGCCTCCCTCTACTAACTCCCTCCTCCCAGTCTCCTGTTCCTCTGCCTGTCCCACCCACACCATCAGACCAGCCTGCACACACCTCAACACCCAAGAGAAGCTCATCCAAACATAAGCACCACAGATCACGCAGACATTCACACACGCAACATTCCGATGCAGACATGCCAACAGTCACTACCACCTCTGTGACCCCCACCTCCTCGTCTCCCTCCTCCCTCCCTGTGACGTCTACACTCACACCTCCATTCACCTCACCATCAGCCAGTGTTTCCATCACCAGCACACCCTCCACTCCAGTCCGCACACGTGCAGTCACCACCCCCACTGCCATTTACACGTCCCCTGTGTCCTCTCCCACTGTGTCTGTCACCCCCTCTTCCACACCACACAAACGCAGCCACCCACCCACCCAACAGCCATCCACCTCACGACAGCCTATCCCTCCTGCACCTGCATCCAAAGACAGCAAACGTGACTCACCTACAACCACATCCTCTCCCTCCACTCCCATTCCCACTGTACCTCCCACTCTCCATTGTCCCAAGAAACTCTTCCTCGCCACTACTAACTTCTTTCCTGACCCTGAGCCCCCCCCTCCTTCTCGTCGGGGTAAGAAGAGCACCTCAGCCACCACCAGCCCTGCAGCCCCCTTGACAAGGGTGCAGGGGTATTGGAGCCCGCCAGCCCGCATGTCTGGATCTTCGCCCAGCAGCAAGAGGACAGCCAGCCCACCCCCTGGGAAGAGGAGCAGAAGGCGGAAGGGGCGCCGCAGTAGCCCGCCTTCTACATCCCCCCCGGACACCACCCAGAGACAGTCACCAGCCACAGCTCCAAAGGGAGGAAAGGGCCACAGGCCCACGACTAAGGAGGGCAAGGGCAGCAAGTCGGAGAGGTCAGGCAGCAGGCCTGCTGCCCAGGAGGAGCCCACAACCCCCATAGCCGCTGCCCCGGGAGGAACCGGCACAGCTGCCCCGGGAGAGCCCACCACCCCCATAGCCGCTGCCCAGGGAGGACCCAGCCCAGCTGGCCAGGAGGGCCCCACCACCCACAGCCCAGGTGGGCATTGAAGGAGCACCATCCCCGCTGCCCAGGAGGGCACCACCAGGCAATGAGCAGTTGGCCATAGACGGGCCGCCGTCTCCAGAACCGCTGAACTGGGCCCCGCCGTCTCAAGAACCGCTGAACTGGGCCCTTCAAGGCAAGGAGCGCTGAACTGGGCCCCGCCGTCTCAAGAACCGCTGAACTGGGCCCTTCAAGGCAAGGAGCGCTGAACTGGGCCCGCCGTCTCCAGAACCGCTGAACTGGGCCCCGCCGTCTCAAGCACCGCTCCGCTGGGCCCCGCCGTCTCAAGAACCGCTGAACTGGGCCCTTCAAGGCAAGGAGCGCTGAACTGGGCCCCGCCGTCTCAAGAACCGCTGAACTGGGCCCCGCCGTCTCATGAACCGCTCCGCTGGGCCCCGCCGTCTCAAGAACCTCTGAACTGGGCCCTTCAAGGCAAGGAGCGCTGAACTGGGCCCCGCCGTCTCAAGAACCGCTGAACTGGGCCCCGCCGTCTCATGAACCGCTCCGCTGGGCCCCGCCGTCTCAAAAACCGCTGAACTGGGCCCTTCAAGGCAAGGAGCGCTGAACTGGGCCCCGCCGTCTCAAGAACCGCTGAACTGGGCCCCGCCGTCTCAAGAACCGCTCCGCTGGGCCCCGCCGTCTCAAGAACCGCTGAACTGGGCCCTTCAAGGCAAGGAGCGCTGAACTGGGCCCCGCCGTCTCAAGAACCGCTGAACTGGGCCCCGCCGTCTCATGAACCGCTCCGCTGGGCCCCGCCGTCTCAAGAACCGCTGAACTGGGCCCTTCAAGGCAAGGAGCGCTGAACTGGGCCCCGCCGTCTCAAGAACCGCTGAACTGGGCCCCGCCGTCTCAAGAACCGCTCCGCTGGGCCCCGCCGTCTCAAGAACCGCTGAACTGGGCCCTTCAAGGCAAGGAGCGCTGAACTGGGCCCCGCCGTCTCAAGAACCGCTGAACTGGGCCCCGCCGTCTCATGAACCGCTCCGCTGGGCCCCGCCGTCTCAAGAACCGCTGAACTGGGCCCTTCAAGGCAAGAACCGCTGGCCCTTTGGCAGACGTGGCAGGGCAGGATCTATCTCGGGCAGGGCTGCAGGATGTCCTCTGGCCAACTTGCCTCCTCCAGTGGCAGTGGGGTCTGTTATGGACTGTATGGACCGTGGCTTTGCACTCCCCAGGATGGCCCAGTGGGCAGGCCACCCACTGTATGGACTGTTTGGACTGTGGCTTTGCTCTCCCCAGGATGGCCCAGTGGGCAGGCCACCCACTGTATGGACTGTTTGGTCAGTGGCTTTGCTCTCCCCAGGATGGCCCAGTGGGCAGGCCACCCACTGTATGGACTGTATGGACAGTGGCTTTGCACTCCCCAGGATGGCCCAGTGGGCAGGCCACCCACTGTATGGACTGTATGGACTGTGGCTTTGCACTCCCCAGAATGGCCCAGTGGGCAGGCCACCCACTGTATGGACTGTTTGGACTGTGGCTTTGCTCTCCCCAGGATGGCCCAGTGGGCAGGCCACCCACTGTATGGACTGTTTGGACTGTGGCTTTGCTCTCCCCAGGATGGCCCAGTGGGCAGGCCACCCACTGTATGGACTGTATGGACTGTGGCTTAGCACTCCCCAGGATGGGCCAGTGGTCATGGAGTCCCCTCGTGGATCTGGCGTCGTGTACTCAAGTGGCTGAGGTGCCCCCCCTTCCCTTCCCCCTGAGGTGCCTGTCCTATTTTCTTTCTGATGCCCCTGCAGTGTTCTCTCCGTGGAGTTCTTGTCGTGGGACTGGGCCTTGCCCCTTTGCACAGGACCCCTGTGAACCACGGACAGTGGTTGGACTACATTTAGTAGCTGTGTATATTTTGTACATAGTTTATTTATTTATTTGGATTACTGGTGTACATATTTCAATATATCTGCCCGTTTATGATCTCTTATTTTGGTCTTTGCATTATTTCGGAGGGGGGTGGTTTGTGGGTTGTGACAGTGATCTGTGGGAATGCATTGATGTGTGTGTTGTAGTGGGTGTGGGTGGGTGGGTGTGTGCCGGTAATCTTTTCCCTCCCCTGTGTCGTAGGTGCAGTACTCACCGATGTCTTCCGCGCCGCCGGGCGTGCTCCTGGTATATGAGCAGGTATAGGAGTGCGGGGATGACCTGCAACTCTGGTTCCATACTGCCGGAATCTCGCGTGGAGTGCGTAGAGGTGAGCGTTTTCCCGTTCGTAGTCTGTTTCCGCCGTGTTCTTATCGGCGGTGCTCCCGCCCCGGAAAAGGTGGCGGATTGGTGGGTCGTGATAGGGTGGGCGGTACATTGTCTGCCGTCTGGCTGTTGGCGGGGACCGCCGCGCTGTTTGTTTGTACCGCCGTGGCGGGCGGAGTGTTAATACGGCGGGCTGTGTTGGCGGTTCCCGCCAGGGTCAGAATTGCATATTTTAGACCGCCGGCCTGTTGGCGGCTTGGCCGCCGCTTTATCACCGACCGCCAGGGTCAGAATGAGGGCCTATGTATTAGTTGAGCCTAAGCAGACAGTCGTCCCCATTACATTTAGCATAGACAAAGGGCTTAGACTAAAATGGGATCGGGTTGATCCAAAACTCGTTGAGGGGAAAATTGTGACTGAAAATTATAAGCTTATTATTAGGTGCTTGTTCGCAGAGGCTTCCCCTGCTTGCTTAGTTAATAATGTTTGTTCTGCTATATCTCATACCCTAAAAGTAAAATGTACCTCTCTTATCCCTGCCCTTTGTCAGCTATTTAATAGTGCTTGCACATAAGCGTATAAGCAACTAACACGGCCACCAATGCTGTCCCGAAGAATAGGGAAGCGATCATAGGTGCTTCTACAGCATATAAAGCCACAATTCGAGCTAGAAAGGATGAACCTAGAAAAGAAGCCTCGTCCGACTTGTTGGTTGTGAAGTGTTTAAGGGACATGAGGAAATTTTGGGAGGTAATAAATCATCGTTTTGTTTTAAGGGATCACCATCTAAAATAAATTGTTTGATTTCAGAGACAGCCTGGGTTACACTTTTCCCCCGTATTTTTAATCCCCTTACTTGGGTGGTAGTCCATCAGGAAATGGAGTTCGATACAGTGAATGATAGGGAATTGGCTCTACAGCTTAGTCGGTCTAGCTCTTTGAAGGGAGTGGAGGTAGCTATTAAGCAAGGCATGTGTAGGAAAGCCCCAGGACCGGATGGATTCCCAGTTGGCTTGTTTAAAGATAATCTTGATCTATGGGCTCCTATGCTTACTAATATTTTTAAAGGTGCCAATATTGGCCCACTCCCTTCTACCTGGAAAGAGGCTACTGTCGTACCAATTTTTGAAAAAGGCAATAGAGCTGATATGGAGTGTTACAGGCCGATTTCTTTACTGTACTCTACAGTCAAGATTTTGGGTAGCATCCTTCTGGCATGCTTCAAAGGGTAGGCTAGTTCAAATAACATACTTTCAGAAGCCCAATATGGCTTCAGACAGGAAATGGGCACGGTTGAGCAGTGTATACATTTGTCGATCATTGTTGACAAGTACACCAAGTCCTTAGAGGACTCTCTACATCTAGCATCAATGGACTTGTCAAGTGCCTTTGACACTGTCATCTGGGCCAGATTGTGGGGCATGTTGGGCAATATGGGGGTAGAAGAACTGCTGGACACTCTCCTTCGGAGACTACATTAAAACACTTTCATCAAGATTCGATTAGGCCCTTGGGGTGAATGCGTGCCATTTTTAGTTTCATCCCAAAGTATCTGACAGGGATGTATTCTGGCCCCTTTCTTGTTCGTTATTTATATAGATGGCCTAGAAGCCCACTTATTGCAGAAGAATTTGGACTTTCCGAGGGTCGGCATCTACTTTGTTCCCATGCTCTTCTATGCAGACAATGCTGTCATTTAAGCGAGGATGGCAGTCATCCTGCAGAAAGCCCTGGAGGTCTATGCTGTTTTTATGTCATCCTAAGATCTAAAAATGAACTATCGTAATTCGTTTCAAATGGTCTGTGGGCCAAAAAAAGTCAAAAACATTCCACAGTCAGGAAGAAACAGTTATTAAAAAACTGAGTTTTTGTTATCTGGGACTTTCCTATAATAAACAGTCCAGAGAGTTTGAGGTCCTTACTTAGATGTCGTGTTTAATACTATTATGAAGGGGAGGCCAGTCCCCAATACATAGACAGGAGCAGAGATTATCCCCATTCATAAGAAAGACTTCCCCTTGCTACGTAGTAACTAGATTTGGACTTATTGTTGCTATTAAGGGTGCAACAGACAAATAGAGCCATAAAAGCAATTTTTTGAGAAGATTGCTCTCTATAAAGCTTGGTGCCTTTCAATTGCCACATGTGGAGCTGGAGTGTGGGTGTACTGTGACTGCTCCAGGCTTCAAGTTGTAGAGAATAGTTTTCTCCTTAGACTTTCAGTGGTCCAGCAGGGAGCTTCAATCATGTCACATGGAGGAGGGATTAAATTATCTAGAGGATTGCTTGGGCCTGGCCCCACTGTTACTTTGGTTAAATATTTGGCAATCGCCGGAATTAGAATTTTCAAAATATATCCCCCAGTGCTGTCAGGCTCTGGATAATGTTGAGTATATACCCTGGCTTGGTTATGTAGCGCGTCATCTCAGTGGGTGGTATTTTGTTTTTTGAAGATCCAGTTCAGATTCCGCGTTCAGCCAGAGTCCGAATACAGGCAGCCTATCTTAAACAGGGCAGTTTAAGCACTGGCGACAGTCCTCCCAGCTCACCTGTATGGGCTCTGTATGTATCCAAGAGATTACATTTTATCTTTCTTATATAGAAAAATCACAATACATATTTTATCTGACTAGGCTCTATCTGGGCACCTTCAACTTTCTGTTATCTTTTCCAGTTCGAGGAGGATGGTTTGAGAACCTCTCCTAGTGCCCTTGTGACAGTATCTCAATCAATGCACATTGCACTTTTTAGTCTTTTTTACAGTTTATAAAACAGCAAGATAATGTTTTCTGCTCTCGCAGCGTATGCAGTTTTAGTTCACACCAGAAAGGTATTAGATTTTTAATAAATCTTGACTCCCAGAAATTCGTCACGCTGTTGTAAGTTTCTTTAAGGGGGCACTTTCTATTAGTAAGAGATATTGCTAACTGGCTCTCTATGGTCGGCAGATCTGGGGTTTGTCTATTAGCATAGAGGTATACGTTCTCTTTCTTAAATGAGAGGAAATGTTTTTTATGGACTTAATGTTTGAATCATAAACGATAACTTTGTTGTGTTTCTTTCATGACTTTATATTAGACAAATAAAGGTTTATGACTGACTTCCATTGTGCTATGGTCAGCATTTTGTCATGGCTGGCCCCTGCCAATAATTACATACAACATGCCAGTGTCATAACTTTGCAAATATTGCCATTCATATACCACACCTACTGCTTATGTCAAAAAGTACTTTTGTATATTGTAGGGCCAGCCTTTCGTCATTGTTGCCCCCCCTCATATTTGCAACAGTTGTCTTCCCTTACGCAAATAATTACTTCCAATGTGCTATAGCCAGCATTTTGCCATAGGTGCCTTAAGATTACAAAAATGACCTCCAGTAGCTCAAGGCCGAAGGCCAACTTGCAAGCCCTTTGTTCTTGCAAATGATTTTGCCACCTTTGAGGCTTGGGGCTGCAAAGGCATTGCCAAGGGTAGCAGGCAAGCGAGGGGTTGCAGCTGTGACCCCTAAATGACGCCTGTGCTGATGCACTACTGCTAGAAGAACTTCTGTGTTGTGTTGCTGGAAGCAGGCTGCTGTTGGCTCTTCATCCAGGCTTTACAATAGTTCTGTGGCATCTGTTACATTACTGATTGTGGGGTCTCTGTGCTGCATGCTGGGAACAGGCTGCTGTTGTGTTTCACTCTGTCTGTGCTTTGGTGCCACTGCTCACGTTGTACTACTGATAGCAGTGCCTCTGTGCTGGGGCCAGACTACTTTTAGCTCTTCACATACCACCTGTCCCCTTGTGTCAACTTCTACCTAACCTCCTCCATGCACCGGGCCCCTGTGGACTGTGCTAGGAGCAGAATGTAGTAAGCTTCTGACAATTAAGGTCCCATTGCCATTGCACTAAAATATTTTTTTCTTCATATACCAATTAATGTACATCACAATGACAGCTTCTATAGTCCATAAAGTTGTTACAGTGACCCTCTCCCATCGAACTATGCAACAATTTTAACTGAATCAAAATTCGAAACACTTAAGAGGCAGCAATAGAAAGTCACTCCTGCAGTGACCTCAGCTCGGCATTAGGACCTAGCACAATTGGCACTGCAGTTCTACCTTCAGTGTCCAGAATAGATTCATATCAGACTATAGGTAATACAAAGAAACCTTACCTTATTTTCTGCATCCCTCTGTAATTCTCTCATATCTTGCAAATTAAGTTTAATATTTTCAGCAGCATAGGAAACACACTGAAAGTGACTGTCTAACACCAGAGAGCCCCTGTAATGGACTCCCCAAAGATTGGTTAATAGCCAACAGCTGAGCTGGTACTGGTTGATAGTCAACATTGAAATACTTTGCAACAGGTTGCTGTTCTAGTGAACTCAGTCAACCTGAAACAGAGAAGGTTCCTTTTTATCTTTGCACATATATCAGAGCACTCTTGTTTCTGATGTTGGATTTATATTTGCGACGTCAGATGCTAGTGGTAGCTCTAGCAAAACAGCAGTGTCAGGAACAGCGGTTGCAAGAAGCCAGCCAGGAATGACCCCAAAATTATATCCAGGAGTGGGAACATTAGATATATCATTGTTATAAATTCAGGGCCTCATTCACAAATGGCATCCGCACTCGTGGCTGAGGCCCCTCAGTTGTGTGGAAGTCTCTGCACTCGGGGCGGGGTCTCCGCAATCTTGCGGAGATTCTGCCCTGAGTGCAAAGGCTCCCCCCACGACTGTGGAGACTTCCCAATGACTGCAGGGCCTCTGCCACGAGGGTGGAGGCCCTTTTTGAATCAGGCCCTCTGTGTCAATAGTTGACCAAAAAATATCCCACCACACCAGGTTAGCTCAGTTAGTTATGTCATAGACATAGTAAAAACATTTGTGCTGCAAGCAATAAAATCACCATAAATTCCTGTGGCAATATATATATAAATCTGCAGTTTAGTCATTTCTTGGAGCACATATAAGTATGTGATGAAGGTGTTTCCCGCATGAATGTAAGTCATTTGTTAATTTTATTTGCACTTTGCACATATCTGCATTTTGTTTTCTTCATGCAAGTTGTCCGACTCCTCCTGGATTGGTTAATGCTACATACAGCAGATAGTAGAGACATATGTTTATTTGGTGTAAAAAAAGTCACTCCGACACACAATCACTTAAAAAATTCTAGGGACCCTAGACAACCAGCAACAATGTGTGCTTGTCAGACTATACATTTCATGTTCTTCAATTGAGAACTTCAAAATATTATCTTCTTTCCTCAGACTATCCAGCAGTCCTTACGCTGGAGTACAAGATGGTGGTGAGCCCTCTGGACCTTCATCGGAGGGAGACAGCAGTGTGTCTATGCCGGAAAAAATTGTAACTGTAGAGGTTGCCTCGTTGTGTTGGAAGATGAGGAGGAGGCAGCAGCTGCAGCCAAAGCCAACACCACCATATCTGCCAATTCGGCAGAAGGCCAAAGGCCTCCACAGCCCCAATGTCACCACAGGAAGCAAAGCCTCCCTCCACTACTATCAAGTCCACAGAGGTCCACCCACTGATTGACTTGCACCCTGATATATCTTGACTGTACAAGCCACTGTGAATTGTTTTCTTCCTCTGGGGATTCTTGTGACTAAAATTTCCAAATGCAGTGTTTCGTTTTTTGGATCAGAAACAACTTTTATTTTTATGACATTCATGCCTTTGACTTTTACACTGCAGCAGCTCTTCACTCTGATACCATATCTGAAACTGGATTTTATCACCACTGACATTAGTTATTGAAAGTAATGCAGCTGAAGGAATATAAGCCTATCTCATTGTTCTGTCTAATACTGCCTCATGAGGTGATAAACCAATATTTTTTTCAGGGGAGCATCTGATGCTCATTATAACAAAAAAAAGTGTGTCTGGTCGCATTAAACCAGTTGAGGCACATGCTTTGGCCAAATTGTTCTTGAGAGTTCTATTTATTCTCTCAACCACATTGGAAGATCTGAGGACAAAACCGACAATGGAACCTCTGATTCATTTGAAAAGCAGTACACATTATGTGCAAAACCTCCTTTTTAAATGTGAGCCACAATCTGTTTCAATAGAAGTTGGTAGGCCAAATATAGATATGAACTTCCTCAACACAAGTTTAGCAAATGTAAGGCTCTATGACCTCCATGTCACTGGTTACTGAAATATTTTGCAATGGAATATAACATTGCATCAGGGAGAATATATTTGTTTTCAGAAATACCAAACAATTCTGGATGATTTTTCTTGTAACCCAATTGCTCCCCTTTATTTTTCTTATCTTCTGTAGCTTCCTCTTGAAGGTCTCTCAACTCATTCAAAGAAGCCTAGTTTGAATTTAAAAAGAAACCATTCACATTTCCTGCATTCTGTATAGTGTTTATTCTTGTTTCATCATTTTCAATTTGCCAACCATTGTTTCATCCTCAAGCACACAATATCTGACTACTTTTCCATCCTTATGGCAGCAGGCTTAAGTGCATCTCTGGTTGCAGAGTTGCCTTCAATAGACCAAATATATAGAGGCAGTTCCAAATGAGAGCCCTAGAAAATGTCACAAAACCTCTCTGTGACCAAGGGTAGCTACAATCATGCACCACACCAAAATCATACTGGCTATCTGTAAAACATTGTCACATTAAAATTCTCTAACAGACAACAAACACTTGTCAGCACAACCAATTCTGCCACTTGAGCTAAAGTTATATTTGGTTAAACCTGTCAGCATTAGGGTGGTCTTTCTCCAAATTCTTTGCCTCACCTTCTCCAATTTTGCTGAACTTGTTTTTGTTGGCCTTAGGACTCTGTACACTTTGCCACTGCTGATCAGTGGTAATGAGCTTGTGTTTACTCCCCTCAAACATAGGTACATTAGCCTATACCCAATTGGCATATATAATTTTCTTGTAAGTCCCTTGTAGAGGGATACCCTATACCCAGGGCCTGTCAATTAAATGCTACTAGTGAGCCTGCAGCCCTTATCGTGCTGCTCTCTTGAGTGCATCTTAAACCATGTCTCAGGCCTGTCACTTCCGTCTGCACTAACTAAAGACTCACTAAGGCTGGGTCCAAGTGTGGGTTCAAGATGGAGGAAGCCCTTTGTTTTCCTTGTGGCTCTGAACAGGAGGCCAGCAATTAGCCCTTGTGAGTCACTCTGGTGGTCCTGAGTCAGATAAAGATCCAGTCCTTGTCTTGTCCCAAGGCAGAAGGTAGCAAAGCAGCAGGACAGGCAGGACATCAATCCACCAGGCCAGCAGTCCTTTCGAGCAGCAGTCAAGCAGAGAGGCTGTCCTTCCAGCAATACAGCAGTCCTTATGGCTGGCACAGTAGCCACAGGTCCAGAAGTGTACTGAAGTGTTTGCGTCTGAGGTTCTACTTTTATACCCTGGTGCTCTGGTTTTGGAAGGTGTAAGAAGATTCTAGAGGATGACTTTGAAGTGCATGGAATTTTCTGCCTCGCCTGCCCTAGAACCAAGTTGGCTGAAGTAACGGTGTGGGGTTGTTAAGCCCTTTGTGTGAAGGCACAACACAGGCTATTCAGTTGCAAGTGGTGCTGTGCTCAGTTCCACCCACCCATCATCCCAGCAGATGGCACATTGAGGCACACCTAATCCCTCTAATGCATGGCTATATAGGAGGAATTAACACAGTCTGTTAGTTACACCCAGTTCTGTGACCCAGGCCAGACTTCAGACACAAAAGGGCAGAAAAATGTCAACATTCTAAAAGTGGGATTATAAAGTTGTGATCCAAAACCCAACTTTACCAACCTAAGTTTATTCTACTAGGGATGCCCAATGATGTTGACTTCCCCAAGTCTAATCTTCTCTTCTGTAATCTGGGCCTAGTGGTGGCCAGAAGAGATCTTGCTCGATATTGGGTGTAGGGCAGTGCTCAACCTTACTGGAGTGGAAAAGGGGAATGGACATGCATATGGTGACTGAGAAAGTTATGTACGCCAGTCAGGGCTGCCCCTGTAAGTTCTGAAAGGTTTGGGGCAGTTGTTTGACCCACTACTCTCTGGAGATATCAGATGATGATGGAGATCAATACCAAGCACCACTGTAGAGAAGAGGCTAATCAGGGACTACGCAGAGGCACAGTACTGAACTATTTGCCTTTCATGTTTTGTGCCAGATTATCAACTGACTGTGGTATGGATTGGGAGGCCGGGTGGTTTAGAGAGGGGTTAATGTTCTGTGATTTGATCAGTGTTCATATCTTGTTTCTGTTGGCACTGTTTCGCCATTTACACTGGTATTCTCGTATATTACTAATCCAACTATTTTGGATATCAAAACTAAATAAAAACTTTCTTTGAAAAAAAAAACAACTGTACCATTAAATAAGGCTCTTCACCACAATTCCAAAGACACCAAATATGACATAGCTACCAGCTTCCATTTGGAAATTACAGCTTATTAACTGTAATAAGGAATCTCCAATGTTATCCTACAGGTGAGGTAGGCATCACAGTAGTGAAACCGAATTTAGATGTGTTTCACTACCAGGACATGTAAAACCTAAAAGTACATGTCCAACCTTTTAATTACCCTATGCCCTATGGGATACCCAGGGCCTACATCAGGGCTGACATATTTAATAAAATTGAATTTTAAGGGTTGGCAGGAGGTTTTAAAAGCAAGTCAACATGGCAGTGTAACTTGACACACTGACTCTGCAATGGCTGGCCTGAGACATGTTTAAGGGCTGCTTGAGCGGGTGGTACAAGCAGTGCTGCATTCCCAGTAATAGCATTTAATTTACACACCCTGGGCTCATGTAGAGCACTTGCTAGGGACTTAAAAGTAAATAAAGTATGCCAGTTATGGATGTACCATTCAAAACATGTTTAGTGGAGAGAACACATGCACTTTAGCACTGGTCAGCAGTGGTAAAGTGTTTTGAGTCCTAAGGCCAACAAAAAGAAATCAGCAAAAATGTGAGGCAAACAGACACAAAGTTTGGGGGAAGACACCCTAAGGGTGACAGGTCTAACACCCAGCTACATTGAATTATGTATTTTCAAGGAATTGCTGAGTTAAGGTGCATCTCGTCTAGGAAAATTGGGTACACTTTGCGATTACTTTAAGATGGTGATTGGCTCTGTATTTATACTGAGGAATTGGTTGAAATTCTAAATGTGAGATCTTGGAAAAATACATTGGCTTAGAAAAAAATGTTTAAATGAATGCAGTTATTGATTCATTTTGGTGGTTGCTATGGAGAAGTGCAATAACTGATGGAGAAGATATTGTTTGTTTGAATCTATGGTAACTTGAAATTGAATGCGATTGTGTTACAAGATGGTGCACTCTTTGGCTTGAGTTGGTACTTCATTAATGTTTATTGCACTGGTGATGGGGAGGGGAGTAGCATGTAAAAGTTGGAGAATCTTGGCATCTGTATTGTGAACAAGGCTGGTGTGTACAGCTGGCCCTTTGGTCTTTTACTTCAAACTGTAGGAATGTACATATATACATGCTCAACATGTATATATATATATATTATTTTTTATATATATAATATACAAAAGTTACAGGGACATTATAGTTAGGAAATAGAATAGAATTTAAAAAACCTTATAAATTCCCTGAAAAAAAAAGGTTACAGGGCCGTTCTTGTTAGGCTGACATTTCACATGCACAAGACCATTGAAATTCAGCACTTTTAATTACCTGAGATACCTATAACGTACGCCCCCGCAATGCACTGTTTATGACCTCACATATTACATCACATATGACATGGCCAGTGACATCAATGATGACATCTCAAATGACATCACTGATGACATCATCCAGTGCATGTGTTTCGGAAATATTCCTGAGACTTAAAGATAGATGCTAAGCCACTGCATACGTTTAGTTACTATTCTTTGTGTACTACTAATGAGTGGTACTATTTGTAACATATGTCATCCGAGTGGCTGTGTGACTGTATCAGTGTGTGAGTGGGTGTCTGGTTATATGAGTGTGTGAGTAGCTGTATAGATCTGTCAGTGGGTGTGTGAGTGGCTGTATAGGTCTGTCACTGTGTAAGTGATTGGCTGAATGGGTCTGTGAATGGGTCTGTGAGTGGCTGTGTGAGTAGTTGTATGGGTGTATGACTGGGTGTGTGAATGGTTGCATGGGTGTGTAAGAGGGAGTGGTTGTATGTGTGTGTGAGAGGTTGTATGGCTGTGTGAGTAGTTGTATGGGTGTACGACTGGGTGTGTGAATGGTTGTATGGGTGTGTAAGTGGGTGTGGGAGTGGTTGTATGTGTGTGTGTGTGAGGTTGTATGGGTGTGTGAGTAGGTGTCTGAGTAGGTGTGTGGGTATATGAGTGGGTGTGTGAGTGGTTGTATGGGTTTGTGAGTGGGTGTGCGATTTGTTCTATATGTGTCCGTGGCTGTGCGGTGTGTGAGTGGTTGTATGGGTCTGTGAGTGGTTTTAGGGGTATGCGAGTAGGTGTGTGAGCGGTTGTGTGGGTGTGGGTGTGTGAGTGGGTGTATCAATGGTTGCATAGGCCTGTAAGTGGGTGTGTGAGTGGTTGTATGGATGTGTAACTGGATGTGTGAGTGGTTATATGGATCTGTTAGTGGTGGGTGGTGTGTGACTGGTTGTATGGGCGTGTGAGTGATTTTGTTGGTGTGTGAGTGGGTCTGTGGATGATGTCATCAGTGATGTAATTTGAGATGTCATCAGCTATGACATCAGCGATGCCACTGACCATGTCATGAGTGATGTAATATGTGAGGTCATACGTAGTACATTGCAGGGGTGAACATTATAATTAGCTCATGTAACTATAGCTACTGAATTTCAATGGTTTTTTGCATGTAACACCTCAGCCTAACTATAATATTGCTGAATTTGTAACCTTTCAGAGAGGGTGCGTGAGTGGCTGTATAAGTCAGTGAGTGGGTGTGAGAGTGGCTGTATGGGCCTGTGACTGGGTGTGTGAGTGGTTATGTGGGTGTGTGAGTGGGTGTGTGAGTAGCTGTGTTCGTGTGTGAGTGGGTTTGTAAGTGGCTGTATGGGTCTGTGAGTGGGTGTGTGAGTGGATGTATGGGTCTGTACAGTGGGTGGAGAAAGGGGAACGGGGCCTCTGTTGAGCTCTGATGAGCTCTATACATTCCCGCTGTGTGAGACTTACTAGAGGTAACAGGAGGGGTTCTTGGCCTCCAATGGCCCTCAACAAGCAAGGGAGTAGTGCGTCAGGGGAGGCATTTGCCTAGTGGGTGGAGAAAGGGGGTGGGGCCTCTGATGACTTCTGACAAGCTCTCAGCAGTTCTGCTGTGTGGGACTTGGTGGCAATAGGAGGGCTTCTTATCCCCCCAACAACCCTCAGCATCCAAGGGGACTTCATCCCCCAAACAGTGGTGCACCAGGAGGTGCATTTGCAGAATGGTTGAGAAAGGGGGCGGAGCCTTCAACAAGCTTTCAGCAATACGGCTGCTGTGTGGGACTTACTGGTGGTAACAGGAGGGGTTCTTGACCCCAAAGACCCTCAGCAGCCAAAGGCTTTTCATTCCCCAACAAGTAGTGTGCGAGGAGGCACATTTGCAAAGTAGTGGAGAAGAGGGTGGATCTGATGAGCTTTCAGCAATACTGCTGTGTGGCACTTACTAGTGAGAACAGGAGGGGTTTTTGGCCACCAACGACCCTCAGTGGCCAAGGGGACTGCATTCCCCAACCAGCAGTAGGAGGTGTGTTTGCAAAGTGGTGGACAAAGAAGGCAGGACCCTCAATGACCTCGCAGCAATACCGCAATATGGGACTTACTGGTGGTTGCAGGAGGGATTCTTGGCTCACCCTCAGCAGCCAAGGGGACTTCATCCCCAAGGATTAGTGTGAAAAGAGGTGTGTTTGCAGAGTCGTGGAGAAAGGGGGAGGGCCTATGGAAAGCTCTGACCATTACTCCTGTGAGGAGCTTACTGGTGGTAACAGGAAGAGTTCTTGGCCCCCAATAACCCTCAGCAGCCAAGGGGACTTCATCCCCCAACCAGTAGTGTGCCAGGTGGTGCAATGGCAGATTGATGGAGAAACGGGGTGGGGCCTCCAATGAGCACTAAGCAGTACCGTTGTGTGGGACTTAATGGTGGTAACAAGAGGGGTTCTTGGTCCCCAGTGACCCTCGGTAGCCAAGGCAACTTCATTCCCCAACTAGTAGTGCTCCCAGAGGGTTGTTTGCAAAGTGGTGGAAAAAAGGGGTGGAACCTCTGATGAGCTTTCAGCAATACCGCTGTGTGGGACTTACTGGTGGTAACAGGAGGGGTTCTTCCCCCCCCTCACAACCCTTAGCAGCCTAGAGGACTTTTCCCCCCAACGAGTAGTGTGCCAGGGTGCGAGTTTGCAGAATGATGGAGAAAAGGGGCATGGCCTCCAACTAGCTTTCAGAAATAACAGTGTTTGGGACTTACTGGTGGTACCTGGAGGGGCTCATGGCCCCCACTGACCCTCAGGAGCCTTGGAGACTTCATTTTCCAATGAGTTGTGCACCAGGAGGTGCATTTGCAGAGTGGTGGAGAAAGGGGCGGGCCACCGATGAGCTCTCATCAATACCACTGTGTAGGACTTACTGGTGGTAACAGGAGGGTTTCTTGGCCCCCAACAACTCTCAGCATCCAAGGGTACTTCATCTCCCAATGAGCAGTGTGCCAGGAGGTGTATTGGCAGAGTGGTAGAGAAAGGGGACGGGTCCTCTGCCAAACTGTCAGCAATATGGCTGTGTGGTACTTACTGGTGGTAAGAGGAGGGGTTCTTGGCTCCCCAACCACTGTCAGCAGCCAAGGGGACTCCATCCTTTAACCAGTAGTGAGTCAGGAGGCATGTTTGCAGAGTGGTGGAGAAAGGAAGCAGAGTCTCAGATGAGCTCTCAGCAACACTGCTGTGTGAGAATTACTGGTGGTAACAGGAGGGGTTCTTGGCCCCCAACGATGCCCTGCATCCAAGGGGACTTCATCCCCCAATGAGTATAGCACCAGGAGTTGTTTTTGCAGAGTGGTGGAGAGACGAATAGGTGCCTCTGTCGAACTCTTAGCATACCGCTGTGTGGGACCTACTTGTGGTAACAGGAGGGGTTCTTGGCCCCCAATAACCTCAGCAGCCAAGGGGACTTAATTCCCCAACCAGTAGTGCACCAGGAGGCATGTTTACAAAGTGATGGAGAAAGGGGGAAGGGCATCTGACAAGCTCCCAGAAATACTGCTAAGTGGGGCTTACTGGTGGTAACAGGAGGGGTTCTTGGCCCTCAATGAAAACTGCTCTAGGAGGTGGATTTGCAGAGTGGTGGAGAAAGTGGGCAGGGCCTCCAAAGAGCTCTCAGCAGTACCACTGTTTGGGAATTACTGGTGGTAGCAGGAGGGCTTCTTGGTCCCCAGCAACCCTCAGCAGTGTAGGGGACTTCATTCTACAATGAGTAGTGCACCAAGAGTGATGTTTGCAGAGTGGTGGAAAAAGGGGGTTAGGCCTCCAATGAGCTCCCAGGAATTCTGCTATGCGGGGCTTACTGGTGGTAACAGGAGGGCATTGGCCCTCAATGACCCTCAGTAGGGAAGGGGACTTCATCCCCGAATGAGAAGTGCACCAAGAGGTGCAATTGTAGAGTGGTGGAGAAAGGGGGCAAGGCCTCTGGTGAGCTCTCAGCAGTACCACTGTGTGGAACTTACTAGTGGTAACAGGATGGGTTCATGGCCCCTAATGACCCTCAGCAGCCTTGGAGACTTCATCCCCAAGCAAGTAGTGCGCTAGGAGGTGTGTATGCAGAGTGGTGGAGAAAGGGGTGGGGCCTCTGATGAGCTCTCAGTTAGGCATGTCATCTATTCCTCTTCTGCTTGCAGGGTCACGGGGGACCCCTGGACCAAAGCTAGGTTTTTTTCTGTTAATTTGTGAGACTAGGCTGGAAAATTTCAGGAAGATTTGTCAAATGGTGCCAATGATATAGCCAAGTTAATAAACCGTCTTTCTATGGAAACTAGATCCTAAGTATAATTACCCAGAGGCGACCACCACTAGATAATATATATATATATATATATATATATATATATATATATATATATATATATATATATGTATGTATATATATATATATATATATATTACCTAGTGGCAGTTGCCTCTAGGTAGTTATAGTTAGGTCCTAGCTTCCATAGAAAAAGCTGTTTTTGCTTACCTATATCTTAGTTGCCTCTTCAAGAATCTTCACAAACATTTTCCAAAAATTCTGACAGCCATATGAGCTGCTGTCTGGGAAGTTTTGGGGTGATCCGTGAAGCAGGGACTGAGATAAAGGGGAGGGGTGAAATTTAGAGTGTTTCCAATGTTCATTTCATAGGAAAAATTAAACAGCCATAGCTCCAAAACCACTGGATGGAATTACACCAGATTTGGCAGAAAGTAATGGTGTAAATCTGTTCAGTAGTTTCTGAAAAATTGAAGGAAATCCAAATTTGTATATATAGGGATGTGAAGCATTCGCAATCTCTTCCGATATCGTGCTGAGGTCTGATTGGCTGCCAACACTTCAAATCAGGAAGTTTTGCCAGCCGTATTGGGACTCGGCCTGAACTAGGTCCCAGACAAAAATGTAAAAAAATAGAAAAGGGGCCAGGGTACAGACCCCCATGACCCCTTAGCTCTGGTTCTGGGGTCTCACAGGGACCCCCACCCCCCCGAGCAAAAAAACATTTTTTAGAAATGTTTGCTGAAATTTGTGGTGGATTCTGAATTTTTTTTAAAAAAAGAAATGAAGCGCGTGCTTCTACCCTTCGTCTTTTTCAAGCCCCCGTGAAGGCCCAGTCCCAAGGCCAATTCTGATTAAAGTGCAGGAGGGCTGCCCCCACCAGACCCAGGGATCACCACAACCCCAGGGAATATAGAGGTTATAGGGGTTGGCCTCAGGTACTGGTTGCAGGTCAGGTCCAGCGGATAACCCCGACAGCGCACGGCCAAGACCATGTGCAGCTTAGGGTTGGGTAGTTACAGCGGTTGGCTGTAGGGTCAATGGTTATTGATTTCAATGTCATAAGGTTAATTCTTAACATGTGATTATTGGAAGTTTCTAACCGTAGGGCTAACTGCCTGCATTTCAATAATGTTTGAAATGTTAAGGAGGTGAACCTTTCTGATTTTGGAAAATAATCCCATACTGCAACATAGGTTACTTCATGTATATTTATTATTTACTGGTGTGCTCTGTTGTGGAGAAAAGGAGGCATCTCCATTCCAATATAGTGCCTACAGCTATCACATTCGTGTCTTGTCTGGTGCTGTCCTTGGAATGAGCCTCTGTTGCTGTACCTTGAGCGTGGGGCAGTGAGAGAGCATGGCAGGTGTGGAGGAGCAGTAGCTTCTGCTGCAGAAGGTGGTGGATGCCAAGGTGGAGGAGCTGCAGAGGGAGACAATATTTAGGTTATGCAGGTAAGGAGCGTGTAGTTTCCCGAGAAAGTTTTTGATAGCATGCAGAGCAAGGAACACCCACCCTAACAATGGGCATGTGCTAGAAAAAATTCAGTGCCTGTGGCTCCCGTTTACCTGCCGCCTACCTTACTCCCACCCACCTGGTACACATGAAAATAGCATCTAGTCTAAATTCATAAGTAGTAGATTGCACTGAATTTGATGTTGTGTAGTGTAACTGGTAAATGTTAAGTGCTACAATACTTTCGGTCGAGTTTGCACTATGTAAAGCTGTAAAGAAAAATAAATAAATGAATTATGACTACATCGATATAACTGCAATGAGCCACTGGAGTGCAGGCGAGTAGCACACTATACTGCCCAGTTGCTAGCCCATACATTGAAGGTGGTCATGCATGATGCGCTCTCCCCCACCGCTTTGACAAGTATAGTTCAATATCTGAAAGTATGCTACTGTATTATAGTAGCATTTACATAGCACTAGTTTCAACTATTGATGTAGCGCTGAAACGCTTTGCAAATGGGTAGCAGAGCATGCTGCTTCTTGGAATGCTTAAATCATATTTTACTGAAAAACAGTAAACAATAGCAAAAAAGCCAAACGTTGTATATATACTGATACATTCAACCCTAGCATACAAAGAATGTAAAATGTTTGTGTTATTATGAAGAGATTACTTAATCATTTTCATCCAGAACTAGTGGTGAGCACACTCTGGTTGAGGGAGATATTCATGTCCTTCTACTCTTATTCTTCAGCTGCCAGTTTATATGTGAGGCCAATGCCACTGTGTGGCTAGTACTGAGTTAAAGTGCATGGGAGACCAAAAAGCAAAGCTTTGTGTAGAACAGAACTCATCAGAATTGCACAGAGCTTTTCTTAACTCTGCAGAATTCTGTGGAGTTCTGCCCAATCCTAGTGCAAATAGTTTTTGTTTCCTAAAGATAAAACGCTGACTTGGCAATCACTTATTGAGTTTGTTATTGCATGCCAGCGAGTGACGCTTACTCACCAACAACACCTCCCCTGAGTAGGCCTTGGACTGGTCTGCTTCTCTACTTTAAGAGAGTCAAGTGCTGTAATGGGGTACTTGGTTTCCATAATGGACACTGATGTGGACCTATTTCTGTGCAGGCCTCTTGTCCTGCTCAACTAATAGCCCAATTTATTTACATTAAAGCTCAGCGGTGGGATCTATAATGTCCATTTCTGACATGCATTTATAACATTTGATAAGTTCAGTTTTGCCACACATTACCTATGCATTAATACACAAATATTAGATTGCAAGGTTCTGAGAGAAGTTAAAAGGTTTGGTTGTGTGAAATCCAGATGTGGGAAGGGAAAGCCCTCAAAATGTATATCTTCAAAAAACACTTACGGTTGATTAATGCATTAACTGTGTTTTAAATTATGTATATGTTGGGGAGAGTTTCTATAAACTGATTCCATAAGCATGTTCCAGCCCATAGCTTCCTTTGAATCCCAAAACTACACACTAGGCCTCTATGAACACGGTTCTTCTCTATAGGTTTAGGGACTGCAGTAAGCGCCCACACCACATATCTGGTTGAATGGGTGGGCCCTGCTTCATGGGTTGTGGGAGATGAATGGGTTCTCATGGAAATTCTTGCACCTCTCTTGAACAAAGCAGACTTCCTTTGAGGGAGACCACCATGAGTCATTCTATTTGCACTTTCCCTCCCCCCTCCATGGCACAGGCCATAAACCAATGGAAGGTTGGTGCAGGAGGGTACCAGGAAGTAATGTCATCACCTATTGGTTCCGGCATAAAAGTCCCCAAGAAATTCTTCCTTGGGGGTGTAAGAAAGTAGTGGTCCCCATGGTCCTTATTGATTATCTGGTAGGGCGGGGGAGCTGTCCAACTGTGAACTAGAGTAGTGGATGGCCTAGAGAGGGGAATGTTCCTGTCCTGTGGGCTCAAACTCCAGGACTGAGAGCGAGGCCCTGTAGATGGAGCAACCTCACTGACCTAGTCAGTGAACTGCTCTACCTCCTCATAGCTCCACCGGCAAGTGCAGCCCTTCCATCCTCTGAACTTTGATCTCTGTCAGGAGTTCTAGGCCCTCCTCCACCCACAGGCTTCTGCCTGCGCCTCATCACTGGTGTCTAGTGGGAGACCTCTGCTCTTCTGTTAGGCTTCCCTGTGCCTCTTTTCTCTTTTTTCCTCTTCTGCCTCTTTTTACTCTTTGTGTGCTGTTGCTTTCTGTGTTTATTCTCTCTTCTGTGTTTTTCTCCCCCCACTCCGCTCTCTCTCTCTTCACTCTCACTCTTCCCCCTTCTCACTCCCCAGCAACTGCTGCCCCTGCGGCCCGCCCCCTTTTTTTGCACCATTTCCCGCTCCCGCCTCCCAGCTGTCTTCTCCTCCCCCTCCCTACTTAATGGCGGCTCTTATGCAGCCACGTGCACTGGGCATGCCTAAGGCAAGCCTGTCTGCGCCCGTCCGTGACCCAAACGCGACCAGCACCAGGACCCCTGGTCCTGCCACCCGCTGCCTCTACACAGCAGCAAAACTCATCGCACTCAACCCAGGACACAACAACAACTGCAAGCAAGCATCTCCAGGCAACACACACAGTCCCTTCAGCTGCCTCTGCTGCCAAGAAACCTGTGCCACCACTGAGACCTGGGACCCAGGACTACCCACCGCAACAACTCTCCGAACCCGAAACCCCTGAAGTGCATCCTCCTCAGTGTCCGCTCCCTCCATAAACACACCACCTATATCTAGGACCTCCTTGACAGCACCACCCCGGGAGTCACATGCCTCACCGAGACGTGGACCAAAAACACCTCAGGCACAGACATCAACATTGCCATCCCTCATGGACAGATCACCGATGCATCCACTTCATCTTCAACACACCCACCATCACCATACCCCAACTCCAGCCATCGCATAGAAAAGGACAAGAAAAACTGATGATGAACTCACCGCCGCCCTCACCATCACTGCCCCACCATCGCACGCAATGACGACACATACACCGCAGCACGCACTTTCCACAAATGGATCACCAACTGCGCCAACAACATAGCCCCCCTCAAAAAGAACAACAACTCCCACGCAGAGAGAGCCAGCTGGTTCACCCCCGAACTCTGGGAATCAAGACACACTTGCTGCCACCTCGAGGAATTCTGGAGAAACACCAAATTCCCAGAAGCCCACAGCAACTTCAGATCCGCCACCACCGCACACCACCAACTCATCAGAAACACCAGAAAGAAGGCTATCCAAGAAAGGATCTCCTCACAAGCACACAACAGTAAGGAACTCTTCAGCATCATTGAGGAGTTTGCCCAACCCAACAGTGAAATAATGGACATTACACCCTCACATGACCTATGTGACAGACTCAACACCTACTTACACCACAAAATCAAGACCATCTATGACAGTTTCAACAAGGACAACCCACAAGCAGAACCCCCCCTTCCAAACCCTGACACCAACAAACCTACAATCTCCACCCTGGACACCCCTCTCCACTGAACATATGCTGAAATCAATTAAGTCCATACACTCCGGGGCCCCCACGGACCCATGCCCCCATCACATCTTCAACAGAGCTGCAGACACCATCGCTCCAAACTCTGTCTCACCATCAATTGCTCACTAGCTGCCGCCACCTTCCCCGATGACTGGAAACATGCCGAGATCAACCCCTCCTCAAGAAACCCTCGGCAGACCCCACCAACCTCAGAAACGTCAGGCCCATCTCCCTGCTCCCATTTCCTGTGAAAGTCATTGAAAAAGGAGTCAACAGCCAACTCACCACATCAGGTCAAACCACAGCACCGAAACAGCCCTCCTGGCCACAACAGACGACATCCGCTCCCTACTGGACAAGGGCGAGACAGCGGTGCTCATCCTACTTGACCTCTTGGCAGCTTTCAACACAGTCTCCTATCACACCCTGATAAGAAGACTCCACAAAGCCGGCATCAGAGACAAGGCCCTCGACTGGATCCAATCCTTCCTCTCAGGCAGAACGCAACAAGTGAGACTCACCCCCTTCCTCGCAGATCCCACGCCCACCACCTGCGGAGTGCCCCAGGGATCCTCCCTCAGCCCTACACTGTTCAACGTCTACATGGCCCCGCTAGCCACCCTCATCAGAAGCTACCGAATAAACATAATTTCCTACGCCAACGACACCCAACTCATACTCTCCCTCTCCAACAAACCCAACAAGGCCAGACACAACTTCCATGAAGGCTTGAAAGCACTCGCCAACTGGATGAGAGACAGCAGCCTTCAACTCAACACAAGCAAGACATAAATACTCATTATGGGCCCTCAACCCAGCGCATGGAGAAACTTCTGGTGGCCATCCACCCCCGGAAACCCACTCACCCCGCCAGCCAAGCCCGCAACCTTGGATTCATCCTGGACACCGACCTCAGCATGAACCATAAAATCAACTCAGTCACCTCCACCTGCTTCCGTACCTTCCGCCTCCTATGCAAGACCTTCAAATGGATCCCCCTCGAACATAGAAAGACCGTCACACACACCCTCGTCACCAGCAGACTGGACTACGGCAACGCACTGTACACTGAAATCAACAAAATCCTCACCCACAAATTGCAAAACATCCAAAACGCTGCTGCCATACTGTTCCTTGACCTACCTTGACACTGCCACATCTTGCAACACCTACGTACACTGCTCTGGCTCCCCATAGAAAAAAGCATCACTTTAAAGATCCTCAACCACGCACACAAAAGCCCTACCTGAACCAGCGACTCAACTTCCACGTACCCCACAGTGCCCTATGTTCAGCCCAGCTCTCTCTCGCAGAAGTACCCCACATCAGGAAAACCAGAACAGGAGGACGCTTCTTTTCCTACCGCGCAACCACCACCTGGAACACCCTACCCATCCACATCAGACAAACCACCTCCCTCCCAAGCTTCATAAAGGAACTGAAGACATGGCTTTTCTAATCCACCTCACCGGTACACGCTACACTCCCCCTTCCTTAGTGCCTTCAGACCCTAACGGGTGAGTAGCTGTGCTTTGAAAACAATGATTGATTGATTGATTGATGGAGGGTGTGCAGGAGATGGATGAACACCATGCCCTAACCAGGAGGCCAGGTGTTGCCCACTCCACGACGGGGCCCTGAGAATCAGTCTGGAGTTATGGAAGCACGTCTGCTAGTGATTGTAGCTCTAAGCTGTCAGAAGGGAAGACTGCAGAGGCTCTGCCTTAGAGGACTCCTGCCAGGTGCACTTCTATCGTACCTGCCTAGGGTGTAGGAATGAGGGACTTTTAAGTTCTGAATTTAAAGCCTTTGGTTTTTCTGGTGGGTGCAGCCCTTAGTGTGGTGGGATGATGCAGAAGTTAGGTGTGCCCACAGTGGTATAACCAGTTGGACTGATGGGGATTATCTTAAGTGATTCTACCCTGTGATTCACACTTCTGTTCGGGAGGTTGCTTTGGGCTGTCAGATGGGCGGTTGTCGAGGACTTTGCCCGGCATACTTCTGGTGGGTGGTCTTTAGGTGTACCAGTTGGGGTGGATGCCTGTGTTGAGGGTGTGCCACAGTGGCCTACCCAAGGGGCTGTGTAGTGCCTACTATAAAAGGGGGGCCCAAAAATCAGTTTGGACTTTGGGAAGCACATCTGTCCAGGAGATTGCTCTGGGCTGTCAGAAGGGTGGGTTTTGAGGACTTCGCCTAGCAGATTCCTGCTTGGTGTGATTTAGGTGTATCAGTCTCAGGGTCTGTCCCTGAGACTCCTCGGAAGCCCTGGTTCACCAGGCAAAGACTCAGCAGACAGGGCTATCCCCCCTCTGAGTGAGGTGAAGGAGGGCCATATGGGCCTCAAGGTGACTTGTTAAATCTTTCACTGGGGGATCTTTAGAGTCCACTATTGGTCTCCAGGCTTACAGGATGGAGAATGGGAAGTGGCCTGAAATGAGCCATCTGCTGCACAGTACCAAGAGGCACTACCTGTTGACCCAGTGGGGCTTGAGAGAATCCATGAGTGATGGGTTCCTGTTGTGTGAACTGCCTGGGAGAGACTTGTGTTCAAGGAGCACTCCGTGAAGGGCCTTGCATTTGCCAAGGAGATGCAGTCTTCCTAGAGGGTGTGGTAGCAGTCATGGACCCCAGAGTAACAACTGTGGGTGAGGGTCAGGGGTCCTGCATGGAGTCTGTGTCTGCATCTTTATGGTATAGTGACCCAGATGAGTGAGGGTACTGGGTTGTGTATTCTCTCGAAGAAGAACAGCCAGTGGCCAGTGGGGCAGGTTTTAGACCTGTCAGTTGTGTTGGTGTCAGTGCAGGAACAGTGTGGTGGGTGCACAGTTGCATGACCCATAGCAAGGGTGGGCCTAGACCGGCTCAAGCCATGTAGGCATTAGTGTCCTGGGTGCAGCTGATTTAGAACCAGAATGTTTCATAATGCAGTCTGAGTTGTCTGTAGGGAGAGGTTCCTCACTGTTGAGTTAGGTGGGTGGTCTTAGTGTAAGAAGGCTGGCGTAAGATCTGAGTGGTGGTGAACAACTGGCAAATGGCGTGCCTTGTCATAACCCATTGCCACTTGTTTCAACTAAGTAGGCAAGAGTATCAATGTGCAATGGCTATTTCTTCCCATAGTGTCAGGTGGTGGCTGCCTATATTGCAAATGAGTTTCACCCAATTAGTAAACCCAGAATTTGTTTGCTTTTTGATAACCTGGTTTTAGACTTTTATTGTGGATGAGTCTCCTTATCTGAGTTTCACTGCCAGTTATGTCATGGTAAATTGGATTGCATGTGTGTGCCACTCTTTGGGATGCAGAAGTGCTCTGCATGGTAATGGACATGTACCTCTGCCCTGAGTGCCCAACTGTACTGTTTTCTGGAGCACTAATGGTGATATATGTGAACGGCTAACATGGATTATGCATGTGCTCCATGACATTGGTCTGTCCCACGGATTGTGGTTTTGTTGGGCCTGGATAGGCACACAAAGCGCTACCCTTATAGTGGTGGAAGGTTACTGCCTTCAGCAGGAGTTAAGCAGCACAAGCCCGGCAGTGGCAGCATACTGTGTATTGGTCAGTAGGAGTGAACAAGTCTTGTTTAACCTATGTCACTGAAGTGAGGCCTACCGGCTCACTCACTTTTCGAAGTTCCGCTGCTGTGTGCTTAACTTGTCCCTTGGCTTACATCAGTTAGATGTAAAATGTTGCACAGTGGTGACTCTGTATTGGTTGTATGTGTGATTGTGGAGGATACAGGGGTAAAGTACAGGGTTAGAGCAGTATTGTGCAGTGAATGTACGGCGAGTGCATGTACTATGTGTATGTGTAACCGTGAGGAGTGCAGTACATGAGAGATGTACTGTTCTGCGTGAATGGTGACTGCATGTTCTGGGGGCATGTGTACCTGCAAGGAGTACAATAAATGAAAGGAGTAGTCTTATGCAGAGTGTACATGGTGAATGTGTGTGCTGGCTATACGTGCGCCTGAAAGTTGTACAATGCAGAAAGGCTACATTACTGCCAGTATGTGCAGAGTAAATGTGTGTTGAATGTATGTGCACCTCGACATGGAGTGTGTTGGACAGTGTGTGTGCTGTATATGTAAACTGAGTTCAAGTGTGCCTGTAATGGTACAGTGCAAGGATGACCCTGGGTTCCATTTTAGGAAGGCCAGGCCTGCCTTGTGAAGACATGATAAAGTGGAAGAATAATTCCCTACAGATGTGTACTTTGCTGCATTCCTGTGAGCTGGGTGGGGCGCATTGGAGAAGGAAGAAAGAGACTTCCTATACACTTCAAAAGCTCCTCTTTGATTTGGTGAGAGATCACAAGAAAGGGGTCTGGACACCTCTCAGGAAAGAGGTGGAGCAGATAAGGAAATCATAAAGAGTACTTCTGGGAGTCCAGGATTAACATTTTGCTGCACATATCACTATGGCTGACATCTAGGTGTGAACTCTATTCACTCCCATGACGTATGGTGTAGGACTATAAGTTTTGGAGTCTCTCTTGCTTTGACAGATGGCTTTTGAGGAAGAGGAGGGAGAGGAGAAGTTTGGACTTCAAAAGAAGCAGAACCCCAACATAAAACTTCAAAGACCTAGACCTTAAATCATATTTACTGTCTGGAAATGAACTATAAGAAGGGGAGGTTAAGACCCCAGAAATTGTCATCTGTCTAGCAGCCAGACAGGTTATGTGTAAAGGGGAAGCTCTGCAAGACCTCTGCCTGTGACCAGGACTGGTGGCAAAGGCATGCTAGTCTCCCAGCAGGGTGAGGGGACCACCTGCTCTGAAGCCTAGAGCACCAGCACGTTCCTGCTTGCTTGTTGGAGGGAGCGAGGTTCAGTGGAGAGCCCTGTTGAGTGGACATCCAGTGTGAGATGTGAGGAGATGGCTGCTGCACTGATCGGGCCACTGCCCATGTGCAGATTCAAGTTGGTGACCCTCCCCATGCCAGGAGAGGGCTGCCATGAAGCGAGCAAAATCATGTATGGGGGCTGCAGTAGTAACCCTGTATGCCAGGAGGGGTCATTGTGGTGCAGATTGCTGTGGGGTAATGGGCGGCACCTTGTATGGCAGTAATATGGCAACCTCATAACCCAGGAGGGGCTGCTGGAAACAGTTGTGCCTTGCAGATCAGACCAGAGACTGAAAACTGTGAATTGTGGTGACCTGTGCGTCATGAGGAGCAACAAGGACTGCAACTGACCTGATGGACCGATTAAGAATGCTGTGGACATATTACCTCATCATGGGGATTCAGGTCAGGAGCATCGGAAATGCCCTTCCTTCTGGGAACATGGAAACTTATCTTGCAGGATGAGCTCTGAAACACTTCTAGTTGCTGCCAGAGCCGACCACATAAGCTCAGAGGACAGCCTGCAGCTGCTGAGGGCTGTTGGGTCCCGCATGCAATTGACTTACCAAGTAGGACTGGAGCTGGGAGAGTGCCTGCAGATGGGCCATCATTCCAGATGGTTCACATTTCCTCTATGCTGGAGGGGGTAAGACTGAGTACAGGCCTACCAGGTCCCAGTGAATCACTGCTAGGAGGGCTGTGGCAGCAAGACACTTTCGACTCTTTGCTAAGAACCTCAGTAGACTCTTGAGTTAAGGCCTGCAAGTGAGCAGTCCCTAGATGTGGCCACCCGTGCATGGGGAATAACATTGTATGGACTATTCCTTCCCTTAGGACAAGGATTTGGGACAGGGATTTCTCAATTGAAACACTTCAGCTTTAACCTCAAGGGGGAATATGTTGTCTACAAATGTTATAATATTCCTTCACACAAGTAGAGTTGGAAATAAAATACTTCTTTTTATTAACAGAATAAGTATTTTACTGGACATTGATTTATTGCTAATACTGCACACTCATTGAGGTATGAGTCGTATTCACTAATCTGCATCTGCAGAGTCCTGTTGCAGAAGGGGTCCTTGGCCCAGTTGCTCAGGATCCTTAATAAGTGAGGGCCAGTGACATCAGCAATAAAATGCTTCAACCTCCATGGTTGAGCCCCGTAACACCTATGTACCCCATGGCCCTCTGAAAGGGGTTTCCTACACCAGTAGTATCTTCATTTTGGGACAAGGCCTCTACCATTTAGCTAGGTTAAGGGCACTGCACTGGGTACTTGTGAACAACGGTACAGACTGTACATAAAAGACTACAGTTGTGCACAGTCTGCTAGCTCCTCACTGGTAATCTGCCTGTGGCAGTTTTATTTTTTTATGTTTTATTTTGTATTAGAAAAATATCAAAGGTTAAAATACAGACACCATGCATACCCTAGCTAAAAACATAAATACAATATCCATTTTCATGATATCTGAAAAATGCACGCAAAACATTTGTCATACCCACATAACATCAGAAAGAAAAAAGAGAAAGAAATATTTTTATTAAACAAATAATCAGACAGCTATACCAATGCTTATCATTAAAACGGTTAAAGATGCATGCATGTGCATTACAAGACCCTCCCTGGATAGGCTGTATTATTGTAAATCCAAGACTATAAGCAATAATAAATTCCTGTCACCACACCCTTAGATCCGGAGAGACTCTTTGAAGCCATGCCCAATTTTTCCACCGTTATTGCAAAGTAAAAAGAAACAATGCCCAAGTTACAGAATCAAAAATAGCAGCATCCATAACAGAATATTCAATTTATTATATACTGCAGCCCAAAATGTGGGAATAATTGGGCAGGATGCAAAGATATGAGAGGGTACACATCTGGCCCAATGCATCTAGGTAGTTAGAAGTTTCTCCAAGGCTCCTTCTAAACAGCCTATAAGGTGTGTAATACATATCATACATAGGTGGTCATTCTGACCCTGGCGGTCTTTGACCGCCAGGGTGGAGGACCGCGGGAGCACCGCCGACAGGCCGGCGGTGCTCCAATGGGGATTCCGACCGCGGCGGTAAAGCCGCGGTCGGACCGGCACCACTGGCGGGGTCCCGCCAGTGTACCGCGGCCCCATTGAATCCTCCGCGGCGGCGCAGCTTGCTGCACCGCCGCGGGGATTCCGACCCCCCCCTACCGCCATCCAGATCCCGGCGGTCGGACCGCCGAGATCCGGATGGCGGTAGGGGGGGGTCGCGGGGCCCCTGGGGGCCCCTGCAGTGCCCATGCCACTGGCATGGGCATTGCAGGGGCCCCCGTAAGAGGGCCCCTACATGTATTTCACTGTCTGCTGCGCAGACAGTGAAATACGCGACGGGTGCAACTGCACCCGTCGCACAGCTTCCACTCCGCCGGCTCGATTCCGAGCCGGCTTCATCGTGGAAGCCTCTTTCCCGCTGGGCTGGCTGGCGGTCTGAAGGCGACCGCCCGCCAGCCCAGCGGGAAAGTCAGAATTACCGCCGCGGTCTTTCGACCGCGGAACGGTAACCTGACGGCGGGACTTTGGCGGGCGGCCTCCGCCGCCCGCCAAGGTCAGAATGAGGGCCATAATCTTTAAAAAATTAGCCTTGAGACGAGAAACATTTGGCATATTATGGACCAGCTGGATACCATGTCCAATATCAACAGAAGAAACTGACCAGACCAGATTCTTAGCCCATTTATTTGCTGAACACAGAAAATATTGTCCCTTGGAACTATAGCACAAGAGAGTCAGCTAAAGAGTGCATATGGAGTTTACCCAGACCACAAAACCGATTCAAAACACATAATGCTCCTTTGAAACTTAGGCTCATATTTATACTTTTTGACGAGAACCAGCGCCGGAGCTGGTTTGTATAAAAAAACGTACCTTCGGCTAACACCATTCCAACGTGCCAGGTGGACGCATTATTTATGGATTTACGTAAGCCAGCGCTGAGGCCTGGTTAGGGTAAAAAAAATGACTCTAACGGGGCAACACAGGCATAGGGAAGAATGGTGGTTGTGCAACAAAAAATGATGCAAGTCAGGTTACAGTAAAAAATCATGGCTCTAACTGGACTTGTGCCATTTTTTGACGCACAGCCCACACTGAAATGACTCCAGTCTTAGGAAAGACAGGAGTCATGCCCCCCTGCCCATTGGCCACACCCATGGGACTTCTGTCCCCTGGGCATGGTCATTGGGCACAGTGGCATATAGGGGGGCCCAAGTTAGGCCCCCCATGCCACTTAAAAAAAACAAAAAACATTACTTACCTCTACTTACCTGGGATGGGTCCCTCCATCCATGGGTGTCCTCCAGGGGTGGGCGAGGATGGCAGATGGTGTTCCTGGGGGCAGGGAAGGGCACCTGTGGACTGCTTCCATGGTCAGAGAACATGGAAATGTGCCCACAGGTCGCTTAATGCCTGCCCTCACCCAGGAGTTAAAAAACAGCACAAATCAGGCTGTGCACCATTTTTTAAGGCCCGCCCCATCCTGTGCTTCAAAATGACGCGGGAGTCTAAATAAGGCGCACATGCCTTAAAGTCATTTTTTTACGGGAACACTTACCTTGCATGTCATTAACGCAAGGCGGTTTCATGCTTCCAGAAAATGATGAATTTTGATGTTCTTGGGGTTGGTGTTAAAGTATAAATACGGTGTTAGGTTTGCGCCGAATTTGCTTCAAAATTTTTTATGCAAATTCAGCGCAAACAGAGTATAAATATGCCCCTTAATGTGCCAGGAGGCGAACACTAAAATCTCTAAATTGCAAGTATGTAAAAAACCCTGACAGGTAATAACGGTCAAGTTACGCAGTGCACAAAAGGAAGAAATTTCTCCACATCAGATACTTGACAAAGCCGCCCTCCCCTGATATAAAGCCAAACCCCTCATGTAATGACATAGGCCTGTTGGGGTTGCGGCCGAGAGACGTGTACGGATTAAAACACAAGATATTTTCTGATTGGGGCCCAGATATGATGGTAAATTAAAAGTGCCTTAAACCTTGTCTGTGTGAAATAAACGTTATCGATTAAGAGCTGCGAGGGCACCCCAATATACTATAGATAAAAATACCATCCTATGGATAGGGACTCAGCAATTGCAATCATGAATGCCCAAAACTGCCGAAGACCTCCAACCGAAAGCAGAAATAAAATATAGCCCTAACGAAGAAAGAGTTATGCCATCCATATCCTGCAATAACTGTCAATCACGAATGTAGCAGCCATGCTGCTTGTACCCCAGCTGGCCTTGACTGTACAAAATTACAATTTAGAAAGATATAAAGGTATCTTTCTAAAAACATAAAGAAATCGTGGCAAGATGACCATTTTGATAAGGTTGCACCTCCCCATATGAAGGTTATCACATTTACGAAAAACAGACAAGGAATCACAGTAGAGCACCTCAAAATTAAGATCTATGATATCCTGCTCACAAGGAGCGATCTGAACTCCTTAGATATGTAGCTTCTCTAATATAAGGAGAAATCGAGGAGCCCATAGATATACAGTTGCATTTGGTGTCTTACCTATTAGCTTAATCCCTATGTCTCACCGAATTGCTCTGACACTTCAATACTTATGAGAGCTTGATCCGGAAAAGATGGTGAAAATTGAAAAATCATGTGCATAAGCCATAACCTTAGCCGTTACCCAACTGAGCTGCAAAAGGGGGATGCTATTCAGAGCTTTTGACTTCTGAATGAATGTTCCAAGTACAAAGCAAATAACGGGGGGGACACAGGTCAACCCTGTGTAGTCCCCAGATGAAGAAAAACTGTCTGCTAGCCCCCATACAAACTTTATGAGCCGACAATGAGGTATAAAAAGATTCAACAAAGTGAATCAAATTATTTCTCAGACCCATTTTGGCCAGATCAGCCCACAGGAAGCAACACAAGACCTTGTTGATTGCTTTCTCATCGTCTAGTAGCATCATTCCTATGGGCTCCTAAGACATTGTTGCCACATATAGAGCTGAAATTGCCAAACTGATATGAGCAGTTGTATCACAAGAGGGAATACATTCCTGCTGCATGATATCTACTAAGCTAGGGGTAACCAATGCTAGTTGATTTGCTAGAATATGAGCACACATGTTTGTTTCTAAGTCCAACAAAGAAATTGAATGGTATGAGCCACAATTAAGGGGGTCCTTATTCTTTTTTTTTTTTTAAATGAAATGTACCTTTCAACCCAAGATGCTGGAACCAAAGACCAAAAGGATGAGAAATCCTTAACCTAGGAACAAACCTAAGAACCAGCTCCTCAAACCTAGAAAAATAACATCTGAAAAACCTTTATATAACAGAATTGGAACTAAATCCGGACATGATGGTTTGCTTGAAGCTAGCTGAAACATTGTGTATCTAATCTCTGTCGAGATGATTGGTGCATCTAATTTTGCCCACTGAGTAATGGATAAACAGAGTGGACTCGAAACCTGCAAATAGTCATCAACAGCCTCCATTTGGAGGTAAGGGGGGCTTACCTCCAAATAGAGGGCTACATAGAATTTTTTTAATGCAGCTAAAATACCTGTTAGATCTAGCATTATTTTAATGGCTGAGTTCCCAAATGGTGGTAATAGTATTCTTCTGATAACAGTTGCCCATCTCTTCACTGTTTTTGAAGCAAAGAGACTGTTTAGTTCGCCAGCCTTGAAAAGCTCTAACCTATTTTCTCTTCCATAGAATCAAACGACAAGTAGTCAATTACTCAAACACTACAACCACTCTATCCACCTGGTCAATACCAACACATTTAGAATATTCAATCTCTACACGTAGAAGCTCAGTCCAAGATTACTTCTCTGTATTGTTTTCCTTTTTGTCCCGCTTTATAGTATAGCTGAGGGTCTTGCCATGAATGATAGCTTTCAGCACATCCCACACTATTATTGAAGAAGCTGAGGTCTAATTAAAATGAAAATACTCCTTCAGACAATCAGACATATGACTTATATACAGCTTATCCAACAATATTGTACAATCAAATGCCCATTTTAAAGGAAAAGCTGTAGCTGAGCAGTAGCTCAATTTAGTGAAAACCGAAAGCACATTGTGTTTGGAAATGATTCATTGATTCAATTGAATTGAAAGAGATAGAACAATGAAACAACTTGGTAAAACCCTATCTATCCGACAGAGCATATTATGTAATGGCCAATAAAATGTGTATCCCAGCTCAGGACCCTGACAAGCCCACCAAACATCCATAAAAACATGAGAATTAATACCCATTGATTTTCCCTTTTTCTATTAAAGCAGCATTCTCTTAAAATAAACCTTGTGAAACCCCCACCGAAACACCACCTTAACCTTGCCCTGTACCGCAGCCCACCCCCCACCATCCACCCAGCCTCTCATCCCGATCCATACCTATCCTGGTTTCCCAAGGGAAACAATGATCTTCTGCCCTCTCACCCTACTACCCACAAAAAAATCAGATTTTGGATAAATGGTAATCAGAGCCAATCAGGGCCAGCACTAAACCCCCAAGTGAACCCTGACAGTCTAGTCTGAAACTTACAAAATAAATAGGAAGAAAAACTGAAATGATTACACAGCAGAAAGATGAGAAGAAGGTGAGAAGAAGAAAGAGGTAAATCCTCCCCCCTTCTTTTTCCCCCTAACAACTTACAATCTTGCAGTCTTGCATATATAAACTGCAACCACCTGAGAGAAACCTTCCACCTACAGACAAAGGGAAAGATCACTGAAAGAGAGGCTAAGAGACTAAAGGGGAATATCAGACAATGTCTGACGCTCTAGTAGACTGTTCACCCTGTTCTCAGGCTTTTAAATGTTCTTGAGCTCTAGCCAGATCTCAACTAAAAAAGTACGTTCCTTATAAAAGATTCTCAATTTTGTGTGGCTCAAGCAGTGGTGCATTGACCCTAAGTTTGGAGAAAGCTGGGATCAATTCTCCTAGCTGCCATCCCAGCACCACTGTATCATGACAGAAATCTTATCTGACGAAGAACTCTACTCAACAATGTTGGACAGGGTTTTGTGGGTGTGCTAACTGATACACTAACTGGTGAAAAATATAATTACCAACATAAGTTAGAATTGACCTTGGTGCTTCGAAGCCTGGCCCTTAGATGGCCTATGAAAGGGAAATCAGTGGGCGTGCTGCACCTGGCAGTCAATATCCCAATCTCCAAGTTAAGGGAATTTTTGAATAAACAAATGCACAATGTATCCTCTGGCATCATCAACCTCCTGTCTCTCCAATATACCCAGCACAAGCAAGTTGTTGGGACACATTCGATTTTCCATGTCTTTCATCTTATGGGATATATTCTTGAGCCTTGTTTTATGATCCTTCATCTGAATCTGGGTTTACTGCACTGATGATTCAGAAGACTTAGGTCCTCATTTAGAGTGTGGCGGAGTGTGTTACTCCATCACAAATGTGAAGGATATCCCATCCACTGTATTATGATCCCATTATAGCTAATGGAGATCGTAATGTGGCAGACGGGGTCTTCATCACGTTTGTGACGGAGTAACCGTCCATCAAACTCTAAATCAGGCCCAGTGATTTTTTGTTGCTATAGGGCTGCAGCACTTCATGCAGCCCCCCCAAAAAAATAATTCTTGACTGTGCCCCTGCCCCTTCTAGGTGCACCACCTGGCTAAAGCAAAAAACAATAAAAACGTTAATATGGAATCATGGAACATTTCTGTCTTGGAGCAGTGAATAATAAATGAGTGGCTTATTCAATTATTTTCAGTTTTTACATTTTTGGGAGTCCTGGTGCCCACCAAGGCTATGTGCATCTTTTATTTTTTTTAGAAACTATGGAGGGAGCCCCAGGACCCCCACTGTCTCCCTGCAAGCTGCTCCATGGGCCGTGCACGAGCTGGCAAATGTTTTTGTTTAAGACTGGGGTATGCCAGTGTCCACCTGCCAAGAGCAACCAACCTTTCCCTTTTTTTCTGCCAGCCTGGAACATTTCTGTGTACCTCTGCCTGCTAGAGTTCAGGCAGGGAGAAACTTGTGTGCTCCCACATGGCAGGATCAGTGTTATGCTCCTTTCAGGTGGGAGCACATAAGACCTCCTTGACCAAGAGGGCACGGGCAAAGAAACAACAGTGTCCCAGGGGTTGGCATTCCAGGAAAACCATAACAAAGCTAGCCCTGAGGGATGTGTTCCCCAGGACCCAGCAAAGGCTCAGGGAAGGGGGCCTCATGACCTCTCCTCAATTACAATTATCAGCCCTGGGGGATGGGGTCCTTGGGGCCTAGTAGAGGCTCATGGAGAGGGAGCCACTCACCTACCCTCCCTAATACTCATTATCAGCCCAGGGAAAGGGGCCCCCAGGGCCTTGTAGGGGCTCAGAGAGTGGGGCTGCTTCCCCCTCCCCTTAATTTAATGCACTGTCATGGGGGTGGGATTCCTGGGACCTCTGTGGTTCTAAAAATTCTGGACCCATGTAATTTACTTTGCCAGAGCAGTACGATTTTAGTATCAAAAGACCGATAATGACTAGTACACTAAGCATGAGCATTTTCGCTCAATTCCAGCAGCGTTTTCACCTCGAAATCGCCATTTTCGTCCTGCACTCGTGGCTCCCATTTTATACACGGCAGCCATTTTTAAAAGTTGCCCTCACATAGGCTTATAATACAGTCAGATTTGATTCCAAGGACACGTACACCTTGACTGACTTTTCTCTGACCTGGGCAAGCTGGAACCATTGCCTGAGGCCAAATCTGTTTGGTCAGTCCCTCTCCCAGTGGCCGAATCAGATAGCATCAAGGCACACCATGCCATAAAACCCTTATTATCGCTCACACACCCTGCCTAATCTTGCTCACACCTGCACCTGCTCTTTTCTTCTTCTTACTTTACGAGGGGGGGGTGCCCGTTTTTATTGGGGGTCCACACTTATCTGATGTAAAATACTAGGCCTTGCCGGGTAATTTATTATGGGTTGGATGACATGAAATATGAGGTTTCATCATGACACTGTTTTTTCCTTTGTAGTGAAAACATGTGAATGACCAACCAAAATGTCAAGAATGTTTGCCTGAAGCTTAAAAAACTGTAAATAAGGAAACCTGACTTTGCATTGAAACACAGTCTCCTGAGAACATACAAACCGTGCTGTTGTACTTCTAGGACACTTGTTACTTGGTTGCAGCCAATAAATTCGATCTTTGACTTCACCTAGAAGACTCTGAGTATCTGTGGTCTGAATCAGGAAAGTACCCGAGGTCTTTGGGTGTACCCTGGCACCACTGGGTTACCGGATCAGTACCGGTTGTGAAAAACCCAGTACCTCACCTCATAGAGGCCCAGGAGGGGGTCTGCATGCCTACCTCCCTTTTTAAAATAAATCAGCCCCAGGGGGTGGGGATCTCTGCCTTATAGACACTCAGGTAGGGGTGCTGCATGTACTTCTACCCTTGTTAAATACATCTTCTCCAAGAGATGGGGTCCCTAGGTCCTTGTAGAGGCTGAGGAGGGGGGCTGCATGCTCCCCTCATGAAAATTCATCAAATCTAACCAAAGTTACAAGCAAACCCCAAAAATGTTTTCCTATTGAAATGTGGTGCTATAGCTACTCAGTGACAGGCAACCACCACTGGGTAAAAAAGAGAAAGCTGCAATAACTATAACTGCTGAATTTCTATGGTTTTGTAAATTCAGAACCTAACTATAATGTTCCTGTAAAATCAGTTTTTTAAGCAAATTTCTATGTTTTTTAAAATTCTATTTTCTAACTATAACACCCCTCTAACCTTTGTGTTTTCAGTGAACTTCTATGTTTGTTTTAACAGAAAGTAATTTTTGTCAATATACATTAATCCAACCACTGCCACACCTGGCCTTTGGCCGTGCGTGGCAGGGTTGGCCTCTAGGGCCTAGCTTGTGTCCAGGCCCTGCAACTAAGCCCTTATAACCACCCAACCCCACACCATGCGTGACCAGGCCCTGTGCCCAGTCCACTATAACCACCCAATCCTGTGCCATGCACAGCCTTTGGCCCTATGCGGCCGGGGTTGGTTGCAAGCGCTTATAATCACCCAACCCGATGCATGGCCTTTGGCTCCCACCATGCAAAAGTAAATAGCTACCTCCCAAGGGTGGGCACCTCAGGAGGTAGCAGGGGCCGGCACTGGGGGCTGACGTTCCCCAGGGCCATCTTGTCATAGACTCACGTCATGGTAATGAGACTACTAGATTTTGGGTGGCAACACCACCGAGCATGGGTGACTGATGAGTCTGATCCCACACTGTGTGGCAGCTGTTGGCCTAATACTTTCTGGCTAGCTAGCAGCACCTCACAAGTGCCAGAGGAATATGTGATTTGTGGCAGCCTACCGCATGACACTCGGACTACTCAGGGAAGTCATGGCGGAAAATATCTTACCCCTTTCTCTCAATTATGTAAGTCTAATACATGCAAGGACAAAACAGAAGCAGGATCTTGGTTTAATAGGTTTTATTGAAGCAACTGCGTTCTATGTAGAAAGGCATGAATTATTATTATAAGGATTATGAAACCCAGCATTATTACAACAGTGACCAAGAAAGTGAAACACAACAAGAGTCCCACCGTATTGTCATACTAGTGTTCCTAACATTCGTATCTACACTAATAAGTTTCTACATGAGAGCAAGGAGCAGAGTTAGACCTGATCCGCCCGTCTGGTCCCAGGAAGGAAGCCCAACACCCATACCTGTGCAGAGGTAGAGAAGAGGTCTGTTAGTCTGCTGAGAGTCCTCCCACACACAGGAAGAGGAAACAAAAGCTTTCAGCAGAAACTGCAACGGGATGCAGCATAAGATGCAACCCGACCGGAATGTCCCCTCTAAGGTCAAGTGGGCAGTGTGATGCTTTATAATAACATATCTGTTGTTCTAAGAACTACCCTGACATGACAACACATATTTGTACTATTGTGTAGGGTAAACAATGTCCCCTTTGGACCTGCAATACCCGGTAATCATCGTTTACAGCCTTGGGTTGAGAACAGGATGAAAATGTTGTGCAAAGAAATTAATAACAGATTCAGCAAGGAAGGACAACTGATAAAAGGAATTAAAACATCTCTACTTAAAGGAAACTTTGCTAAAATAATAAAAGGAATAAAAGTGAAATGTAACTATGTAAAAGGGCACAGGCCTCAGGCCCAGAGGTAACTAATGTGTCTGTGTAAAATGCGAAAATAACGTCGCAATAATCTATGGCTCCTAGAGGGGAGCCCTGTGGACTCCCACAACATTTATTCTAGCCCTGGGAGGTGGGGATTCCTGGGCCGGGGGGGGAGGGGGGTGCGATGGACCCGCTTCATTATTTTATTTTAGCCCTGGTGAGGTGGTGATTCCCAGGGCATGGGGACCACCCCCCCATGCAATCTAATAATCATCCTGGGGGTGGCAGTCCCTGGAGCTGGGGGGGGCATGCAGGCCGTCCTGCTTCTAATAAAGTATATTTGCCCCAGGGAGGTGGCAGTCCCCGGGATTGCAGGGGGCCACTTGGGCCCCTCCCACATTCATTTAATAATTGTGCCCCAGGGAGATGGTGTCCCCATGCCTACCATAAGCCAAAGGAGGGGGGCCCCGTTAGTCCCCAGGACCTGGCCCACCCAGGGGTAAAGTAAAAAAAAAGCATGGGAGACCGCTTTTTAAAAACGTCTGAAGATCCATCCTCAGATTTTTCTGAGATTAAAAGAAATCTGCTTGGGGACCTCTGCACTAATGCCAGGGGCTCAGGATGTCCCTACCCTGGCCCCTTTTTCTTTTTTTTTATCTTTTGTTTGTGGGACCCATCTGAAGCTGACTCCCAAAATAGCTGCCAACAGTTCCTTGATGAAGTGTTGTCAGCCAATCAGATATCAGCACAGGATGGTTGGATCCACAGAGGATCCGTGTACCAAGATATTAATTATTTTAAACCTTTAATATCTCCAAAACTACTGAACGGATTTACACCAAATCCCAAAAATCATAATCTGTGGAACAGGATCCAGCTTCCTGCGATATTTGGTGTAATTCTGTTCAGCGGTTTGGGCTGTAGGTGTGCCTAAAGAACCTGTGGGAAAATGAATAGAGAAAGTGCATTTTGGGACCCCCTTTTTTCTCATCTGCCCCCTCCCCCCCCATTTACGGATCATCCCGAAACCTTCAAGACAGCAGCTGAACCAACAGAACACATGTTTTGAAACTTTTGTGAAGATTCCTCAAGTGGTATAGCAGTTATTGGAAAAACAAAAAACACTCTTCCTATGAAAACTAGATCCCAACTATAACTATACTGGTGACCCCCAGTAGGATGTATGCATATACATATATATATATATATATATATATATATCTATATATATATATATATATAGAGAGAGAGAGAGAGAGAGATAGATAGATAGATAGATAGAGAGATAGATAGATAGATAGATAGATAGATAGATAGATAGATAGATAGATAGATAGATAGATATCCAAACCTTTGGTTCTTAATGCACTGCCAAGAAAATAGTCACAACCACCCACAGTTGTCCTTTCAGTGTCACTTTATTTACATTAATTTGTGACAGCCATTTCAACACCCAACGCGTTTCAAAGAATCATTCTCCTTGATCACGGGGAACAATTACAAATGCAAGACTCCATTTTTAAACACACCACCCTTGTGTATAATCAACAGAAAGAACGGACTACAAACTCTTCGTTTAACTTCTAAGTACATATGACATAGTCACAATCTTTAAATGATATCAATTCCCATAGCATTCCCTTTTACTTAATCAGCCCAAGGGGGCATCTCTTTGTATTTGCATTTATATCAATTCTACTTTTTATCAATTCTCAGCCACATTATTAATCAACTTGTAAACTCAAGACTTGCCTATATCTTTGTCGCCGTTTGACGAATCTTCACAAAATTTTCCAAAAAAGTGTTGCATGATTCTTGTTGGGCATGGAAAGTTTGGGGGTGATCCTTCAAGCGGGGGGCCGAGAAAAAGGGGGGTGAAAAAAATTCCACTTCCTAATGTTAATTCCCATAGGACCGTTAAACTTATCTACATCCCGAACCACTGGACAGAATTACACCAAACTTTGCAGAAAGCTAGCTTTCGGTACGTAGGTTGGTCTTTTGTTTATTTGGGGTAAATCCATTCAGTAGTTTTTGAAATATTAAAGGGAAAATACATTTGTATGTCATTGGCTGCCAATATTTCACTAAAATTCACAAATCTTTGCGAATACGTGTGCGAAAAGAACCGTTGTAATGTGCTGACAGCAACCTGACTAGAAAGTTGTGGCCACTATTTTATTTCACGGACACGGTCCCTGGGGGCAAAATTCCAAAATAAAAATGGCATAAGGGGTCAGGGTGAAGGTACCCGGACCCCAGTGGTGTGGTATAGGTGTGTTTAGGGGTAAATTGTGGATTCAAAATAATTTTTCTGCCATGCGCAGTAATCGTGAATGATTAGTTTTATTAATGTCAGTTTGCCTGAATCTATTTCGACGGGTTGGGCGACCCTTGGTGATTATGTATCTTTATAACCTTGTCTTGGGCATTATCTTCATGACTTTGAGCTTGTGTTTGTTATGAACCTTTTAACTTTATTCCTGATTGGAATTTTTCTTCTGTGGCCACATTGGTCACTGTGTTTAAATTGTTTGGGTGGTGTGGAAATGTTGATGGTTCTACCATATTACTTACTAGGTCAAAAGGTCAGTGGACTTCAGTGAGCATTTGGTAAGGATAAAAAATGCTGCAAAAAATCCAACAGAAGCAGCCTAACAGTTGATTCCTTTTTGTTCTACTTCTGCAGCCTCCCAGAGTGTTCTAAAGAACAACTAGAATGTTAGCAGTCTTACTTATGCCAAAGGTGTGGCCCACCTGAAGCCATCTTGATTGAGTCAAACTTTTAAAAACTTAAAACACTTTATTGAAAAAGGGACAACATGAGGAGGTTCAATCTGTCATAGAAATTGTGGATAGATCCATGCACTTCTAATTACCCCAGATATTACATCACTCATGATATCTTTTCTGATATCACTGATAATATCACTGTAACATCTGCAGTAAACTTATTAATGAGTTATAATTACCTAAAGGCACACATTAAAGGTTGGAGGGGGGCCACGTGGCCTCCCTTGTGGAGCCAATAATGTTTCCATCTGTGTCCTGGGTGCCCACCCCCGGAACATAGCTGTTTGCTCTGACTTGGCAAGAGCTTTGACGGCTCCCGCCAAGTCAGAACAAACACTGCTTCCAGCAGACGAGAGCTGTCAAAGTGCTCCTGCCTGCTGGAAGCAGAGGTTTTATCTCTTTGCCTGTCTGCAGAGATGCAGGCAGGGAAATATATTAAAATATTGTTTTTGCAGACAGAGAGCTGCATGATTAACAGCTCCCTGTGTGCAAAAGCACTGTCCTCTCCCGCAGGTGTCGGGGAGCCAGATGGGACTACAGGGGCCTTGAGACTTCCCCCGCAGTCCATTGCACACTGGGTGCCCTGGGAGGCACCTAGGACAGATGGCTGGGCACCAGGGGATGTGGTCCCCAGGGCCAAAAGTGGCCCAAGGATCGGAGCTTTGTGCCCCCCTCCATACATGCCAACATTTTAGAAGAGAAAAGTGGGAGATTTATAGAAAAAAACCTGTGGATTGTATTTCCGGCATCGACTTCTATAGGGGCCTGAATTGGGTTACTGTTATGTATGGGATTTGCAAGTCTGCTGCTGTAGGATTGGACATTAGATATGCAAATGTATGTTTTTTCCTTACCTGTCAGGAGCACAAAGAGGAAAATATGGCAAGGAGAGAGAGTGTGATGCAAGTGCTGTGCACTAACCTGCAGAAAGCAGGTTACTGCAGGGCATGCTCTGATTTCCACAAGACCAGGGTCTGTCAGCTGAAGCCCGCAGAGAAATTGGGATATTACATGCAGGAATCAGGAAGCAGAAGACTAGCCTTGAAATCAGTAGTCTCCCACCTGAATAGGGTGGGTTGGCATGAATGCTCCTCCTCTATCTAATGAAGGTTGGGACCAGGAGTATTGTGTCCCTGGGACTGAGATCTGCCCGGGGAGGGGAGCCGAGCAGCGCCCCCCTCCTCCATTTCATTTATGTCTCGACTCCAGGGATGGGATTCCCAGGTTCTGAATTTGGCCTGGGGAGGGGGTCCAAGGGGTTGGGTGGTTATAGTGATTGGCGCCCAACCCCTGTGGCCATGCGGAGTGAAGGTTTGGGAGGTTATAGGCCCTATGGCCAACTCCAGCCGCGCACAGATAGTAATTAAAATTAATTTACGTTAAAAAGACCATAGAAATTCACTGAAAAAAAAACGTTTAGAGGGTCATTATAGTTCTGAATTTGCTCGTACAAAACCATAGAAATTCAGCAGTTAAGTTATTTCAAGTAACTATAACTCGCTATCTAAAGTAACTATAACTTGCCCTCGCCATGTACTGCTAATTATCTCAGATATTAGAGCAGTTATGACAACGTCTATAATGTCATTATTAAAAATATAAATGAAACATTAGCAGTCAAATTATTGAGAAAAAAAAACTGTGCATGGTGGGGGTGCGAGTTATAGTTACCTTAGCGAGCGAGTTATAGTTTCTTGAAATTCTTTGACTATAACTGTTGAACTGCTATTGTTTTGTAAAGTGCATTCAGTTATAGTTGGGCATTAGGGGTTTAGGAAGATGCTGATTTCTATACATATAATTTCTATGCAGCCATTACACCCCTCAATAATTGTAAAGAAAGAGAATATTATCCACTTAATGTGGATAATTTCACACCTATTGCTTAAAGATCTGCTTGATTTGCTCATTCCGAAAGGATGTATCCATAATTTCTGCATTTGTTATGGACTATTGTGTCTACGTGTACCTTGTTGAATAACTGCCAGTATGAAAAGCTTACAACAAATGGTCTTCTCCACTGGATGATGTGGTCAGTGATGTGATCAATGATGTAATTTCAGATGTCATTAGTGATGTCATCAATGACTTCAACTAACTTGTCACAATTAGCTCAGTAAACTATGATGAATTTATTTTTTTGTTTTCTTTTAAAAAGATCAATTTTCCATGACATGCTGCTGAAATTAATCTGGGCCAAGGCTCGGTTAGATGCAGTTTCAATGAAAGGTGGGTAGGATGTCGCAGTAACTTACAATATTAATACAATATGAACTCTTTGATGATGGTCCTCTCATATTTAGAAACATATGGCTATGCTTGGGCTGGGTGATTCGGCAGCAAGATTGCTTTAGTTGTTTCACGTAATCTTAAAGCCCTTTGCTTCTACCCAGAGGTCACTCTCTGTCTCTTGTAAAAAGAATTTCCATGTGAGGGCTAGCTCCTGGTCTGTTGAATGATGGAGATTTGTCAGATGTGGCCAAGATCCTGGAAGTTGACTGTCTTGTTGTTTGCAATGAATGTAGAACAAGTCAAATGGGGGTTCTAGTGTTCCCTTGGTGGAAGTGGTAAACTGTGCTTTTGGAGCTCTTACCCCTCGGAGCACTTTCACTCTACAAAGACAGCAGACAATTTCCAGAAACGGATATGTTCACAAACTATGCCTAATTTTTAGCTGTCACAGAAAGAATGCATCCAGCAGTTACCCCTGATACAAGTCCACCTCAGAAGAGCCTGGTTCAAAAATAGAACAAGTTATTATCATCTTCAGTGCTTTGCGAAACCAGCGGTAGGAAAATCCATAAATTAAGGGATTGCAAGCAGAATTAAAGTAAGCAAACCATATGGAAATATCAAAGAGGAGGGCAGGAGTGACAAAATTTAGGAGACTGTCAACCATGGTGTCCAGTGTAAAAGGCAACCAGCACATGAGGTAGATCCCCATGGCAATCCCCAAAGTCTTGGCTGCCTTCCACTCTCTCTTTGATGTCCCAGTCGGAACCAATGAGCCTGTCCTGTTGCTCATGGCGCTGATCTCTTTTGCCTGCCTGATGGCCACAATGTAAATTTTGGCATACAGAGTAATCATTAAGATGCAGGGAACAAAGAAAATGGGGAAATTCAGCCACCCCCACAGTTTGTTGAAAAGTAGCTGACAATTTCCTGCACAGGGCATGTCCAGCAATAAATATCTCAGCCGTCCTTCAACCACATCAGTGTAGAGAAAAATAGCAGTATAGGCAATTGGTGCAGACCAGGCCACTCCTATGTACATGCAGGCCACCCGAACAGTAAACTGGGCATGATAGCGCAAAGGGTAGCAGATGGCACAGTAACGGTCAATGGCAATGAAGCATAGGTGCATAATGGAGACCAAACAAAATACAGTGTCCAAAAATGTGTGTAGCCTGCAGAAGGCATTTCCAAAATACCAACAGCCCTCCACTGAGCGGGAAATACTGAAGGGTAGCACCGTTAAGCCAAGAAGGAGGTCAGCAAGGGCCAGTGAGAGCAGCAAGAAGTTTGTTGGACTGTGAAGCATTTTAAAGTGAGAGATTGAAATCACCACTAAGAGGTTGCCCACTACTATAAGCATCATGCCGGTAGAGCAGGTGATATAGACAGCCAGCTGGACACCAAATGGTTGCAGGTTTCTGGGACAGGAGTCATTAAGCATCTCATAGCACAAAGGAACTGGAGGCAACAGTTCACTGCGGAAGTTCCGGTTAACCCTCATTTCTGGCGGAAAGCATCCCAGCAGCAACCTATTCAATATCTTCTTTCAAATCTGACATAAGAAGATCTTAATTGGTGCGTTGTACTAGATGAATGGTTTGAGTAAATCTTGAAGGTAGAAGAGCAAAAAGGAATACAATGAGTAAGAGTGATAATTTTAAAAATTAGAAAGTTGTAATGTCTGAGAGACAGTGAAAAACCACTGTCGTAAATAGCATGAGTGAAAAGGGGATAGAGTGAACAGGGCTGGCTTTAGGGGGGAGCAGCCATTACTACGCGGCTGTTTCCCCAATTAGCCTTTTCAATCCATGTGTTGCCATGCATGCGTCATTACAACAAATAGCCTTCACCATGCATACAATTACAATGATTTTAATGGTATGCATGGTAAGGGCTATGCGTTGTAATGGTGGTGAAGGAATAAGGTAAGGGGGATTGGGTCTGGGGGAACTGTTTTAGGGAGGGGGTGGGGGATTATGTTTTAGGATGGGGTGCTTTTCAGGTTAAGTGCGGGGGTTGGGCTTGCGGGTTGGAGGGCTGTTTTAGGGAGGGGGCGGGGTTAGGTTTTAGCGCAGGGTGGTTTTCTGGCTTGGGGGGTATTGGGCCCGGGTGGTACTGTTTTATGGAGGGGATGGGGTTTATGTTTTAGGACAGGGGTGGATTTTAGATTAAGTGGAAAGGGGGGTTTGGCTTTTTGGGTGGGATGACTGTTTTAGGGAGGGGGTGGGGCATTAGGTTTTAGGGTGGGGTGGTTTTCAGGCTTGGGGGATATTGGGCCTGAGGGGTACTGTTTTAGGGACGGGGGTTAGGTTTTAGGCGGGGGTGTTTTTACATTAAGATGGGATGTTGGGCTTGTGGGTGTGAGGGGACTGTTTTAGGGAGGGGGTGGAGGATTAGGTTTTAGGGCAGGGGGTCTTTTTTTGGGATTAGAGCGGGGGTTTGGGTCTGAGGGTGGGGGGTACTCTTTTAGGAAAGGGTGGTGGTTGGGGGATTTAGGTTTTAGGGCGGGGTGGTTTTTGTGCTGGGGGGTATTTAGCCGGGGCGACCTTTACCACGCATATGCTTTTAAAGCACATGCTTTGACAACATAATTTGTTGTAAAGGCATGCATGGTTAGGCAAATGCGTAGTAAAGGCATTCTTGTTGTAACGCACTCGTGGTAACGATGTGCATTGCAACTTATTGCGTGGTTCCAACATGCAACCGTTTTAGGGTGGTGTTGTCGCACGGGCTGCTGACCTGGATGGGGGGGGGCGCTGATCTCAGGTGGGCGCTGTGTTTTGGAATAACTTACGAAACTTGTGATTTAAAAGCACTGGCTGAAAAGCTCCTTGTGCGTCCAGCCTTCAGAAAGCAATTAAAATGCCCAGATAATTCTTGTGATTAATGTTCTTGCTAGTGAGAAAGATCGGAGTTTTGTCCAGTGGCAGTTTTGACTCGATATAAAGTAGCGCAAGGGGTTAATATGCCTATTGCAAAGAACAGAACTATGTTTTATGTGGATAGCTGAGTAGATTAGTAAAGCCAGCCTTTACTTGCGCTTTTAAACAAATGAAATGTATGTGAGAGGGGCTACGGCGGTATGGGGCACTTTTGCCAGGTGGTAGTGAGGGAATCCGAGGAGGTGGCCATGGGGTGGGGGGCGTTAAAAATGGTTGCTGCACCAGGCACCACCAGAGCTAAAGCCGGCCCTGAGACTGAGAACAAGAGAAAGATGCAGAGATTGTGCAAGACAGCCAGCAAAAGTGTTAAGGACATGGTTAAAAGCACATATGAAGGAGATTGAAAGAAAAGACGGAAAAAAGACAAATGTAAGGGTGAAAAAGAAAATGTTATGCAAAGTGGTAAAAGGTAAAATTTGTTGAATATTGAAAAGAAAGAAAATACAGAAAGCTTAATACATATTTAGAAATCATTTTATTTAATGTGAGATGCAGAAGCAATAAAATATGCATGAACGAGTGAACACTACTGTTCAGCACTTTCCGTTAAAAACGGTTTCACGTCAGTGTCAGTATGAATTAAAAACACTGTTAGAATTTTTTGACACCTCTTTATTTCCATGTATTTCCAGAAAAGTAGAAGATTGAAGAACAATTAGTAAATCTGCGGCCAACAGCAACAGAGAAAGTTTGTTTGCGCTGAACATTCTCGGAAGACAAGCTATCCTTAAACATGCTAAGAAGTCTGTGCCACGCAGCCAATCACAAGTGTGGAATGAGGGCTAACATCACTGGCCCTGCCTCTGAAACGTTCTACTTTTCCCCTGCGTATCTTGGTCCCATAAGCCTGATGACTGGCTGGAAAGCCCTGCCAGAGAGTAGACCCTCAGACTCCTCTTCACCGGGAAATTCCCAGAAAACCACTACAGAGGCTACCCATCCTCCCGCCACCATCACCCGAGGCAAAATATCCTTGACCTTTGCTGTCATTTTGGTTTAGTGAACAAAGTGCTGTTCTCAGAACTCACAGCGCATGGGGAACTCCTGCCATTTACCTTCTACAAAGTAGACAGTTCATGAACAAACTTCATTTTTTTCTTCTGAGCAAACTATGTGTTTCATTTTTTAAAGGTGTACCATGTCTATGTAGCGACCAATGCACATTTATGTAAAGTGCCGTATGACTGAGGAGGTTCATTGTCTGCCTTCCTCGGATCTTTCATTATCTTGACAGTTCCCTTTCAGATATCTTTTGCAGTACCTCCCTGTTGGACTTTTTGCCTTACGCAGGGTCATCCCCCAGTCTTTTTGCCTCCTTTCTCCTGGTTTTTCTGACCTTTCGCTGTTGGCTCTAGGACTCTGAGCACTTTATCACTGCTGACCAGTGCTAAAGTGCAGGTGCTCTCCCATCTAAAGTTGGGTATGATTGGCTTATACCTAATTGGCATATTTAATTTACCTATAAGTCCCTTGTACAGTGGTATCTCTATACCCAGGGCCTGTAAATTAAATACTACTAGTGGGCCTGCAGCGCTGCTTGCGCCACCCACTGAAGTAGACTTTCAAAAGCTGTCTCAGGCCTGCTAGCGCAGGGCCTGTGTGCGCAGTTTTCTGCCACAGGAACCTGGCATCTAAACTTACTTGACAGGCCCAGAACTCCCCTTTTACTACATGTAAGTCACCCCTAAGGTACGCCGTAGCTAGCCCTATGGGCAGGGTGCCATGTATGTAGAAAGGCAGGACATGTGCCATATTGCATGGCCTGTCCTAGTAGTGACAAACAGCCTAACTTGGTGTCTCACTGCTGTGAGTGCTGCCTTCTCATAGGATTGCATTAGAAATGCCCTGCCTTATGTGTAAGGGGTATTGTCTGATTTCTGAGGGGTAGCGTAGGCGTGCTTGGTATGGTTGTGATGATGATAATAAATGCTGCTTACTGGTGTGGGTGTATTTTTTATTACTATCACAGAAATGGCACTTCTAGAAAGTGCGCATTTATCTGTGCTTATGACTCTGGTGTTTTGCAGCTTGACTCCAATCCACGTCTGGGCAGAGTGACAGTTGGAGCTTTGTGCATACTTTTCAGACAGCCTGTACACAGGGAGGGTGGAGGTGTCACAGAGGTGCATCTGCATACTGAATAGTCTTCCTGGGCTGAGAGAAGGGAGAGGCGGGGCACACCTGCATTTGTAAAGACTGTGCCCTGGCCTCACACAATAGGGTCCTTAACCCCCCACTGATGTTTGGAGCCTGTGCTGAAAGGAGAGAGGGGGCACTCCCAGAACCAGTTGTAACTGGCTGGAACCTCCTCTCCCTACCATTGTAAAACACTGTAAGAACTGACTATAAGTACAGGGGAATTTTCCCCACAATTTGGAGACTCTCGGAATCATCTTGGAACTGAACACCAAAGGCTGAAAGGACTCACCAGGAACCGCCATGGACTGCTGCTGCTGTGCTGACCTGTGACCTGCCTGGTCACTGTGAAGGACTTGCCACTTGCTGCCTTTCCCTTGTACTGGCCTGTAGCTGAGCCCTCCACCTGAGGACCTTGTCTTAAGATTCTGCTCCCCAGGGGCAGGGTGCTGTGGCCCCTGACCACTGCATCCATTTTTTCAAGAGGGGTGCTTCTCCGTGGTTGCGGCTGCCATAGTGCTGATTGCAGCACGCTTATGGAGCCTTGAGAGCTCGCAGGATCCTTGCTGCATTGTGCCCCTGTAAATAAGATCACCGCAGCGGCCCGGGAAGCTGGAAGAACACTCACGCACCGCATTTGGGTGCAGGCAAGTGTCTGCTCGGGCCCCAGGAGGGGTCCGATCTTCTTATGGCTTCATGGCAGGACCAGGGGAAGGCGCGGGGAGTGCCCCCTTCCCACTGGCCTCTGCGTTAGGAGCAGGACGCTCCTTTTCTGCTATTAGGTAAAACGGGCATTATTGTGCCCCCCCCCTTGGTGGAAGGGCCAGTGGAGGCCTGGGGGGGCCCCCAGAAATTGCGGGTCCCGGGAGGGGCCTGTCATTAAACCGGAGGGGGTGGTGCCCCCCTCCTGCCCTAAGTTGTTTTTGCTGGCTTTGGCCCCCCTCGTGAGGTACGGTTGAGGACCTGGGGGGCCCCCAGTAATCACGGTCCCCGGAGGGGCCTGTCTATAAAAGAGAGGAGGTGCATGTCGCCCTCCTCTGACCCCAGAGTATAAGGGAGGCCCCCGTTTTGCGCATACGAGCGCCGGCGGCCCCACTGTTCACCTTCTAGGCACTGGAGGTGGCTTCATCCAACCAGGTACTGTTTAAAGGACCAATATAGTTGCAATCCAAAGTTCTTTCTACAGACTTTTGTTTGATTCATATATTATCTACCTGTGTTTGATGTTTTTACATATGTGTATGCAAATGTTCCTTTTATGGACATGCTTGCTAATATGTTTTTCTAACTTGCCATATGTTTTCTAATGTTCCTACTATGGGCATTTTATGATATTCTTATGACAAGTGGTGTGATGTAATAATGTGTTTTCCTGATTACTGCTTATGTTGCAGAATACTGAGTAACCTGTGTGTTATGTGTGACTACTGCTGTCTGAAGAGTAACTAATGTGTAACGTTCTGACAACTGCTAAGGTAGCAGGATAGTACTAATATGTGATGTTTGGTCTGATAATTGCGTTGTGTACAATACAGTATATTTTTCATATAATCTGGTGTTGTGTTTCCTTTGTGGTGGGGATATTGCGTCACATGTGTTGTGTGTGTTGTCAAACGCTTTACACATTGCCTGCGGGTTAAGCCTGACTGCTCGTGCCAAGCGACCAAGGGGGTGAGCAGGGGTTATCTTGAACGTGTAACTCCCTTGCCCTGACTAGAGTGGGTAAGTTCTGCCTGGCTGAGGTACATACCCTAGCCAACCCGAAACCCCATTTCTAACGTTGGTCGTCAGCGGAGAGGATAGGACTTGCGCTTGCACAATACCATTGTGACTCATTATTTCACTACAAGGATTGCGTTTAGACCCTCACATGTTTGGCTTCTCTTAACTTTCTCTCTTTGGTCATTTTTTCTGTTTTCAATTCTCACGCTTGGGTATCGTGGTTGTCACATTTGAGTTATTTGTACCTTTTCAAGATGGAGCTTACCTTTGATTTAGAGGACCTGCCATTTTACACGCAGGAGGAATTAGAGAGGTTCTGTAGAGAGAGAGGGCTGCCTGTAGAAGGGGACCTCAGGAGAACTCTGAATTTCTTTGAAAGGTTTGTGACATATACCCAGGGAGGGAGTGTGCTTAGGGGGTACCCAGAGGATCCGGAGTGTAGCGAGGGTTCCCAATGGGAGGGCTCCAAGACCTCATCCCTAGAGAGTGCTAGAGAGACTAATCAGGAGGGTGAGAATGACCAGTTGGGGACGCCAGTTGACAGGGAAGGCCCCAGTGATTGGGAGTCCCTTGCTGGGTCCAGTGTAAGAAGCAGGACTACCTCTCATTCCTTGACGCCTGATGAGCTAAGAGATAGGCGGGAAGAGAGGGACCTGAAGTTGCAGTTAGCGCGCCTAGCTGTTGAGGAGAGAAGGGCTGAGGTAGAGAAGGCCTTAGTACAGGAGAGAATGCAGAGGCAGAGAGGGCCTTTGCCAGAGAAAGACTCGCTCTAGAGCGCAGTCTGAAGGTTCTGGACTCACCAGCGCTGCAGGTGGAGTCCAGTGGTGGCAGCAATGTACAGTGCTGTAGCAGAGATGTTCCTCACATACCCATAGATCTGGTACCTAGGTTCCAAGAGGGGGGTGACATACGTCAGTGGTTAAAGGAATATGAGAGGGCTAGAGCGCAGGATCCCTGAGAAGGATTGGAGAACTGGCCTAGGGAGCTTTATTCCTGAGGAGGGGAGGGATGCCCTACTGACTCTAGAAGAGAGTAACAGGGAGGGGTACTCCACTGTAAAAAATGCACTGATTGTGAAGTATGGTTTTTCCCCTGAGGAATACAGAAGAAGGTTTAGAAACTGTCCCACCAGTCTTGGGAGGAGTTTGTGGAGGATTGCTGCATTGCACTAGATGGATGGGTGAAGGGTAGCACAGTCAACAATTTTGAAGGGCTGTTTAATCTGATTGTCAGAGAGCACCTGCTTCGTTGTTGTTTTTCAGAGTCACGCCAACACTTGTCAGTGTGTGAGCTCTCTGACCCCAGGGAGATTGCAAAGGAGGCAGACTTCTGGTTGCGTACCAGAGGGTCTGGTGTGGCATTAGGGGGTGTTCCTAATGAGAGTGGTCTAGGTGTTTCACAACCAGGAGTGGTGGGAAAGGATTGTGTCCCGGGTAGGTCCCAGTGTACTGCGGCGGGTAAGGCACCCCATGTCCAGTCTCAGAGGAGAGGGAATGGGGTTGGGCTGAGGCCCAGGGTACCCGAGCTCCAGTCCCAGGTCTTGGAGGGTTCCATGAGTGAACTCCAGGAGGTGAGCCTAGCATGTGCCGTAGGGCCAGCTGTTCAGAAGGATCCCATTTTGTCATTGGGACTTGGGCGGGTGGCTGGTGATAGCGTTCCGCCGGTCCTGATGTCTGGTACTCTCGCTCTACATCGGAGGAGGCGGAAATCCAGGCATAGGGTTGAGAGGGGGCTGCGGGCCCCAGTGGAGAACCTAGAGGGTCAGGGGTCCGCTCTGAGAGCAGAGCCCCCCAGGAATGACCCTGGGGGTCCCCACTGTTCGCCTTCTAGGCACTGGAGGTGCCTTCATCCAACCAGGTACTGTTTAAAGGACCAATATAGTTGCAATCCAAAGTTCTTTCTACAGACTTTTGTTTGATTCATATATTATCTACCTGTGTTTGATGTTTTTACATATGTGTATGCAAATGTTCCTTTTATGGACATGCTTGCTAATATGTTTTTCTAACTTGCCATATGTTTTCTAATGTTCCTACTATGGGCATTTTATGATATTCTTATGACAAGTGGTGTGATGTAATAATGTGTTTTCCTGATTACTGCTTATGTTGCAGAATACTGAGTAACCTGTGTGTTATGTGTGACTACTGCTGTCTGAAGAGTAACTAATGTGTAACGTTCTGACAACTGCTAAGGTAGCAGGATAGTACTAATATGTGATGTTTGGTCTGATAATTGCATTGTGTACAATACAGTATATTTTTCATATAATCTGGTGTTGTGTTTCCTTTGTGGTGGGGATATTGCGTCACATGTGTTGTGTGTGTTGTCAAACGCTTTACACATTGCCTGCGGGTTAAGCCTGACTGCTCGTGCCAAGCGACCAAGGGGGTGAGCAGGGGTTATCTTGAACGTGTAACTCCCTTGCCCTGACTAGAGTGGGTAAGTTCTGCCTGGCTGAGGTACATACCCTAGCCAACCCGAAACCCCATTTCTAACGTTGGTCGTCAGCGGAGAGGATAGGACTTGCGCTTGCACAATACCATTGTGACTCATTATTTCACTACAAGGATTGCGTTTAGACCCTCACATGTTTGGCTTCTCTTAACTTTCTCTCTTTGGTCATTTTTTCTGTTTTCAATTCTCACGCTTGGGTATCGTGGTTGTCACATTTGAGTTATTTGTACCTTTTCAAGATGGAGCTTACCTTTGATTTAGAGGACCTGCCATTTTACACGCAGGAGGAATTAGAGAGGTTCTGTAGAGAGAGAGGGCTGCCTGTAGAAGGGGACCTCAGGAGAACTCTGAATTTCTTTGAAAGGTTTGTGACATATACCCAGGGAGGGAGTGTGCTTAGGGGGTACCCAGAGGATCCGGAGTGTAGCGAGGGTTCCCAATGGGAGGGCTCCAAGACCTCATCCCTAGAGAGTGCTAGAGAGACTAATCAGGAGGGTGAGAATGACCAGTTGGGGACGCCAGTTGACAGGGAAGGCCCCAGTGATTGGGAGTCCCTTGCTGGGTCCAGTGTAAGAAGCAGGACTACCTCTCATTCCTTGACGCCTGATGAGCTAAGAGATAGGCGGGAAGAGAGGGACCTGAAGTTGCAGTTAGCGCGCCTAGCTGTTGAGGAGAGAAGGGCTGAGGTAGAGAAGGCCTTAGTACAGGAGAGAATGCAGAGGCAGAGAGGGCCTTTGCCAGAGAAAGACTCGCTCTAGAGCGCAGTCTGAAGGTTCTGGACTCACCAGCGCTGCAGGTGGAGTCCAGTGGTGGCAGCAATGTACAGTGCTGTAGCAGAGATGTTCCTCACATACCCATAGATCTGGTACCTAGGTTCCAAGAGGGGGGTGACATACGTCAGTGGTTAAAGGAATATGAGAGGGCTAGAGCGCAGGATCCCTGAGAAGGATTGGAGAACTGGCCTAGGGAGCTTTATTCCTGAGGAGGGGAGGGATGCCCTACTGACTCTAGAAGAGAGTAACAGGGAGGGGTACTCCACTGTAAAAAATGCACTGATTGTGAAGTATGGTTTTTCCCCTGAGGAATACAGAAGAAGGTTTAGAAACTGTCCCACCAGTCTTGGGAGGAGTTTGTGGAGGATTGCTGCATTGCACTAGATGGATGGGTGAAGGGTAGCACAGTCAACAATTTTGAAGGGCTGTTTAATCTGATTGTCAGAGAGCACCTGCTTCGTTGTTGTTTTTCAGAGTCACGCCAACACTTGTCAGTGTGTGAGCTCTCTGACCCCAGGGAGATTGCAAAGGAGGCAGACTTCTGGTTGCGTACCAGAGGGTCTGGTGTGGCATTAGGGGGTGTTCCTAATGAGAGTGGTCTAGGTGTTTCACAACCAGGAGTGGTGGGAAAGGATTGTGTCCCAGGTAGGTCCCAGTGTACTGCGGCGGGTAAGGCACCCCATGTCCAGTCTCAGAGGAGAGGGAATGGGGTTGGGCTGAGGCCCAGGGTACCCGAGCTCCAGTCCCAGGTCTTGGAGGGTTCCATGAGTGAACTCCAGGAGGTGAGCCTAGCATGTGCCGTAGGGCCAGCTGTTCAGAAGGATCCCATTTTGTCATTGGGACTTGGGCGGGTGGCTGGTGATAGCGTTCCGCCGGTCCTGATGTCTGGTACTCTCGCTCTACATCGGAGGAGGCGGAAATCCAGGCATAGGGTTGAGAGGGGGCTGCGGGCCCCAGTGGAGAACCTAGAGGGTCAGGGGTCCGCTCTGAGAGCAGAGCCCCCCAGGAATGACCCTGGGGGTCCCCACTGTTCGCCTTCTAGGCACTGGAGGTGCCTTCATCCAACCAGGTACTGTTTAAAGGACCAATATAGTTGCAATCCAAAGTTCTTTCTACAGACTTTTGTTTGATTCATATATTATCTACCTGTGTTTGATGTTTTTACATATGTGTATGCAAATGTTCCTTTTATGGACATGCTTGCTAATATGTTTTTCTAACTTGCCATATGTTTTCTAATGTTCCTACTATGGGCATTTTATGATATTCTTATGACAAGTGGTGTGATGTAATAATGTGTTTTCCTGATTACTGCTTATGTTGCAGAATACTGAGTAACCTGTGTGTTATGTGTGACTACTGCTGTCTGAAGAGTAACTAATGTGTAACGTTCTGACAACTGCTAAGGTAGCAGGATAGTACTAATATGTGATGTTTGGTCTGATAATTGCGTTGTGTACAATACAGTATATTTTTCATATAATCTGGTGTTGTGTTTCCTTTGTGGTGGGGATATTGCGTCACATGTGTTGTGTGTGTTGTCAAACGCTTTACACATTGCCTGCGGGTTAAGCCTGACTGCTCGTGCCAAGCGACCAAGGGGGTGAGCAGGGGTTATCTTGAACGTGTAACTCCCTTGCCCTGACTAGAGTGGGTAAGTTCTGCCTGGCTGAGGTACATACCCTAGCCAACCCGAAACCCCATTTCTAACGTTGGTCGTCAGCGGAGAGGATAGGACTTGCGCTTGCACAATACCATTGTGACTCATTATTTCACTACAAGGATTGCGTTTAGACCCTCACATGTTTGGCTTCTCTTAACTTTCTCTCTTTGGTCATTTTTTCTGTTTTCAATTCTCACGCTTGGGTATCGTGGTTGTCACATTTGAGTTATTTGTACCTTTTCAAGATGGAGCTTACCTTTGATTTAGAGGACCTGCCATTTTACACGCAGGAGGAATTAGAGAGGTTCTGTAGAGAGAGAGGGCTGCCTGTAGAAGGGGACCTCAGGAGAACTCTGAATTTCTTTGAAAGGTTTGTGACATATACCCAGGGAGGGAGTGTGCTTAGGGGGTACCCAGAGGATCCGGAGTGTAGCGAGGGTTCCCAATGGGAGGGCTCCAAGACCTCATCCCTAGAGAGTGCTAGAGAGACTAATCAGGAGGGTGAGAATGACCAGTTGGGGACGCCAGTTGACAGGGAAGGCCCCAGTGATTGGGAGTCCCTTGCTGGGTCCAGTGTAAGAAGCAGGACTACCTCTCATTCCTTGACGCCTGATGAGCTAAGAGATAGGCGGGAAGAGAGGGACCTGAAGTTGCAGTTAGCGCGCCTAGCTGTTGAGGAGAGAAGGGCTGAGGTAGAGAAGGCCTTAGTACAGGAGAGAATGCAGAGGCAGAGAGGGCCTTTGCCAGAGAAAGACTCGCTCTAGAGCGCAGTCTGAAGGTTCTGGACTCACCAGCGCTGCAGGTGGAGTCCAGTGGTGGCAGCAATGTACAGTGCTGTAGCAGAGATGTTCCTCACATACCCATAGATCTGGTACCTAGGTTCCAAGAGGGGGGTGACATACGTCAGTGGTTAAAGGAATATGAGAGGGCTAGAGCGCAGGATCCCTGAGAAGGATTGGAGAACTGGCCTAGGGAGCTTTATTCCTGAGGAGGGGAGGGATGCCCTACTGACTCTAGAAGAGAGTAACAGGGAGGGGTACTCCACTGTAAAAAATGCACTGATTGTGAAGTATGGTTTTTCCCCTGAGGAATACAGAAGAAGGTTTAGAAACTGTCCCACCAGTCTTGGGAGGAGTTTGTGGAGGATTGCTGCATTGCACTAGATGGATGGGTGAAGGGTAGCACAGTCAACAATTTTGAAGGGCTGTTTAATCTGATTGTCAGAGAGCACCTGCTTCGTTGTTGTTTTTCAGAGTCACGCCAACACTTGTCAGTGTGTGAGCTCTCTGACCCCAGGGAGATTGCAAAGGAGGCAGACTTCTGGTTGCGTACCAGAGGGTCTGGTGTGGCATTAGGGGGTGTTCCTAATGAGAGTGGTCTAGGTGTTTCACAACCAGGAGTGGTGGGAAAGGATTGTGTCCCGGGTAGGTCCCAGTGTACTGCGGCGGGTAAGGCACCCCATGTCCAGTCTCAGAGGAGAGGGAATGGGGTTGGGCTGAGGCCCAGGGTACCCGAGCTCCAGTCCCAGGTCTTGGAGGGTTCCATGAGTGAACTCCAGGAGGTGAGCCTAGCATGTGCCGTAGGGCCAGCTGTTCAGAAGGATCCCATTTTGTCATTGGGACTTGGGCGGGTGGCTGGTGATAGCGTTCCGCCGGTCCTGATGTCTGGTACTCTCGCTCTACATCGGAGGAGGCGGAAATCCAGGCATAGGGTTGAGAGGGGGCTGCGGGCCCCAGTGGAGAACCTAGAGGGTCAGGGGTCCGCTCTGAGAGCAGAGCCCCCCAGGAATGACCCTGGGGGTCCCCACTGTTCGCCTTCTAGGCACTGGAGGTGCCTTCATCCAACCAGGTACTGTTTAAAGGACCAATATAGTTGCAATCCAAAGTTCTTTCTACAGACTTTTGTTTGATTCATATATTATCTACCTGTGTTTGATGTTTTTACATATGTGTATGCAAATGTTCCTTTTATGGACATGCTTGCTAATATGTTTTTCTAACTTGCCATATGTTTTCTAATGTTCCTACTATGGGCATTTTATGATATTCTTATGACAAGTGGTGTGATGTAATAATGTGTTTTCCTGATTACTGCTTATGTTGCAGAATACTGAGTAACCTGTGTGTTATGTGTGACTACTGCTGTCTGAAGAGTAACTAATGTGTAACGTTCTGACAACTGCTAAGGTAGCAGGATAGTACTAATATGTGATGTTTGGTCTGATAATTGCATTGTGTACAATACAGTATATTTTTCATATAATCTGGTGTTGTGTTTCCTTTGTGGTGGGGATATTGCGTCACATGTGTTGTGTGTGTTGTCAAACGCTTTACACATTGCCTGCGGGTTAAGCCTGACTGCTCGTGCCAAGCGACCAAGGGGGTGAGCAGGGGTTATCTTGAACGTGTAACTCCCTTGCCCTGACTAGAGTGGGTAAGTTCTGCCTGGCTGAGGTACATACCCTAGCCAACCCGAAACCCCATTTCTAACGTTGGTCGTCAGCGGAGAGGATAGGACTTGCGCTTGCACAATACCATTGTGACTCATTATTTCACTACAAGGATTGCGTTTAGACCCTCACATGTTTGGCTTCTCTTAACTTTCTCTCTTTGGTCATTTTTTCTGTTTTCAATTCTCACGCTTGGGTATCGTGGTTGTCACATTTGAGTTATTTGTACCTTTTCAAGATGGAGCTTACCTTTGATTTAGAGGACCTGCCATTTTACACGCAGGAGGAATTAGAGAGGTTCTGTAGAGAGAGAGGGCTGCCTGTAGAAGGGGACCTCAGGAGAACTCTGAATTTCTTTGAAAGGTTTGTGACATATACCCAGGGAGGGAGTGTGCTTAGGGGGTACCCAGAGGATCCGGAGTGTAGCGAGGGTTCCCAATGGGAGGGCTCCAAGACCTCATCCCTAGAGAGTGCTAGAGAGACTAATCAGGAGGGTGAGAATGACCAGTTGGGGACGCCAGTTGACAGGGAAGGCCCCAGTGATTGGGAGTCCCTTGCTGGGTCCAGTGTAAGAAGCAGGACTACCTCTCATTCCTTGACGCCTGATGAGCTAAGAGATAGGCGGGAAGAGAGGGACCTGAAGTTGCAGTTAGCGCGCCTAGCTGTTGAGGAGAGAAGGGCTGAGGTAGAGAAGGCCTTAGTACAGGAGAGAATGCAGAGGCAGAGAGGGCCTTTGCCAGAGAAAGACTCGCTCTAGAGCGCAGTCTGAAGGTTCTGGACTCACCAGCGCTGCAGGTGGAGTCCAGTGGTGGCAGCAATGTACAGTGCTGTAGCAGAGATGTTCCTCACATACCCATAGATCTGGTACCTAGGTTCCAAGAGGGGGGTGACATACGTCAGTGGTTAAAGGAATATGAGAGGGCTAGAGCGCAGGATCCCTGAGAAGGATTGGAGAACTGGCCTAGGGAGCTTTATTCCTGAGGAGGGGAGGGATGCCCTACTGACTCTAGAAGAGAGTAACAGGGAGGGGTACTCCACTGTAAAAAATGCACTGATTGTGAAGTATGGTTTTTCCCCTGAGGAATACAGAAGAAGGTTTAGAAACTGTCCCACCAGTCTTGGGAGGAGTTTGTGGAGGATTGCTGCATTGCACTAGATGGATGGGTGAAGGGTAGCACAGTCAACAATTTTGAAGGGCTGTTTAATCTGATTGTCAGAGAGCACCTGCTTCGTTGTTGTTTTTCAGAGTCACGCCAACACTTGTCAGTGTGTGAGCTCTCTGACCCCAGGGAGATTGCAAAGGAGGCAGACTTCTGGTTGCGTACCAGAGGGTCTGGTGTGGCATTAGGGGGTGTTCCTAATGAGAGTGGTCTAGGTGTTTCACAACCAGGAGTGGTGGGAAAGGATTGTGTCCCAGGTAGGTCCCAGTGTACTGCGGCGGGTAAGGCACCCCATGTCCAGTCTCAGAGGAGAGGGAATGGGGTTGGGCTGAGGCCCAGGGTACCCGAGCTCCAGTCCCAGGTCTTGGAGGGTTCCATGAGTGAACTCCAGGAGGTGAGCCTAGCATGTGCCGTAGGGCCAGCTGTTCAGAAGGATCCCATTTTGTCATTGGGACTTGGGCGGGTGGCTGGTGATAGCGTTCCGCCGGTCCTGATGTCTGGTACTCTCGCTCTACATCGGAGGAGGCGGAAATCCAGGCATAGGGTTGAGAGGGGGCTGCGGGCCCCAGTGGAGAACCTAGAGGGTCAGGGGTCCGCTCTGAGAGCAGAGCCCCCCAGGAATGACCCTGGGGGTCCCCACTGTTCGCCTTCTAGGCACTGGAGGTGCCTTCATCCAACCAGGTACTGTTTAAAGGACCAATATAGTTGCAATCCAAAGTTCTTTCTACAGACTTTTGTTTGATTCATATATTATCTACCTGTGTTTGATGTTTTTACATATGTGTATGCAAATGTTCCTTTTATGGACATGCTTGCTAATATGTTTTTCTAACTTGCCATATGTTTTCTAATGTTCCTACTATGGGCATTTTATGATATTCTTATGACAAGTGGTGTGATGTAATAATGTGTTTTCCTGATTACTGCTTATGTTGCAGAATACTGAGTAACCTGTGTGTTATGTGTGACTACTGCTGTCTGAAGAGTAACTAATGTGTAACGTTCTGACAACTGCTAAGGTAGCAGGATAGTACTAATATGTGATGTTTGGTCTGATAATTGCGTTGTGTACAATACAGTATATTTTTCATATAATCTGGTGTTGTGTTTCCTTTGTGGTGGGGATATTGCGTCACATGTGTTGTGTGTGTTGTCAAACGCTTTACACATTGCCTGCGGGTTAAGCCTGACTGCTCGTGCCAAGCGACCAAGGGGGTGAGCAGGGGTTATCTTGAACGTGTAACTCCCTTGCCCTGACTAGAGTGGGTAAGTTCTGCCTGGCTGAGGTACATACCCTAGCCAACCCGAAACCCCATTTCTAACGTTGGTCGTCAGCGGAGAGGATAGGACTTGCGCTTGCACAATACCATTGTGACTCATTATTTCACTACAAGGATTGCGTTTAGACCCTCACATGTTTGGCTTCTCTTAACTTTCTCTCTTTGGTCATTTTTTCTGTTTTCAATTCTCACGCTTGGGTATCGTGGTTGTCACATTTGAGTTATTTGTACCTTTTCAAGATGGAGCTTACCTTTGATTTAGAGGACCTGCCATTTTACACGCAGGAGGAATTAGAGAGGTTCTGTAGAGAGAGAGGGCTGCCTGTAGAAGGGGACCTCAGGAGAACTCTGAATTTCTTTGAAAGGTTTGTGACATATACCCAGGGAGGGAGTGTGCTTAGGGGGTACCCAGAGGATCCGGAGTGTAGCGAGGGTTCCCAATGGGAGGGCTCCAAGACCTCATCCCTAGAGAGTGCTAGAGAGACTAATCAGGAGGGTGAGAATGACCAGTTGGGGACGCCAGTTGACAGGGAAGGCCCCAGTGATTGGGAGTCCCTTGCTGGGTCCAGTGTAAGAAGCAGGACTACCTCTCATTCCTTGACGCCTGATGAGCTAAGAGATAGGCGGGAAGAGAGGGACCTGAAGTTGCAGTTAGCGCGCCTAGCTGTTGAGGAGAGAAGGGCTGAGGTAGAGAAGGCCTTAGTACAGGAGAGAATGCAGAGGCAGAGAGGGCCTTTGCCAGAGAAAGACTCGCTCTAGAGCGCAGTCTGAAGGTTCTGGACTCACCAGCGCTGCAGGTGGAGTCCAGTGGTGGCAGCAATGTACAGTGCTGTAGCAGAGATGTTCCTCACATACCCATAGATCTGGTACCTAGGTTCCAAGAGGGGGGTGACATACGTCAGTGGTTAAAGGAATATGAGAGGGCTAGAGCGCAGGATCCCTGAGAAGGATTGGAGAACTGGCCTAGGGAGCTTTATTCCTGAGGAGGGGAGGGATGCCCTACTGACTCTAGAAGAGAGTAACAGGGAGGGGTACTCCACTGTAAAAAATGCACTGATTGTGAAGTATGGTTTTTCCCCTGAGGAATACAGAAGAAGGTTTAGAAACTGTCCCACCAGTCTTGGGAGGAGTTTGTGGAGGATTGCTGCATTGCACTAGATGGATGGGTGAAGGGTAGCACAGTCAACAATTTTGAAGGGCTGTTTAATCTGATTGTCAGAGAGCACCTGCTTCGTTGTTGTTTTTCAGAGTCACGCCAACACTTGTCAGTGTGTGAGCTCTCTGACCCCAGGGAGATTGCAAAGGAGGCAGACTTCTGGTTGCGTACCAGAGGGTCTGGTGTGGCATTAGGGGGTGTTCCTAATGAGAGTGGTCTAGGTGTTTCACAACCAGGAGTGGTGGGAAAGGATTGTGTCCCGGGTAGGTCCCAGTGTACTGCGGCGGGTAAGGCACCCCATGTCCAGTCTCAGAGGAGAGGGAATGGGGTTGGGCTGAGGCCCAGGGTACCCGAGCTCCAGTCCCAGGTCTTGGAGGGTTCCATGAGTGAACTCCAGGAGGTGAGCCTAGCATGTGCCGTAGGGCCAGCTGTTCAGAAGGATCCCATTTTGTCATTGGGACTTGGGCGGGTGGCTGGTGATAGCGTTCCGCCGGTCCTGATGTCTGGTACTCTCGCTCTACATCGGAGGAGGCGGAAATCCAGGCATAGGGTTGAGAGGGGGCTGCGGGCCCCAGTGGAGAACCTAGAGGGTCAGGGGTCCGCTCTGAGAGCAGAGCCCCCCAGGAATGACCCTGGGGGTCCCCACTGTTCGCCTTCTAGGCACTGGAGGTGCCTTCATCCAACCAGGTACTGTTTAAAGGACCAATATAGTTGCAATCCAAAGTTCTTTCTACAGACTTTTGTTTGATTCATATATTATCTACCTGTGTTTGATGTTTTTACATATGTGTATGCAAATGTTCCTTTTATGGACATGCTTGCTAATATGTTTTTCTAACTTGCCATATGTTTTCTAATGTTCCTACTATGGGCATTTTATGATATTCTTATGACAAGTGGTGTGATGTAATAATGTGTTTTCCTGATTACTGCTTATGTTGCAGAATACTGAGTAACCTGTGTGTTATGTGTGACTACTGCTGTCTGAAGAGTAACTAATGTGTAACGTTCTGACAACTGCTAAGGTAGCAGGATAGTACTAATATGTGATGTTTGGTCTGATAATTGCATTGTGTACAATACAGTATATTTTTCATATAATCTGGTGTTGTGTTTCCTTTGTGGTGGGGATATTGCGTCACATGTGTTGTGTGTGTTGTCAAACGCTTTACACATTGCCTGCGGGTTAAGCCTGACTGCTCGTGCCAAGCGACCAAGGGGGTGAGCAGGGGTTATCTTGAACGTGTAACTCCCTTGCCCTGACTAGAGTGGGTAAGTTCTGCCTGGCTGAGGTACATACCCTAGCCAACCCGAAACCCCATTTCTAACGTTGGTCGTCAGCGGAGAGGATAGGACTTGCGCTTGCACAATACCATTGTGACTCATTATTTCACTACAAGGATTGCGTTTAGACCCTCACATGTTTGGCTTCTCTTAACTTTCTCTCTTTGGTCATTTTTTCTGTTTTCAATTCTCACGCTTGGGTATCGTGGTTGTCACATTTGAGTTATTTGTACCTTTTCAAGATGGAGCTTACCTTTGATTTAGAGGACCTGCCATTTTACACGCAGGAGGAATTAGAGAGGTTCTGTAGAGAGAGAGGGCTGCCTGTAGAAGGGGACCTCAGGAGAACTCTGAATTTCTTTGAAAGGTTTGTGACATATACCCAGGGAGGGAGTGTGCTTAGGGGGTACCCAGAGGATCCGGAGTGTAGCGAGGGTTCCCAATGGGAGGGCTCCAAGACCTCATCCCTAGAGAGTGCTAGAGAGACTAATCAGGAGGGTGAGAATGACCAGTTGGGGACGCCAGTTGACAGGGAAGGCCCCAGTGATTGGGAGTCCCTTGCTGGGTCCAGTGTAAGAAGCAGGACTACCTCTCATTCCTTGACGCCTGATGAGCTAAGAGATAGGCGGGAAGAGAGGGACCTGAAGTTGCAGTTAGCGCGCCTAGCTGTTGAGGAGAGAAGGGCTGAGGTAGAGAAGGCCTTAGTACAGGAGAGAATGCAGAGGCAGAGAGGGCCTTTGCCAGAGAAAGACTCGCTCTAGAGCGCAGTCTGAAGGTTCTGGACTCACCAGCGCTGCAGGTGGAGTCCAGTGGTGGCAGCAATGTACAGTGCTGTAGCAGAGATGTTCCTCACATACCCATAGATCTGGTACCTAGGTTCCAAGAGGGGGGTGACATACGTCAGTGGTTAAAGGAATATGAGAGGGCTAGAGCGCAGGATCCCTGAGAAGGATTGGAGAACTGGCCTAGGGAGCTTTATTCCTGAGGAGGGGAGGGATGCCCTACTGACTCTAGAAGAGAGTAACAGGGAGGGGTACTCCACTGTAAAAAATGCACTGATTGTGAAGTATGGTTTTTCCCCTGAGGAATACAGAAGAAGGTTTAGAAACTGTCCCACCAGTCTTGGGAGGAGTTTGTGGAGGATTGCTGCATTGCACTAGATGGATGGGTGAAGGGTAGCACAGTCAACAATTTTGAAGGGCTGTTTAATCTGATTGTCAGAGAGCACCTGCTTCGTTGTTGTTTTTCAGAGTCACGCCAACACTTGTCAGTGTGTGAGCTCTCTGACCCCAGGGAGATTGCAAAGGAGGCAGACTTCTGGTTGCGTACCAGAGGGTCTGGTGTGGCATTAGGGGGTGTTCCTAATGAGAGTGGTCTAGGTGTTTCACAACCAGGAGTGGTGGGAAAGGATTGTGTCCCAGGTAGGTCCCAGTGTACTGCGGCGGGTAAGGCACCCCATGTCCAGTCTCAGAGGAGAGGGAATGGGGTTGGGCTGAGGCCCAGGGTACCCGAGCTCCAGTCCCAGGTCTTGGAGGGTTCCATGAGTGAACTCCAGGAGGTGAGCCTAGCATGTGCCGTAGGGCCAGCTGTTCAGAAGGATCCCATTTTGTCATTGGGACTTGGGCGGGTGGCTGGTGATAGCGTTCCGCCGGTCCTGATGTCTGGTACTCTCGCTCTACATCGGAGGAGGCGGAAATCCAGGCATAGGGTTGAGAGGGGGCTGCGGGCCCCAGTGGAGAACCTAGAGGGTCAGGGGTCCGCTCTGAGAGCAGAGCCCCCCAGGAATGACCCTGGGGGTCCCCACTGTTCGCCTTCTAGGCACTGGAGGTGCCTTCATCCAACCAGGTACTGTTTAAAGGACCAATATAGTTGCAATCCAAAGTTCTTTCTACAGACTTTTGTTTGATTCATATATTACCTACCTGTGTTTGATGTTTTTACATATGTGTATGCAAATGTTCCTTTTATGGACATGCTTGCTAATATGTTTTTCTAACTTGCCATACGTTTTCTAATGTTCCTACTATGGGCATTTTATGATATTCTTATGACAAGTGCTGTGATGTAATAATGTGTTTTCCTGACTACTGCTTATGTTGCAGAATACTGAGTAACCGGTGTGTTATGTGTGACTACTGCTAGTCTGCAAAGTAACTAATGTGTATCATTCTGACAACTGCTAAGGTAGCAGGATAGTACTAATATGTGATGTTTGGTCTGATAATTGCGTTGTGTACAATACAGTATATTTTTCATATAATCTGGTGTTGTGTTTCCTTTGTGGTGGGGATATTGCATCACATGTGTTGTGTGTGTTGTGCAAACGCTTTACACATTGCCTCTGGGTTAAGCCTGACTGCTCGTGCCAAGCTACCAAGGGGGTGAGCAGGGGTTATCTTGGACCTGTAACTCCCTTGCCCTGACTAGAGTGGGTAGGTTCTGCCTGGCTGAGGTGCATACCCTAGCCAACCAGAAACCCCATTTCTAACACTCCCCAACATGCAGGACTGACTTTGCCTTTTAGAATAAAATTGAGACTGGTACACATTTATGGAACTGTAAAATGTTGATTTACAGCCTCCAAGCACCCACTGCCATAGCAGACAGTGCGAATTCTGAGGGTGCTGACAGAGGGGCCCCTTCACTGGTCACAACATGGTCGTGGGCAGTGCAGGACCCCCCCCATGGCCCTAAACGCTGCCTTTCCATCAGCCTGTTCATAACAGGGACCCTGTAATGAAAAGGTTGGTGGAAAGGAAAGTTGTGATCAGCACGGTGGTACCGAACTCAGCACCACCGTGGCTGACCACGACTTTCACCATTGCCAACTAGCCGGAATCCCTGATCCTGGCAGAAGTGGTAGTCTCCTGGCATAGAACAATAAAGCAGAGATGACATCAACATCAGATTCAAAACCCTTCTAAAATGTAATCTCACTTTAGAAAACTACTCTGTTACTGCAATTACCCCCTTGTAGCTTCCAGAAACTAGCAGGGGTAGGGGTCAGAGTACTTGGACATGAATTGATATGGCAATACTTCTCTTTGTCTGTCTTTCAATGAGGGGTTTAAACTCAGCTATTATGTCTAAAATAACCTGACTACTAAGCCTACATGTGTCAAATATTTCCTCCTCACTTTGCTCAAAAAGGGCTATCCTAAGCCTAACAATCCTCCACTGTCTACTCCTACTCCTTTACAAATCAGCCGGTATTCACATCCACCTCATCATCAAATAAAAATAAGCCGTAATGAAAGAGCCTAAAGCATTTTGAGGCTGTTTAAGTAGGTTGCACCTGATTAGCACCTGATTCCATTTGGTAGTAAATTGCACATGCAAAATCATCATTCTGCAGCCAGTCTCAATTTGCTAACATTTCACACATATAAATACTGAATTGATGTTAGAAGATTGCTAATAATGATTCACAATTTAGAATCATTCAATTAGTGATTTGGACTTTGGTCTCTTTGCAGAAAGTGGCATCAAATACCTTTGATACATAAGAACTCTCAACTTTAACGATACGGTAACCAATTTGCGACTGCTAACAATATTGCTAAACATTCGTGCTTGTGGCTCATTGAGTGTTCCACTGTGTATTGTAATATCACAGTTCTCAAATGTTGTCATGTAGCTGTCATTTATTAGTACGTGAATTATGTTTTATTGGTCTGGCATGTTTGCATTTGTGTAATTGTTATCACCTTCTCTGTGATGGCGGCGTACTTAGGTGGTATTTTTCAAGTCCTTTTTTCCTTGCATCTTATAGGAATAAGAAGGTCATTTATTCCACTCAATATATACACATAGTACATCTGAGTAGAATATCTGGCAGTAATACATGGTGAAATATTACATGCAATACAACTACTTTCAGAAAAACTGGGTGGAGCGAAATTAACACATAAAGTGAAGTATTATTTCCTCGCAGCCCAACTTGTAGTTTGGATCCAAGAAGTTCACTGGTAACTTGAAAAATTACAGGGCAATTTGTTGAATACATATGAGACGGAATATTTATACATACATGAAACACGTTAGTTCCGGAGAAATTATGGAAAGCAAGACATTTCACCCCTAAAGAGGCTTGGGATATAATTTTTAGAAATAACATCTAAATGTGTGAAACGTGTCAGTGATAAGGAACATGAAGAAATAAGGATTGTTTCCAGTCGGAAACTTGATAGTAGCAGTAATAAAATTGTTGTAAACCTGATAAAGACTAATAATAGTAATGCAAACAGGCACATTCCGTGCAAGGAACTACAGAACTATCAGTACAGATGGATGTTTGAGATGTGTATTGATAACCATAAAGAGTGTTCCACCCACGCATCACATGCATGAAATGAAACAATTGCTCACAAAGCCAGTTTATGCAAAAGTGGTTGCTTGCGAAAATGCATCAATTTGGAGAACGAAGAAAAAAATGAGGAAAAATGTAATACCTTTGTGTAGTGGATTATTAAGATGAGAGTAACATGACTAATAAACACATTTTAACACAAACCTGTTTCAGGATACAATGGAGACTCTTGAGGGTCCAGACTGTGTTAACCGCCAGTTAATTCCTGAACAATTAATGCCCCAAGGTTGTCTGCACTGCCCTTTGGGAGAGTGCTTAGTCATGCATCTTAATAGTATGGGCTTTAAAGTTTTGAATGGTCGCTTATGTGATGATGCCCCCCCACGATGGACAAGGTCCGATGGTCGAACTTGCTCCTGTTTAGATTATACCATCTGTAATATTGAACTGTTTCCTCTCATTGAAAAGTTTCAGATTTCTCCTTGGAGTGAGAGCAACCATTGTCACCAAATTGTATTTATCAAATCAAGATTTCCTGTTCATGATGTCATGCTGGTTGTGGGTGGTGCGTTTGTTTTGAATCACTAACGCGCATAAAATGGAATGCTTCTATTGGTGGCACAATATTGACTGAATGCATTAATTTTTTTAACTCTGAGAGTTTGGGTTGTGTATTCCCTATTGAGTCATGGGTTACACTTTCTTGCCTCCTATTGGTAAAGTTTCCCCAACCCATGCGCAATTGTGCTCCACCCCAGTCCTTTGTTGTCTCCAGGGAAACTAAGAATTGAAAGAGAGCACGGAATAGGCTAGCAAGGGCAATCAGGAAAAGTCCCAACTCAGAGCGTTTATTCATTGAATATAATCAATTAAGGAAAGATTATAGGAAGGCTGTTTATGACGACCATCAGACCTATCTCGGTCAGTTTTGGGCTAAACTTCTAAGCGCAAGAAAAGATTCAAACTCCACAAAATTTTGGTCCCTTATTAATAATCTAACCAGTAATCAAAGGGGCATGGGCGTTGTTGACATTTCAGAAGGAGCATGGGCGTCTGATTAGACCAACCATTTTTCTGATAGTGAGCAGGATGGGGAACCATTGGATGAGGGGGCCCATAGGTTTACTCCTACTTTGTTTAAAACAAGTTCTTCATCTATAGGGTCATTAATTCCCATGCAGGGAGTAAGGAAGTCCTTCCAATCACGCCTTCCCCACAACATCTCGAGGGCTAAGCAATTTGGAGCCCCCGGTCCCAGTGGTCTTCCACAGGCATTATTTAAACAGGATCCTCTCTTTTGGGCTAATCATTTCATACATTTGTTCAAACACTGTTTCCTAACCTCAATCATACCCGAGTCCTGGCGTGGATCCATCCTCCACCCTTTATATAAAAACGGTTCAAGGTCTGATACTGCTAATTTTAGGATGATAGCCCTGATGAACAATGAGGCTAAGTTTTATTCCAGCCTTTTGTTGCAGGATCTTCGAGCTTGGGCTGAATCGAAGGCCTTAATCCCCATAGTTCAAACGGGGTTCTCAGCTGGCTCAGGTACCTCAACCAATTTATTAGCCCTTTCTATTTTGATTGATAGGGTGGTTTCATCAGGCTTGACGCTGAATTGCTGTTTTGTGGACTTCAAGGCAGCATTTGATCGGATCCCCCGGAGTGCTCTATGGGTCAAATTACAAAGCTGGGGCATCCCTCCAGTACTTTTGGGTGCTATTATAGAACTCCACACTAACACCTGGGTCCGTAGTAAGCTTGGTGATGGGTGCTCCCGTTCTAGGAAAATGTAGACCACTCGTGGTGTGAAACAGGGCTGTGTACTCGCTCCTCTTCTTTTCAATTTGTTTATTGCTGATATGTCAACATCTCTTGACGCCGTCAATTCTCATCCCCCTAAGATCGGTGGCCTTAGGCTTAGTCACTTGCTTTATGCCAAAGATCTTGTTTTGTTCAGTTGTACTAAGATCGGCCTTCAACAGTTACTTACTCAACTTGCAACGTATACTTCCGCTAACCAATTAGAAGTTAACTTGTGTAAAACAAAAGTGGTTCCCTTTCGGAGGAAAAAACATTTGGGCTTTAGCTGGCACTATAAGATCCGCAAACTTGTTTCTGACCAATCTTACAAATATTTAGGGGTACATTTTGATTCAAGGGGCAGCTTTGTTAATCACAAGAAGGCAACTGAACTTAAAGCTGTGGCTTTGCAGGTGGTCTTTTCCAAATTAGCAAAAGTGTTAAAGGGGCCGACCCTCATTCCCTTAATGAAAGTCATGAAAGCAAAGGTCGTCCCCACGCTGGTTTATGGTCAAGAAATGTTGTTGGGCAAAGGCTCCTGCCTATTAAACAGGTTGGTTAATAAAATCTATAAAAGAGTTTTTCATGTTCCGCACCTGGCTTCACCGGCGCAGGTACGGTTGGAGTTTGGGCTTCCGGATCTGATGGCAGTTGATGCTGATGCTTTTCTGAAGTTGTGTCATAAACTGCGTCAGGCTTCAGTTGGCCATATGGAGGCAGTCCTGTGGCAAGAAATTAGTGAGCTGAAATTGAAGTGCTCTTACTCCGAATTTTTGGTTGACTGCAAACGGTGATTGGAAGCCGGCGATCTCTGGGAAAGCAATCCCCCCTATTCCTTGTTTAAATCAGAGATTTAAAGGCTTATTCAATTGTACTCTTATCACTCAGACTGTTCTCTTCTTGCCCATCGGAAGCATGCCTGGGCAGTAATTGGCTCTTTTAAACCAGGTATGTCCTCCAGTTTTTTCTCCTGCTCACATGGGTTTTGGTTGAAAAAGGCCTTTTTGGCCCTAAGGATGGGTGATTGTTTTTTTTTTAAAACATTTGCCTCAATGGCAGCTATCCCATGGGGACAGTGTGATATGCAGATGCTGTAGCAATGCGGAGGAAACCATTGATCATGTGGTCTGCATATGTCCAGCCTTATCAAAGGAGCGTAGACTTTTGCTCCAGAGAAAATGGACTGAATTAGGAATCCGCTCTTGCCGACAAGCAATTATTCAGTCTCTGGACCCAGGCAATCCAATGTCAAATGTGCTACTGACCAAATTTATTAAATTTGCACGATCTAAATTTAATGGCACTGCGAGTAATGAACACGCTTAATTGGATATTTTTCCATGCTCTTGCCATTTTGCCAGTTATTGGTTAGGACGAGGGATTTTATCGGTATTTGATGATGTTCAGTGAAATTATTATTTTATGCACCATGCACTTTAGGGCTGTGCCCATGTGTATTAGCCTGCGTTTATTGGGGCTTTGGGTCAGGTGGCCGGTATTGTACTGTATTGTTTCATAATGTTTTTAATATGTTGCATGTGCAATTTATGGTGTGTTTTTAGTTGAACTCAGTTCTTGAGGGCATTGGTTTTTTATTGTGTTTTTTTTTTCTTCTTTCCTTTTTCCTTTTGTCTTGATCATTTGTATTGGATTTTATTATCTGTACAATAAATTATTACATTACAGGTGCACCAGGAGAAAGATATGGAATGGGATACGAATTCTAATTTTATAGCAGATGGGCCAATGATCCTAGGAATTAATACATTCAAATGTAAAACCTATGGGATATGGATGAGCAGAAACTCCTAATTTTGAGAATTTTTTTCTGAGATCAAATCAAGAATAGGACAACTCTGATAAAGTATATTTAGCCAAGTAAAGGCATCAAACAGGTCTGTGAATGAACATAATGAAGGGCGCCAAAGATTAGACTACATATGTAAAATCTATGAAGAAGTGTATTGCGGGATACACAAATACCCAATTTTGTTTCAGTGACTTAGGGCCAGATGTATCATCACGGCCCTTTGTGAGTTGGAAATAGCGATTTTTAAGAAATCGCTATTTCCGACTCGCAAAGTGCCATGTATCACATTTGCGATTCGGTAATAGCGATTTCTTCAAAATCGCAAATGCTATTACCTAATCGCAAATTGCGATACCAGCCTCATTCGCAGCTATGGGCCTGTTGGCCCATATCTGCAAATTTTTTGCATTTCCAAAATTGCGATTTCTGAACCAGAAATCGCAATTTTGGAAATGCAAAAGCCCAGGGTGCTAGGGGCCTAAGGCCCCCTCTGCTGCACCCCAAAAAAGTTGTGGGGGACATGTAAGGTGCACACATGCCAAAAGGGCATGTGTGCTTTACATGTTCAATTTAAAAATGCATTTTAAATGCATTTTTAAATGTTGCACCAGGTTACCACCTGGTTTCATTTCATGGTATTTTGCATGTGCAAAATGCCATTCTGTAAAAAATCGCAATTTGCGATTTTTTGCAGCATCGCCTTGCGATTTGGATTTTGCGAATCGCAAATTGCGACTCGCAAAACCAGGTCGCAACACAAGAAATCGCAATTTCAGCGATTTCTTATTTGTGGTCTGCAAATGCTTTTCATGCATCGCAGACCACTTTTTTGCACTCGCAAACGGCCGAATTTTTTGCGATTCGCACCGTTTGCGAGTGCAAAAAAATTTCATACATCTGGCCCTTGGAGCCATTAAAAAGCTTTCACCATAAAACTATACCATGCAGAGAAGCAGCTCTTGTGATACACAAGTACGTGAAAAGTGACTGCTGGAGAGCAAACACTTTTTAAATCTATTTCAAATAGTATATTTCCCTAACAGAAGTAATTGATGCCTGGATAAACAATTCATTTTGTCTTGTGCTAATACATGTCCTTGATGGTTAGTAAGGGATATTTTAGTGACACCACCCTTTAGAGCCATTCTATGAAAGCGTATTTGTCAAGGTGCGGCAAGAATAAATGTGCACATTCAAGCAGACAGGCTGCATTTGAAGAATACATAATTCAAATAGTACACCACAATAACAGCAAGGCAGCACAACTCAGCAGAGCCTAACAAAAATGTAGCAAATATACAACACACCACAATACGATTCCCTAACAAAATACAACTAAACAACACATTGAAAATAACAACTACACAAACACACAAAAGCAATAAAAGAACATATCGATATACAACAAACCTGATGAACCTGGCACACCAACACACCAACTCAAAAGAATACCACAGTACAAAAACAACACAAAACACACATTTGCAGTTGTATTAAGTTTAGGCTGTATTGTGTTTTTGTACTCTGATGTGGTGCTACTATAGTTGAACTGCAGTTATATTTCTGTTTTGTTTTGTTTTGATAGAGTTTTTTATGGCTCATTGTTATACTCTTGTGAAAGGGTGCTATTGTGTTATTGTGGTGCACCATGTTGGTGCATTTGCTCTGTTGCTGTGATATGTTGTGTTGTTTTGCCATGTTATTTTTTATGTTTTGCCGTGCTATTTTTTTATATTGTGTTGTGTTGTTTTGTGCTGCTTTGTTGTACTGTGTTTTAGTGCTGTGTTTTGTTATTTGCTTGAGTTGATATGTAGTTTTGTTGGTGGACTGTTGTTTTAAGTTATTGTATTGCATTCTATTGTGCTGATGATATGTTCCTTGCGCTGCTGTGTCTCAGTGTTTCATTATTGCATTGTATTGTGCTGTAGTGTGGTTGTTGTGTTCCCTTTTGTTTTGCTGTGTTGTACCCTGACAAGTTGTTTGTGTTATTTTTTTTATATTATGTTATTGTGTTACATTGAGCTCTGTAGTTACTTTATAGATGCCAAAAACTGCTGCCATGTTTTACAGCCAAAAGAAAAGCATTTCTTTAAAGTTGCAGTGACAAACAACCATTTACTACTATCTAAGGTGGTATCCCGCTGTTCCAGATCTTCACCTATTCAAGACACCATTCAGCCCAAATCTGTGGTTGAGACCATTCCTTAATCTACATCTAATACTCACTGTAAGTGATACAGCAGATCCAGTTATGGTTACTCAGTTTGATTACTCCAGGTTTCCCAGGATGTACCTGTCACACCACAAACTGTATTCTCATTATTTTACTTTCCTAGAGCAAAATGTGTTTTGTGGTAAAAATCACCTCATAATTCAGTGCCAAACAAAACAGCAGGAACTTATTTGCCTACATAAGGTAATAACACTAACATGAAGTGACTCTCCAAGCACTGGGAAAAGTGGTAAAACACATCATAGATTGCTTAAAATCAATAACTGCATTTTAGTAAGTAACATATTAACAACTTAATTAAATGTAGTCCAAGATAATCAAAATTCTGGCTGCACCTAGTAAGTTTGCACCATTCATGAGAAATTCAGCTATTAGAGATAATATATGCACCAAGCAAAAAGTCACAGTCAGGAGCTTAAACATTTGTTTGGAAAGTTGTTACGGACCAAACTCTTTCTTCTATTAGAGATCACTCAATAGTATTCCACATTTTAGACCCACTGAAGCATCAACCTGAAGCAAACACTGTTATTTGTTTAGTTTTGACTATTTAACTTTTTTTTTGCTGAAAAAAAAGATACTCCTTTATCTGGGTGTCCTTATAAGCATCTTCATTTCAGAGACCATGGACTGTGTTTTGCTTTAGAGGATTGACTATTGTGCAGGGTGTGTTTTGTAGTGGAGAGCATTTTAGCTACTGATGTAGAGGTTAATTCTCTTTGCCAATGAGCTTTAGGTGTTGGAGTAGTTAAAGAATCCACAGGACAAGGGGGAGGATAAGTGGAGTCTGGTACTTTACTAAATATGTCTTCCAAAGAATGCCACCAGATACATTAGAGCACTGCAAGCACTGTGGAAGAGAAAAAGGAGAGCAGGCTACTGGCTTTGATACTCTGATTACTGCAGGAATGTCTTGCATAATGGCGATGCCAATGATAAATAAGGTAGTTGGCATCCATTTATAAATACAGCCTCACATCAAGATGAAAATCCATCGCACCGCACCAGTTGCCCAACATTCATCTGTCCTTGGCATGGCAGATAAAGTTTTCTCTTTGGACAAGATTGTGCTTGTTCACAGACTGCCGTTCGTTCTGAATTCTGATATTGATATGACAAACTCCAAAGTGGTGTGCAAATCACACAATATGTCATAAAGGCTTCTGGTGTGCATTAGGAGAGGAGCAGACAAGCCAGTCTAGGTAGAGTTCCCATACTCTTAGATGACTTTTTTCAAGAATTAGTTGGATTATCATGATTTCCATAAAACAGTGAAGCACTGACACAGTAAAAGGTACATGGCCTACTAAATAAGAATTTTGAACCTCGGTCTTTGTTCAACATGAAGCAAACGGTTGCTTGTAAGTCAAATGACAACATAAGAGATTCACAAAAAAATGGATTGGATGGTGGACACCGATTGCCTGACTTGTGAATCCTATCATAGCCCAAAGAAGAGTAAATTTTGATGTTGTTTAATTTGACCCCTTGGTTGCTGATGTGGCTCAGCAGCACTCATTTTTGAGGTTTGCACTTATTTTTCATCATCAGGCTTTGAGGAAGAGCTAAACTGTGAGGAAAACAACCAGGGAATGAAAGAGGAAGAGAAATAAAGAAAAAAACACTGGGCTGAAAAAGGCCTCTCATTCTAGAGGGCTCCAATCCCTATTGGTAGCTACACCCCTGATGTAGAAGAAATAAAAAGTGATTTTCATATTGCACGTTCACATGCACATAAACATTCATACACTCCCAGGAATGCATAAAATTACAGTTGCACAGATATACATACAAAGTCTCCATACATACACAGTCCACAACACTCAAACAAATAGACACGGACACATAAACTCATACACAGTGAAACTGCTAAAGAAATGAATATTTGCAATGCAATGGGTCTTGCATTTGCTTGAGTTAGAGCTATTAGTGTTGTAAATTCCTAACTGGACTTTTCTTGCCACACAAATTGAAATGAAAAGTAAAACAGTGAACATAAGTGAGCCGATTGGAAACGCCATGGCCGTCATAAGCATTAGCCTGAAGGAGAGAAACAAAAAGAAAAAGAAGTCAAATATATCAGCTATTATCCATGTAAAAGGGGCAGTCTGCAGAACAGTAACAAAACCACCCCAAGGAGGGACAAACGTAAAGCATTTACTAATGATGATAAAGGAGTTTTGAAAGGGAAGCCCACTAATGAGTGAAAGTGATGGGCGTGCAGTTGGCATTGTTAAAAGCCCACAATACATACAACAGGTCAAAGCGTTTGCGCACTCGACCTAAAAATTTAATTGGAACAGGCGTCTTCAACATGATCTTGCATGCTCTTTCCGCTGGGCCTACGATTTCTGAATTGAGCAACTCGGCAAGTAACTCATCAGAGCCAGGTCAAAGAGATTCTTCCCAATCAGAAGCCAGGATAGGCCTAAAGACAAACCCTTTGTAGGTCGAGCGTAGCGTTTGACGTGTTGTATACTTTTAAGTATACTTAGAATATGGGTTCAAGCAAATTCAAGCGATTTCTTTTGTTGGTTCCAGTGTCCTTCAAAAATCCTTGCTTGCTAGTGGTCAGTTCTGCCTCTTTGTCCTGCCTTTTTCTCTTTGGGAGCAGCACAAAGCACTATACAATTACGCTATATCCTGTTTTTCTCTTCTGGGGGAATTTTTTTCTTTAGAATTTGCCTATTGGTCTTATATGATAGGTGTGTGTTCAGTCCCTCCTCCCCACCAGCTCCCTCTGCAAATAAAAGGAACAGCAGAGAGGGGTTGTTCCAGTCCCTCTCGTTTATCAAATGCACTTCATACGTTCGACGCTAATGCTCATGGCGGCCGTTTTTTTGTTGAAGCTGGGATTCGTATGAGGAGGAGGGACACAAATATAATAGTACAATGTGGGTGAAATTAACCGTTTCCGCTCCATATGCATCATTTCATTTGAAAATGCACACTAGATTATAAAATGGCAAATCACTTGCAGCCGCTCCCCTAGGATTCTAAAACACGAGTTACCCGACCAAACACGTGCAAAAAATGCAACCCGATACGAAACAATAACATGACACAAACATTGTAGATGACGTGACGTACGCACTGAACCAATAAACATTTAAGATGAGCAGATTTCACCAACTATCTTTCTTTAATTCGAACAGGAAGTCTAAATATGACGAATCAGACTACGATGGGTGTATTTAACCTCCCCGTCTCAAATTTAGATGCAGAGCAAAGTCTTAATCCACGCCTCACTTCTGTCCTAGGAGGAAAACAAAACAATCAGCGACCGCAGAGAGGTTGTCAGGAGCGGTACTGCAACAAGATAGAGGGTAAAAAAACAACAGAAAAGCCGCAGAGGCTTAACCCTGGTCAGACGTGATGGGCAACGAAGCCTGTTGCAGGGGGTGTTGATTCACTCTTTTCATGGGCGTGTGGAAACATTTTAGCATTCAGGGATAGATGTAAGTTGGTGGTCGGATTGTCTATTAGTACACACTGTCTCTGACTGTAAGGAAACATGACTATAGTTTAAGTTATCGCGCCGTAGGGAAGTTTATTGCATTTTGCAGTGCGTCAAGACAACGTGCGACGAACGGTAAGGGAAACCAGAGTGCTTGTTGCGAGTGCAGATTTTGTTTTTTGACCTCGGTGAGTCTGTAATGTTCTGACACCACCAACATGGTATTGTCTTTAAGCTGAGGCCACACCTTGGGCGGTGAGTTTACATGCTTTGGTGTTCCATCGTATTTAGTGCTGCAAGAAGGAGCTACCCGTTCATATCCTCTAAAAGCGGGGTGTTAACATCAATCTGCATTTTTAAATTTTTTATAATTGTGGAGCTAGTTTTGCACTCACTGTGCTCTTAATATTCTATACTTATTCATTAGAATTGCCAACGAGGGAACTGTTTTAAATTGTGCTCGAAGTATGGTATTTATTGGCAATTGAAATAGCGTTTACTGCCCGTAGAGCATGTTGTTGATGGGTAGTAGACTTTTGTACTCCTTTTGACAATTTCTTTCTCACCTCCTTTCTCTTCCTCGTATGTGCGGTGTGTCTGCATTGCTGTCACTTCTCATTTTTTACCCCGTACCTCGCTGCATTTTACTCTGAGGTCTGGTGGAGAAATTCATTTCGGAATGGGCTTTTCTTGCTACTGTAACTCCTTTAAGTCCTAAAATCAGGGGTGTAGCTTGTTAATATTTCTGCACCTAGCCTTCTTCCAGTGTTTCTGTTAGTCAGCCAGGAACTCTGATGGTAGGGTGGTGAAAGTGGTATTCTCTTCAAATTAGCATGGCAGATTTAAATTAGGGAATATTTTCACTTTTTTGCTGCAGACAGAGGAAGAAGGTAAATGGAAGTTCTTTAGTTATATGCAAGGCCACTTGAATTATGTGGCAGAGAGGGCCAAATTATGTGGCAGTGTTGACCAATTTATGTGGCAAGAAAAGTCGATTTATGGATTTACAACGCCAATAGCTCTAAATCTCGCAAATGCGAGACCTATTGCATTGCAAATGCTTTTTCTGTATTCCGAATCCGAAGAGGGTAAAGGGCACATGATTAACAAGCCCTGAAGCTTCATTATCTAACATGCTGCACTAGATGACACTAGTGCAGCATGTTAGATATATATTGTGACTGGGTGAAGCTGAGCTGTAACAACCCGCCTGACACATGCACAATACATACAGTGGAATCCTCTTCTGCTGACAAGTGGACATTACAACTTGTTCATATAAACGATCTGAGATCAATTGTTTTAATGTAAAAGCTGTATGTGACATCTGAAGCATTTAACTACATGGGGAGACAGATGGTCAACGCCCTGGCATCCCCTATGAGGTAGCGGCCAATGCTTTACAGACCACAGTGAAAAACAGGTATAGTCTTGCCAAGACACTAGTGAAAGAAACAACATTTGGAAAAACACAAACAAATTCTCTTAACATATTTATTTTGAGCCTCTTTTGGTCTAAACGTAATGCTTATTGATGGTGCAATTTGAAAGCCACCAGCATTTTCATGAATTAACAGGTGTGGTAAGGGTGCATCATACTGTACACTTAGCCCATTCTACGTCATCCCAAATATGCAGAATTGCTCTGTTGTGTAGATTTGGCAGGCTAGTGGCACATGGCCATATTAGCAAATGCAGTGCACAGCCCTGGTTTATGCATTCAGCCATTGTTACCTGATGTGGCACACACAGAATGTTTAGCAAATGAAATGGAGACTATCTTAGCACATGTGCTGCAGAGTGGACATTTTACAAAGAAGTATACTACATGGCGGCCCTAACGTTTCCCTGAATTGATAGTTTTCAGGGAACCCAGGTACAGGTACTAATGGAATGGTTACTGTACAAAAGAAGGATCCTCGAGGGAAAAATGGGTGTGCTCGCCACTCACTTAAATGTCATCATTCAAAACCTTACCTACGTGAATGGCACCATGGATATTCGGGTAATGTTACAGGATTTAGAATTTACCAGCACCGGCCAGCTATCAGTGACTCTAGATAAAGAGCCACTCTACACAAACATTCCACAGGAACATACTTTGGCAGCAATAGCACGGTCTCTTCAGTCAGGAATGATTCGATTCCACTCTTCAGACATTAGTCCTGCGGTGCATGGAGTTAGCCCTTACCAGGATTTTTTATTTAGTTTCACAACTATATCTTCAAGTGTAAGGGGCATAAATGGGAGAGACCTTTGTCCCAAGTTTGTCCTTCATTTAATTATGCATGTTTGAGAATAACTACATATCTGGGCCTAGTGGCAAATTGGAAAATGTATATTGATGATGTTCTCTGTATCCAAACTTGAACAGAATCTCAACTTGAAAGCGTTATGGACCCTGCCCCACATTTCCATTTCACTTGGATGGTTAGCCAGAGCTCAGTTGCTTACCTTGACATTCACATTATGGTAGAGGGCACACACCGACCATGTTGGGTCACACAAAAGCCAGAGATAAGAACTCTTGTCTGAATTATAACTCTTACCATCCTAGTGCTTTGCGGGATAATCTTCCAGTGGAACCATTCCTTAGATACCAACAGAATTATTCAAGCACAGCCTTTGAGCATACATACATAGATTGAACTATAAGAGCCACAGATAACTTTCTTGTCTTCAGAACACTACTCAAGAGTTGGCTCTTTCCTTCATAACCACCATATTCAAACAACTATGGACTGCATATTCCTATGTTGATAAATATTATTTTCTGATTATGTGTATATTTCTAATTATAAATATGTATCACTACTATGTCATAACAATAAAATACACACACACTCTTTAAACCTGTTTAACTAAGTATATTTACCCGTGGTTGTAAATATATATTGTATGTACATATATGTGTGCATATGTGTGCATTCATGGGTGTATGTATGTGTGTGTGTGTGTGTGTGTGTGTGTATATATACATATATATATATATGTATGTATGTGTGTATGTTGTTCTGTGCTTGGCATGTTCGTGGGTCATGGCATGGCTCCTGGGTGGGTTGTTATACTAGGTATCTATGAATCCCTGTTCTCATCTTATATCACACTTATCCACCGATCATCATATGTCATGTCTCTATCAATCTATCCTCCATTCCCACTCTGACTCATCCCAAATCCATTCTACTACTTTAATCTCCTAAATAACACTGCCTAAGCTCTTCCCTCCACTTCCACATCTAACTCACCAAACCTCACTTTACTACCATGACCTCCCAAACAACCCTACTAAATTCACCCTCATTTATCTCACACTGCTACTATGATCTCCCTAACCCCTTCCACAGACTCTTCCCTCCTCCATCCCCCTTTACTCATCCCAAGCCTAAATCCTATTACCATATACTCCCAATGAATACTTCTGGATTCTTTCCTCCTTCACCCCTCCATTACTCCAGTCAATCTAAGTTACAAACTCTCATATCCGCGACTCAAATTAACTCATAATAATACTAAAACTGTACTCATATTTCCCGATACTAATCCATCACTAATTCTTGTTGGGTTCCTGAGTAGCGTGCTACTCGCCGAAAAGTGATTCAACGCCTCATCAGGGGTAGTAAGCACTATATAAATACTATTACAATACAATACAATACAATACAATACAATACAATACAACAAGCAGAAGAGTTTGAAGACTTGTCTGGATCAGAGGGCATACCCTAATAGTCTAAGTCGCTGCGCCCAAAAAAGAACATGAACTTTCCAATGCCCGCATTATTGGAGAAAAGTGAAAAGGTTAAACAGGAATAAGTCACTGTGGTAATGCCATATGCCCTGTTGGATGAAATGTCATCAGAAACAACTGGAAGACTCTCAACACCAAACCTGCCCATATAAAACCTCAACAATGTTTGTTCAAAAGGAGTACAAAGTCTTAAGGACTGGCTGTCACACTACATCTGGGCCAGAAAAAGGAAAATACCGTAATCATTATGCAAGGGTCTGAGACCATAAACCATGTGAGGGCTGCAATGCATGTCATCTAACCAAAGCATCAAAGGATATCCAGTTGAAGGAGGGCCCACTGTGAATTCAGAAGGCCTTCACGAATTGTGATACTACAATGGCTATTAAAAGACTGAAGTGCACCTGGGTTATTGCATGAACCTTCAGTGTCAGCTCTTGTTGCTTGTGTGAGGCTTCTCCTATCTTTCTATCTTCTAAAAGTGAGTTGTGTACAGGGGTGTAACTTAGTCAGTAAGACTGGGGATGGAGGGGGTCAGATTTTCCAACAACCAGTCTGGCACATAGTGTTAAAATACATTAAAGACAAGCAAAGGGAGAGGAATGCTGATTGATAGGGGCACTAAATGAGAGAAAGTACATTATTTGGTGAAATAACCAACATTTTGGAGTCTTACCAAACAGAGAGGAGGGAAAGTGTTCGTTTTTGTTTGTGTGGGAGTAAGAATTCCTGGTCAAATCCAACAGACACTGCACTATACCTGTACTCCCACATGAAAAATTAAACCTCGAATTCAGGAACACATAAGCACCATGAACGGTGGTAAACTTACTACAAAACTGGTCACACATTTAAAAGAAATTAGTTATAATGTTAGCACTTTTGGCCGGACAATTCTGGTCTTAATTGACTTTATCAGAAAGGGAACTGAAAATGTGAGTTATCAAAGGAGGCAGAAAAGATTTTAACTGAAGAAACTGACAGAGCAGGTCTGAATGACCTCATTGATTAGATCAAGATTGGTGTATGATCCCATGGGGGTACACTGTGGGAAAGCACCCCTGTTTGAGTGGGTTCATAATCAGCATAATATTCATTTTCCAGCTTTAGACATTCATTGTAGTTTTCAGTGCCTATTAGCAAGTGTGTGTCTCTTAGCAGATATCTTTATTTAAAAGATATCTATGATACACTAAACGACAGCTTTACAAACCCTTAGCACTGCCTTAACGACGCCTTAGCATCATTTTTATGTGGCTAAGACGACGTTAAGGTGGCCATTTGCACGCACAATATTTACAAAGTGGCATCCATTGTACCACTTTGCAACTCCTTGCGCCACATTATGCCTGCGTCAGGGGGGCATTCCCAAGGAGGGAGGCCCGAACAAATGGCACAGTGAAATTTACAAGCTTTCACTGTGGTATTTTTTCCATCATTTTAAATGTCTGCTGAGGGCAGGCACTAAAGTGACACTACAATAATAATATATGGATCTCCCTATGCTTTGCTACACTAGAGTGAAGATTTTTGACGATAGTGCAACAAAGCGCCACAACGGCATCTAAAATTCTGAAGCTGTTGTGGTAACTACTGCCACTGTGCCCCATATTGTAAATGCGGAGCAACCATGGTGTCACTAGGAGGGTAAGGGGGACACAAGAAAAGTGGCGCATCGGGACCGATGCACCTCTTTCTTGTAATTATATACCCCACTACATTAACATGATAACAGTGATCTGCGCTGATTGCTGTTGCCTATATTCAGGACAGTGTCTATGATTCACCATTGTTAAGTACATTGATATAATATAAGTGGTCTGTGCTGCTTGAAGTTACACTAGCGTGGCCCTTATAGAGAGCTTATTCTAGATCCCCTGTCAAGCATGCTTACCAATAGTCTTTGGTCTCCCCCAGCACATATGACACTTACATTTCAGCCAAAAAGTATGGGGCTATATTTATGGAGTTAAAGTATCATGGTATATTGACCTTTCCCATGTATCTTACTAAAAGTTTAAACTTTGCACGAACTTAGTACTTATACGGCCTTAGTGGCCTCCACTGTCAATGGCCTCCAAAGTAAATGCCTTCAGTTCACCAGTAGTCCATCTCAGCAGTGAGTGCGTTCGACCCCTCCACCAATTTGTGGCATGCTTTCCATGAGGCAGCAGCACTCCGGTCTCATTAGCCCCGCAGCAAAATGAGAGTCATACACGACCTAGCGTTTTCTGCTATATTTTCTTGACATACTCTGAAAGAGCCTTGTTTATGCACTTTCCTGTTGCATGCCCATTTATGTATGCCACCACACTCTGTGCACATACAGATGCAGGAGAACCCTGGTGAAAGTCGTATGCTAGGCGTTTAGTTCTTCCTGTTAGACAAACTAATTCTGTTTGCGTTAAACTGGGCACTATGCTCTTTAGGATTTTACTCATGGTAGACATACAATGCCACAACTAACCGGACTGTTTGGAAGATGCTACATTTACATCATACATATGGATTTGTCTTTTTGGTTTTGCAGGCAATAAATTATTTTATTTTCATTTTTTGACAGGAAACCCATCTGGTAGGCTATCACAGTAGTGGGAGTGTGGTGAATATATTCTCACTGATCATGCCTTCTGGCATTTGGATATCAGCACACAAACAGGGTCCTAACCTTTTCTCAACTCACTTGCTTCTCTTATGTTTTTTCTTTGAAGCCCTGCGGTGGATCATGTCTGACAATTTGGTCCCATGGTGAAATTACCACTAGAACCAGGGGCAATGAAATATGTTGACCAGATGAGACGATTATAACTTAACATGCACAATAGTTGTAAACAGTGTACTACGTATGATTACTTAATAAATTCAACAGGTGTTCTTAGACAAATGTTTATGCCAGACAATGCAAAATAAACTAATGTCTTCATAGACAGAAGACTGCTACATGAGGAGGGGTATGACGTAGCTAGGCTACATGGAGTAAGACAAGATTACAAACCTTCGATAAATATGTTGGCAATGGCAACAGTTCCCTCTCTCTAGCACTCAGAGAGCTATGCCTGTGATAAAAGGCCTGGGATCTGTAATGAACCATCAGCTTCACCTCTGGTTTCTTTGAGAGGTTTTTCCTATCTTTCTATCTTCTTAAAGTGAGTTGTGGGAGTTAGTCTCCTGTAATGTACACACCAGGAATAACACGTATACGTTAGAGGACCACAGTGGATTTGTCTACTAGACTATCATGCGTGATGACGATTAGAAGGGTTTTAGTATGAGGACACTGATGGAATGGTGCCTGCTGCGCTGTCGGTGTCACTGTTAGCAGCTACTCATAGCCACCATTTCTTACAAAGTCCACCAGGAACCTTGGGCTACGGGAATCCCGTCACAATAAACAACTGCACATAGATTTATCTGCTCTCTCTCCCCCAGGGCACCCTTGGGAGTCACACTAAGTTTGCTCCACCGCCCAGGTGGCGCACATCAGACACCTCCATTTAGGCTTTCATTGCCCATAATTCACCCAATCTATACAAATCCCCTGATTTGCATGGGAATCATCTCGGGATGCCTATGAACAAACATCTTTATTTGAAGATGCTGCACCCTCTAATGCAGGGCACACACGTGTCTACAGAAATGGTGTCCATGGCCCCTTCTGTTCCGAACTACATAAATGCAGTCCTCGAAGGCCAATAGGGACCTTATACTGCTCGTTCGAGGACCTCATTTTCTGTAAAGTGACCTCAGGACGTTTAGACAACTGCTGGACGATGATTGTGCTACGACGCTTTTAAATTCAGCGTCGAATGCAGTATATTCACAACTGTCACATTTTTGATTTGCTGTTGCTTCAGTTCTTTTGATTGACATGAAACTGATCTGTTAAATTTGTCATAAATGTGCATTGCTATTTCAGAACGTTTTTCAAAGGCATATACACATTTGTGAGATTGACATTAACCCTTTTGCAAACAATTGTATAAACATGCTATGACAAATATGTTGATTGCACATAAAAACAAAAATGCATCCACTGATGCATGCGCAAGCTTATGTATAGATGTTTTATTAGGACTGTGCTCTTTAATATCGAGTACAAGAATATCATGGTACACCAGTTTGTGGAAAGAATATCGAGGGAGAAAATACTGAGAGGTAAGTGGATACACTGAAGATATACATGTCCTCAAGGTACACGTATGTGGAGTTAGGTGTAGAAAAGCTGTATGATAATTTGTCCCTAGATTTTCTGGCTGCGATATTAGTGTCCAGCGATAATCAGCAGTCGATATTCAGGATCCACCTTTAACATGCCACTTCAATTTTGTTGGAAATCCGTTCCCATAGATACATTGTTTACAAATATACGACCTATTCACAAAGGACAGGGTGAACAAGTCAGAACTTTAGTCTCGTGCGATTATTTTTGTAAAGAGTAGAAAATGTATTTTTTGCCATTCTTAAAAAACTGTAAAGGAGTACGCCCGGAAAATTATGACAGTCATAGTTTTGCAGTCCTCAAAATGCAGAACATTAACGCTTGCAAAATTTCTAGTAGGTGAACATTTTTATTTTTTCCCCATAGAAAATCACCCTCCCCTATACACTGATGCTTCCTTTTCTTGCTTGTGAATAGTGCAAAGCTTGCGTCACGTTGAAAATAAACGCTTTCCACGATGCAGACGCTGCGATAATTGTACCTTTTAGAATAACGACATATAAAGAACTTTAAAGATAGCCTTGATGTACTATAAAGGGAGTTAGATATTATTCAGATAATTAGAGCTACTTACCGTCATAAATATAATGTGATATTAGCAGACATGACGGCAGAGTGTTGGCTCTCCCGCTATCTCAGCACTAGCACGTTTGGAAAGAGGTAATCAACGGGCTTTTTATATGCTCTGTTGGAGAGGATGTCACACTCTTGTGTATTGCCTAATGTGCCCCTCATTACCGAGGGACTGCTTAGTGTCTAAGAACTGACATTCTAACTTTATCACGGTCACACTTTTAAGAAATAGACAATTAAAGGCGAGTAAGAAAAAAATACCTGCTCTTGAATATTTATTATTATTATTATTATTATTATTATTAGTAGTAGTAGTAGTAGTAGTAGTAGTAGTAGTAGTATTATTATTTTTCAGGGTCAGACTGGCTAATATTCCAACCTGGCAGTGCCAGAAGTGCAGGTCTGACAGGCCAGTGCATGAGCCAGTTTTCTTCTCTTTGAGTCTATTTTATGATCTGTTAGGCCTAGTTTTACTGTTCATTTCCCTCTTATTATCTTGAACATTGCCTGCGGCATGCACAAATGCATGTAGTCTCCTATATCTTACAAAACACCTATACAGCGTCACACTACAAGTTAAAAAACAGTGCCTCCAATTGAAAACGTGGGCCACAATTTTAGCTATCTAATTGTCTAATCGGGGTCCTTCTTATTTATTTTGTTACCCCTCCCTATTTTTCTTTTGCAGTTAGATTCTGTTAATCAATCTTTGTTCTTTCATTCTTTTTCAATTCAGTTATCTTTATTTGGGTTTAGACATAATTATTTCTAGACTGTGGAAAGCTTACTTTAATAACATGCCATTTGCTCAGCTAAAGCAACTCTGGCATGAGCATTGGGGGCTGGGGAGAGATGGGTTTGCCCAGGCTCCTCCGGGCTAGTTGGATATGTTGTTGTGTTCCTGCAATGCTCCAGGGTTCTGATTGGATGATTAGCTATCAATGGGTGGGCTGAATAGGGGTTATTTAGTGGTGGTGAATGTATGGGTGGCCTATTTGGTCATTGTCACACTCAAGGTGGACACTAGAGCAAAAGCGTTACAGGATTTTGGGTTCAAGGCTGGGGTGGGAAGGGTCATCTCTAGGGGGTAAGATCTATTAGAGGGGAGGGGTTGGGTGTTAGGCAGTTTTAATATATTAGTGAGGTTGGTTAGTTTTGTAAGGCATGTTGCCAAAGTTGTTTATAAGTTTGCTAGCCCTGTTCTATTAATGCAGTCTTTTACTCCTTATATTGTTTGAACGTTGTTTGAGCTTCACCACATAAATCACACTGGAGAAGAGGGACTGAAAGATCATTATTTTTCTTTTCTCAAACTTGCTGATTCGGCATTGATCTGTTAAATAAATTATTTTAGGGAGCTGGTATTCCAGGGAGAGTTATTGTTGCCCATTAGCTGGAGATGCTGGAATTTGCATCTGAAAAGCCTTGTTTGCCCTCTCATCCACTGGGCTGTTCAACCTGTGATGTCTTAGAAGGTAAAAAGGCAGAAAGCCAGGAACAACATTTTATTTTGCATTTGCCAATTGTGGCAGTACAACATAGTATACAGTAATCTATTTTTTACAGCAGGTTGCATTGTAAGGTTTGTGGTTTTTTGTAACATTTTCACTTTGGTACCAAAACCCCTGGTAAGCAAAGTAGTGTTGGCTAAAATGTCAAAATTTAATGGAATTGTTATTCATGACACAAAGACAATTTCAACTATCTTTTAAAACTTTACAAAGTCACCTACTCCATTTAAAAAACACTTGTTTCATACTTTAAACCAAAAGTAAACTCTGCTCACATATTTTGCATGGGTTCACGTTTTCTCTCACATCATGCCTTAAACAAGCATGGGCAATGTGGAAAGTTTGTATCTTTTGTGGAGTGGAAAGTTTTATACTGAACTTCACAACACAATGATAGTATAACATGGGCAGCCACAGTGCAACTTCCCCAACACAAATAATACATATATACAGGACAGGGACAACACAGATAGCTAACACAATAAAGAGTGAGCGAAAGGTGTTAAATGACTTGTACAATTTAGTAAACGTGACATAAACAATCAGGAAGTACAAAAGTCTTACAAGAAATAGGCAGACCTCTTACTTATTTACTGCACAACCATATACTCATATAGGGTGAACCCTCACCTACCTTGTGTAGTAAGCTTAATCAGCAGGTTCCATGTCTTGCACTGGGATGCATTCAAGAGTACTAATTTCATTGGTTGTACACTCTCTTTGTTATGGATTCCCTAGATTGGCTAAGTGTTAGAACTGTTAGCCCTTGGCATGGTTTCTCCTATCATTTTGACTTCTGACCTCCTGTTCTTGATCCTGTGCTCTGGAATTTCGTTTTTGCTGGCTTTAGGACTCTGGGCACTTTACCACTGCTGACCAGTGCTAAAGTGCAAGTGCTCTCTGTCTAAATGGTATTGATGAGTGGTTTATCCATGATTGGCATATCTGATTTACTAGTAAGTAGTATTTTGCACCATATGTGCCCAGGGCCTGTAAATCAAAAGTTACTAGTGTGCCTGCAGCACTGATTGTACCACCCACATGATTAGCTCAGTAAACATGCCTCAGAACTGCCACTGCAGTGTCTGTGGGTGCAGTTTCAAACTGACATGTCAACCTGGCAAATGCACCCACTTGCCAGGCCCAAATCATCCTTTTTACTACATGTAAGTCACCCCTAAGGTAGGCCCAAGGCAGCCCCAAGGGCATGGTGCAGTGTGTTTAAAAGATAGGACATGTACTGGTGTGTTTTACGTGTCCTGATAGTGAAATAATGCTACATTCGATGTTCACTATTGCAAGGACTAGCTCTCTCATAGGGCAACATGGGGATTGCACTTGAAATATCTTTTAAGTGTTATTTCAAATTGGCAATAGATAGCGATATGGAGTATAGGGTCTCAGATCTCACAATTTAAAAATAAATCTTTTGGCAAAGTTGCTTTTTAAATTGGAAGTTTGAAAATGCCACTTTAAGATTTAAGAAAGTGGGCATTTTCTTGCTTAATTGTTCTGTGCCTCTGCCTGTACCTCTGCTTGTTTATGCCTGTCATCTGGGTCAGGATGACAGATGGGCTGTTTGTGAATTCACTTAGACAGTCACACAAAGCAAACTGAGGTTTGCCTTTCATATCCTCATGGGTCTTTCTGGGCTAGAGGGGTGGGAAAAGCTGACACTTGCATCTGGATCAGGCAGTGCCTGTCCTTACACAAAGCAGTCTCCAACTCCCTGGAGTGTGTCTGGGGCCAAGGCAAGAAAGGCAGGATCTTGTGCACTACAAAGATCTTTCTTTGAAGTTTGCCTACTTCAAAGGCAGAAATGAGTATAAGTACTGGACGTCCGAGACTACAACTTTAGAATTCTTTAGGACTGAGGACATTCTGCAAGAAGAAGAGCTAGATGCTGAAGGAGTGACTGCTACTGTGCCGGTTGATTTTCTGTGCTGGGCTGCTGCTTGCTGCTTCTGTTCTGGGAGTGAAAGGACTTGACTTGGCTTTCTACATCCTGCTTCCAAAGGTTTTCCAAGGGCTGGACTGAGTTTGCTTCCTGTCAGAAATCTCAAGCACATCAAAGACCTCATCTGCCAGCATTGCTGCTCTCTTGTGGAGAGTCCTGGCTTGCCAAGTGGTGCCAAATCCAGTCCCTAGGCCCTTGGCAGTGAGTTCTGGTGCAACCGAGAAGAAATCAAGTACAGCGACTTTGGAACGGGCGCCTCTGTCTGACTCTGTGCCGCTGCCTGCACTGGAGCCAGGGTCCTCGCTGAGTGTAATGACCATGTCCAATGCCTCGTGGTCCAGCACCACCACAGCTCCTCCGAAGTCCTGCCACAATGTGAGTCCCAAGTGCTGTGACACCGAAGTCCATGACATGGGACTCCAACACTGCTGCAGTACCTGTGGCACTATGGTGTGATTGCAACACCGCAAATCGATGCCTCGCACCTTGACCTGCTGGATTCATTGAACCTGCTGGACCGTAAGGACCAACGCCTCACCACTAATGCTGCATCACCTCCCCTGCAACTGTAAGGAAATTACTCCTCACCTCCCCTGCCTGGCAGTAAGGAACTGGCGCCTCACCTTCCCAGTAGCAGTAAGGAAATAATGCTGTACCGGTTCCAGTGACGCCTCACCTCCCCGACTACGTGCAAAATCTTTGTTTCATTGCCTTCAAAAGGTACTGTACCTGTGGTCCTTGCGACTCTGACTGGCCCATAATCCCTCATGTGTGGCATCGGACTGTTGAAAATGATTACATCAAGACGTCATGATAGCCCTAGTTGGAGCTCAGTGCTTTACCGAGATTTAGTCCTTGAAAAGTTGTATCTTTGCTTGTGGATGTTGGATGCTTTTTGTCATTTTGGTCTTATTTTACCCAGTTAAATTTTGGCTATTAATCTATACTGGTGTGACATACTTTTGTGGTGTTTTCACTGTGTTGCTGTGCGTGTGTACAAATATTTCACACATTGCCTCTGGGATAAGCCTGACTGCTTGTGCCAAGCTACCAAGGGGGTGAGCAGGGGTTATCTTAGATGTGCACCTCCCTTACTCTGGCTAGAGTGAGGGTCCCCACTTGGACAGGGTGCACACCACTGCCAACTAGAGACCCCATTTCTAACACTGAGATTATCTCACTTTTGTTGACATTTATTGTCTCCTTTTGTTAAACTGTTAGACCTATATTCAAATTCTAGATGGGGGAGCACAAAATGTTTTTGCTAGGGTCTCCCCACCAGAAGATTAACCACAGGGGGGCAAGCTGTGGACTATTCTCTTTTTTATTGACTTGTTTCGGTGCTTGCATATTGCCCCTGTGGGGTACAGTGTAATCTTACATCAAATATTGTGATACAGTCCTTCCTTCATAGGGCTTGTTGACCAGCATCAGAAGGGGGGAAAGACCTGCTGATGGGGCAGACCTTCCAATAGGCTGCTGGTGATGTTAGTATGCAATATATTTCTCAGGGAAAGACATTGTGATTGCAGCATTCACTATAAAACAGGCCACCCCCATACTGCCAAGCCACAATCGCAACTGACTAGTTGTGGGCAGCAGGAGGAAATAGGCCATAAAGCCACTAACTATATGCCCGAAACCAAAATATCTCCTGCCTTGCTATTAGCACTAATAGGGTAGTGAGGCAGGGAGGTTCAGGTTTCATCTTTGCAACCCAATCTGTGCTACAACCTTTCTGAAAAAACAGTGCTATGGAGGCTTTAGGACAGCCCTTGGCTCATTCTGGACCTCCCACTGTTCTACAAATGTCTGTGACTGCCACTCTATTAATAGCTGAGGTGTGAACTTTTCCATTAAAAAAGTGTATTTTGGATTATGTCACTTTAGCACCTCAGATTATATCACTGATGTGAGCAGCCTTTTTAAACCACCCTTTCTGCAGTGACAATTGTGTTAATCATTCAAGAGACAAGTCAGTTTTCTTGATTTCTTCTATAAAAGCCTTTTATTTTTATAGATGGAGAAACATTATAGTCTTTTAAACCGTACACAAAAGAGGTTGTTGTACAGTAGAGGCCTCCAAAATGTGGGTCGCGACCCCCAGGTGGGCCGTGGAGTCCTAGAAAGAGGGTCGTGCATTCCCCCAGCCGATCGGTAAAGTGCTTCAGCTGAACTTTCATTGATTGAGTTTCCTGTGGTGTGAAATAAAGCTGCACAGACAGCTAAAGAATCCTTCATGACAGGGGGCCTGCTTCCCGAATGGAATACACATATGAGCTACGAGATGATCTGCAAATTCAAATGGTAAAATATACAAAGGTAAAGTACGCTTTGGAGCCGGTTCTGTCTTTAATTGATCGAATCACTCAAAGCTTTGTGATGACAAGGATTTGTTCTTTTTGAGTAGTAGTGCAAAGAGTGAACAACCAGGCTGTGAAGAGTGTTCTTTTAATTGTAATTGTATATACATATTGCTTACTACCCTTAGGCGGTATTGAAGGGACATATATTAAAAACATGTATTACACAAGGTCTGGTATTACTTAAATCCACATTTTGGAAACACCATTTTAAAATAATGACTTACATTTTCACAGTGCTTTCTGTCACAGGCTGTGACCTTGTGGCACTAAAAATACACAAGTCTACTGCACCAACCAAGATTTAATTCTGTGGCGATCTGGTTACACATAAATCTCTGTAGTGCATTAACTAATAGAGGTTTCATAATGCACTACAGAGCATTTCCCAATGAGTAACCACTTTCTTTTATGTATTTTTCTTTTAAACTGCATGTTATTTTATATGTAGCTACCTGACGGTGATCGACCTAAAAAAACTTACAGTATATTTTGGGGCATATTTATGAGAGGCTTGCGCCACCAGAGCATCACTTTTATTGATGGTCCGGCGGAACAAGCCTCTCCGTAATACCTATGAAGCTAGGCAGAGCCACCCTAAGCGGTATTGCATGGCCTCATAGATATGGAGTAAGCCAAAGCAGCGCAAGCTACTGCGTTGACTTACTCTGTGTCGAGGAGGCCTTCCATGGATGTTGCAGTGGGTGTTCCCATGCAACACCCATGGATTTTGATGCTGCCTCAGATTTACAAAATTATGTAAAATGGACCAGTGCCAAAACCTTACAGAGGTATAATGAGGAGAAAGGTTTTCATTTCTCCTATTTTTTTCCTCTTTCCATGTCTGTTGCATTCTACTGCACACATGGAAATAGGAAAATACCTCCCAGGAAGTTTTTTGTTCAGGAAGGTGCCCCTTCCTGCACAAAAACAATCCTGGTTACGTTGGCGCTAGGCAGCAATTTGTGTGCCAGCACAGGGGGAAAGGGTAGGAATGCACTGTATTTCAGAAATACGGTGCATTCCTGCCCTTTTATATTGGGGCAGGGCAGTGTAGCAAGAAGACTTGCGTCGCTGCCACACGCCAATTCCTCATAAATGAGAACCTTTGTTTTTAGCCACAGCCTTGACCACGCCCAAACACTCACTGACCTTTGGTTTGCTAAACACTGTTACATCTTATTTCCTCAATGTAAAATTGATTTGCAGTGGGTATTGGGGATGTTTATGATTGTCGATGATCAGGAGTACAGGGTTCTAGAAATTTATGTCAGGAGGGGGTCCTTGTGCCTAAAAAGGTTTGAGAGGGGGTCCTAGCATCAAAAAGTTTGAAGACCTCTGTTGTACAGTATGCTTTCTGACATATTTTAAGGTGGTTTCAAATGTGGTGTTCATGGAAAAAAGGCATAGTGGAGAAAAGTAACTGCCTAGCATCACATTGTTTGGTCATGATTGGAAACTCGAACTGAAACGAGGGGACAGACTTAAGAGCCCCTAGCGCTTCCTTGCGCCACATTAGCATAATTTTTTTTACGTTAATGTGGCTCAACGAGACCAAAATCACCACACCATTTTACAAAGTGGTGCAATGCATGCGTTCTGCCACTTTGTAACCCTCTGTAACCCTTTGTGCTACATTATACCTACGCCAGGCATAATGTATGCAAAGTGGGCTGTCCCCCATTAAGGGGACTGAAAAAATGGTGCAAAAAAATCCAAGAGATTTCTTTGCATAATTGTTTTTGGCTCAGAGCAGGCATTAAAAGGAGGCACACCACTGTTTACAACTTTTATTTACACTAATCCTGCAAAGCTCCCAACTAGTGTAAAAAATGTTGATGTTAGTTTCCCTAACTACCGCTATGGTCCGCCATATCTTTGATATGGCGCACACATGGTGGCCTTAGGGGTGTGCTAAGAAGCGGAAGAAGAGTGGCGCTGCCCTGGGTGCAGTGCCACTTTTCCTAAATCAGGCCCTAGGTTTCTTGATTGTGCAATTCAGATCCTTAATGGATAGCACATTCTTTCCCTCTTCTGCCATGATGAAAATTTTATGAGTGACCTAAGAAGCAAATCAGTTGCCCCATGCCTCCTATGCAAGACTTTTACTGTCGCTGTAGATGGAGCAACATTGTAAGCTATTAAACCATATGTAACAGAGGGTGTTTTACAGTGCACACACTGAACTAAATTATTTCAAGCTGCTCTCAAATGTGATGATCTGTGTAAATAAAGCAGAGAAAAGTAAAACAAATGTTCTGGGTCACACAGTTTGATTTAGCTAGGAAGATGGGATTGAAACGAGGGTGTGTGTTTCACGACCCAGTAACTAGTTTTGGCCTGAGTCAAATAAAAGCTTCTGACTGATCTGAGAATGTTATGCAAGTGCATTCAAAACATGCTTTTTTTCTTTTTTTTACAAGCTGTGGAAACACCTAATTTTATACACAGCTACATCTTGGGCAGAAACAGTGCAAGCATCCTGTCTTACATTTTGGACCTATTAGCTTTGTAAATATTTCTATTGATGCTGTTCAGCATCAGCAAAAGAAAAATCAAAACAGCGCAATGACCTGCATGTGCACTTGCACAGAGGCATATGATGGAATAGTGGCCCAGTTTGGTGACGTGTGCACGTGTATGCGTCAAAATGCATGCAGGTGCATATGACATGAAAATGCCTTCATTTTGTTTTTACCATTTAAAAATGGGGGATCCCACACTGAGTGATAAAGTGAAAAAATTGAGTTTAAGAATGCACTAAATTGTGCATTAAATAAGGAGCTGCACAAGCTGCAAATGTATAAATAACATTTGTTTACAGAGGCCCATAATAGAAGGGGTGGTACTGTAATGTAGGAACGGGTAGGGGTTACGTGTGGGGGAGTTGGTGGGTGAGAAGTCAACAATGGCAGCAACAGGCAAGCTTGAGCTGGAATACTGAAATAAAATAAAAAAAGGACAGTGTGGAGGAATCTAAGTATGAAATGGGGCTGGGTAAAGGAGGGAGCAACATAGAATGTTGGGATTGCCGTGGTATATGAAGGGAGAAGAAAAACATTAGAAAAATAGCAAGAAAAAACATGCATTCCAGTGGAGTGCTGAAGGAGAAAAGAAAAAAATTGTTCCTTTAACGCCTCCGCTGCTAAGCCTTTTCGTCCTCCTGTGCTAAGCTTTTTTTTTACTATTTAGGGTAGTTTGCACTTAGGCCCCCATAACGTTTTGATCACTAAAGCCATCCACACCAAGAATGTGTCCTTTTTTTCCAACATCCTGTGAACTGAGAGGTTTGTGGATTTCCCTGGAGAGGAACGAGAAATTAGGCAAAATACAGCTACATTTTGTTTTGTTTTGGAAAAATGGGAAAAAAGTGCTGCAGAAGGTATCTGTATTTTTCTTGAAAATGCTGTCTAAGAAGGGTTTGTGGTGCTAAAATCACCATCATCACAGATTTCAGGAACAGGCAGACTAGATTAAAAAAATCACATTTTTCAACACAGTTTAGGCATTTTACTGGAACATACCCCATTTTTCCTATTTTTGTGCTTTCAAACTCCTTCCAGTTAATGTCTAAAAGAGGTATGATACCAATGGCGCGTCCTAGAAAGTTATACATTTCTGAAAAGTAGACAAAATTCTTAATTCAGCAAGGGTTCATTTGTATAGATCCTTCAAGGTTTTCCTATAGCAAATGAAATAAAAACAATATTGAAATTGAGCAGAAAAAAATGCCATTTGTGTCTAAGTTTTCATCTGTACCTTTTCACAAAAATGGCAGATTTTCAAAAGCAATATACCGTTATGTTTGCTGGACCCTTCTGGGTGTAGCGATATATAGGGCGTATAGGTTCTCCAAGAACCCAAGCTACCCAGAACCAATAACTGAGCTATACCTTGCAATGTTTTTTTATTGTGTATCGGGTATACAGCAATACATTTGGTAATATATAAAGAGAGAACTATAGGTATCAAGGTAACCTATATATTTCCTCATTGGGGCACAAGATATGGAGTTTAGAAGCAGTGGTTAGTTGCACATCTCTGAATTTGTGGGTAGCCATTCTAGCATGTGAATTAGAGGGCATTTCTGAAAATGACTTTTTTCTTACACACTGTCTTGCATTTAGATGGCGCAAATACAGAGAACAACTATTGGTACAACACTTTTTCTATTATTCTGTGTTTCCCCCTGTCTCCTCATGAAATCGGTACCTTACTTGTGTGGGTAGGCCTAGTGCTGATGACAGGAAATTGCCCAAAACACAACATAGAGTCAGCACATTTTCCACTCTAAACTGACCATTGTTTTGCAATGTGTCTAGCTGTGAATTTTGGGCTCTAGATTAGGGAGCACCAAGAGAAACCACCTAGCAAACATGTACATTTTTAGACACCTAGGGGAATCCAGAATGGGGTGACTTGCACGGTTCTTACCAGGTTCTGTTACCCAGGATCCCTTGCAAAACTCAAAATGTACCTAACACACATTTCTCTGATGAAAGGTTCTGGAATCTGAGGGGAACCACAAACTTTCTTTCACCCAGTATTCGCCCAAGTATTCCAGAACCTCACATGTGTGAGTAGAGAAAGTGTCCGTGACACAAAACTGGCAAAAACCCAAGAAGGATGCATCACATTTTTCCAGCCAAAACTGACCCTTTTTTTAAATGTGCCTAGCTGTGGATTTTGGGCCTTAGCTCAGCTGGAACCTAGGGAAACTTAGCAAACCTATACATTTTTAAAAACTAAACACCATTTAGAGTCCAGGATGGGGTGACCTGTGTGGTTCTCACCAGGTTTTGTTACCCAGAATCCATTGCAAACCTCAAAAGTTGTCTAAAAACACATTTTCCTTACATTTCTCTGATGGAAAGTTCTGGAATTTAAGGGAAGCCACTCCTGACAAAAATGGTACCTCACTTGTGTGGGTAGACCTAGTGCCCGCGACACGAAATGGCCAAAAGCGCAATGTGACCCATCACATTTTTCCATCCAAAACGGACCCTTTTTTTGCAATGTGCCTAGCTGTGGATTTAGGGCCCTAGCTCAGTTGACACCTAGGGAAACCTAGCAAACATGTATGTTTTTAAAAACTAGCACCCAGAAGAATCCAAGATGGGGTGAAATGTGTGGCTCGCACCAGTTTCTGTCCCCCAGAATCCCTTGCAAACCTCAAAAGTCACAAAAAAATAAATTTTAATCAAATGTCTGTGTTGGAAAGTTCTGGAATCTGAGGGCAGCCACAAACTTCCTTTCACCCAACATTCCCCTAATTCTCCTATTAACAATGGTACCCCACTTGTGTGAATAGGCCTAGTGCCTGCAACAGGGAAGAGTCCAAAACATATTGTGGAGATTTCAAAATCATTTATCAGAAAATGACGTGTCCTTGCAGGGTGGGGCTGCGTTTTTGGTCCCAGGCTTGGCAGTCATCTAGGGAAACCTACCAAATCCAGACATTTCTGAAAACTAGACACCCGCGGGAGTCCAGAAAGGTGTGGCTTCCATGGATCCCCAGTGTTTTATTACCCAGAATCCCCTGAAAACCTAAACTTTAGCTAAAAAAACAAATCAAATTTTCAATGTGGGAACACCAAACTATCACCCAGCGTTCCCCTCAGTCTCCTGATTAAAATGATACCTCACTTGTGCAGGTGGGCCAAGTGCCTGCAACAGAGAAAGGCCAAAAACATGTAGAATTTGAGTGGGAACCAAAGCGGGTCCAAAAGGGCAGTTTACTTTCATATGTTTTTAGGGTGATTCTGCGCTGGTCACCCACACTGTTGAGGCAGGATTTTTATTAGTACAGAGGAGGAAATGATGAGTGGTAGACATTTTGTGGATTCCTGCAGATTCCAGGAGTTTCCATCACAGAAATGTAGAGAAAATGTGTGATTTCAAGCAATGGTGAAGGTTTGCAGGGTATTATGGTTAAATTTTTTTTTATCTCGGGTGCATGTGAAGCACACCACCCTGAACTCCCCCAGATGTTTAGTTTTCAGATGTGTCTGGGTCTGGTAGGTTTTTCCAGGCTGGCAGTGTACCTAAGTCCAGGAAGTACAGCTGCTCACCTTTGCAAGTGAGATGATATTGGGAGTTAACTAAGCATTCTTGGCCCATATGTAAATCTAAACCCAGAAGAGTCAAATGTCCTCTTGCTTGCCATTGGGATGAGATTCTTTAGCCCATGGGGGGGCTTAAAGACTGTTACCCCTTTCAGTTGAGGTGAGGGGCATAACCATGCCCATGGTGGTGGGCAGCCCCACCCCTCTATTATTCTTTTTTTAATTCCCTTGCATCTAGTAGACTGTCTGCACCTGGGGGGAGCGGGAGGGTGGATCAGGGGTATTTACCCCATCTGCTCCCAGGGCCAGAAAGACTTTGTCCCCATTAATATATGGTGGGGGCATGACTAACCCCCAACCCTTTTTGTTTTTAAATCTTCTCTGGTGATTAGTGAGCTTTCGGCCACCCAGGGGGGCAGATTGGGGGTAATAATCCCCATACGCACCCCCAGAGGGGCACAGAGAATGTTTACATTTTTTGATGGAGGGTGTGGACATTGGCATGCCCATTTTGGGCAGCCTCCCACCCCTCTACAATATAAACAACCGTACTGGATGCCTAGTGTGCTTTGTGCCTCTCTTGTGGGGGGGAACAGATCAGGAATTTTGCCCCTATTTGCCCCTCAAGGGGGGCAGAAAGACTAAAATATTGCCTGAAAATAATGGATGATCATAATCCCTTGCCCAAGGGGCCGCTCCCCCTCTCTCGTGTCTTGTAGGTGGATCCCTGCTTGGGAAATGCCCTGCAGTGGTGATCCCCAAACAGGGATCCACTACGTAGGAGAACCAGTGAGAAGGGAAGATTCTCACCTTTCAAATTATACCTCTCCCATCTTCCTCGGTGTTCAGGGGGCTGAGATAGTTCCCTGAGCAATGAGGCAGGGAAAGTGAAATGAGCTGATTGACTCATTTCACTTTCATTTCCATTGTAATTAAATCAGTGTGCTGCATGCACTCATCGTCATTTCAAGTGAAAACAATGAAAACAAAGAAACAGCCACAGGAGATTGGGAAGCTTTCCCCCTTCTCCTGAGGATGTTTCATAAAAGAAATCCCTCTGGTGCCCACACTAGAGGGATTTCAAGTGACATGTGCGTGGACAGCCATGAGCTGTCTGACGCACATGAGCACTGTTGTATCGGACGTCCACTGGCCGTCCGACCCACCAAAGGGGTTAAATGTAAGTATTCAAAAGATACAAGTGAATAAGTCAAAAAGATGGTTCAAAAACAAAGCATAAACACAAGAAGCGAAAGAACCCCAATGAATAAGAAGCAAGTGAATGAAAGTGACAAGAAAGCCAACCAATGTATAATCAGAATGTAATGCTAAGTGTACCAGGATTGCTATGAGGTATTTGAACCACTAACGCTGCATTCTGTTTAGGACAGAGGCCTTGTTCATACATTGATCTGGAAAAAGGTTAGTGACAGCAGTTATCTTCTTGACATTGGTACCTCTCGTTGCCACTTGTGAGCCCAATCACATGTTCTACATGTGATTCTGCATGAACTCAGCTATCATCTACCACACATCATTTGATAAGGAGGGTGAAGCGGTCAAGTCTCTCTCGACATATTGAAAAGGGCTGAGCAGTATGTGTCATTGGAAAGAGATAAACACCTCTCCAACTTCCAAAGTGTCTCTAATCTGATACTACAGCAACAAGAGGATTGTAAGTCCATTGTAAAGCAGTACACTGAGCTGCTCTCTTCAATGTCTGGTCTTACAGGATTGACACAGATGCCTTTCTCTAACAATTTAAGAAGCATTCAGATAGAAATTGCCATACGTAAGCCTTTCCTGTATCCCAGACATATTTGTGCCCCTAGAGCTCAGAATTTTATGGATCCTATGAATAGCCATAAGTAGAGTGTGCAATACCTGTAGCCATTTTCAAATTAGATGCTCAAATTTTGTTATGCATTAGAACCGGGCCATGCAATTTTCATCAAGAATGATATTTCTATGCACTGGCTGTAGTTTTACAATAAACCCACCTTGAGAAAGTAGGTTTCAACAAAACCTCTTATCAGGTTGTCTAGTAGTCTTCCTAAACACTCTGGGCCTGATTTAGGTGTTGGCTGTAATGGTCCTGCCGTCGACTTTTCGATAGGAAACCTGCCCTGCGCTGTGATGGTCCACCTGCTGTATTTAGATGTTAGCAGGAGCAGAGGCAAAAGACCGCTGACGGTCTGTCGCCACTGGCAAAGATTCTCACATGTGTCGATGGCACCATAGGCAAAAGCGGCTGGCAGTGGGATGATGGCCATTTTACCACTGAGCCAGTCACAATGTGCATCCCACTGACACAACTGTGGGGACTAAACCTCCACACCTGAGAAGGCGGGTGCGAGCTATATAAACATGAAACTCATCTTTAGAATGCTTTCTGTGTATCCTGCTGCCATGAACTATCTGCTACCAGTCCGCCGATTGTTCCTGGTCCAGGTCCAAGTTTTAAATCAACCCTGTCATCACCCGAACAGAAGGAAAGACACAAGAATTTCTGTTACCCTCGGAGTTGTAACTTCACAGTAATACTTGACTCATGCATGGCTCATTCATTTTTGTAAACATCACCTTAATTTTGCACTATGTTAAAGTGTGTGATGTTGAACCCTGAAAATGTATCAACAATCACAAATAGAAATGTGTCCATAAAGGTGTGTGTAAAAATGTCCCCAAAACATCTTAAGTGTCAACTTAAACAGCATCCCCAGTTTGAACTAAACAATCACATGATAATGTAGCAATTATAGTGCAACATGATACAGGTGGGTGTACACAGAATGTAATACATTTTTACTGGTGAAATGCAAACATGGCAGAGATGCATGAAGTTCACATTTCCCCTTGGTGTGTGCAATAAAACACAAACATAAGGTTACATTCAATTGTAAAGTGCCAGGTCATCTGTATTATGCACATGTGCATATCATTGATACATCATGTCAAAATAAACACACATGCATTCTCCACTCAGAAAAACAGAAACACATAGAATTCTGGTGTAAGTGTCTAGTAACAACATTATGGTCTGCACCAAAATTAATATGTCCATCATTAATGTACAACACTAATGTTTGCATTAAAAAAACAACTAAAATATATAACCTGTGTTTGTCATTGTCACAAGTGAGATTAAGTGCATGGCAAATAGATTAACAGAAATTACATCATCAGCAAACAATTAGTAACAATCAAAAAATAAGGCCATAACAAAGGTATTCTCAAAATAAAATTGCTTTATAAAAGGATAAGATAAGTATCTCGATGGAAATAAGAAAAGTCCATCTGGACAAAGCGGTAGCCCATGTGGGCAATAATGGCTGTAAAGCACATCACCTGCCTCCTAAATTCACTGCAGGCATCTATTGGGCAGGGATCAGGCACCTCAATGATCTTAGTTGGGGGGTCTTTGGGTTTTGGAGTGGGGGTTTGGGTTTTGAAAGAGAGTGTTTGGGTATAGGAGTGGTGGGTTTGGGAGTGGTAGATTTGGTTTTGGGAGGCATGGGTGTGGTAGGGGTCATTTGGGATTTAGGAGGGGTGGATTTACGTTTGGTAGGGGTGGCATAGGATGTGGAAGGCGCCAAGGGAAAAAGCAGGCTCCTCTTAGTAAAATGGGTCAGGTGTTTGTGAGGGAGTTGGGTTCGGGAAGTAGAGGGAGTGGCTGTGTCTGTTGTGCATATGTGTGTCGAAGGTGTGGGTGCTTGAGGGTCTGGCTTATGTGCTGTAATTTTATATTTGTGTCTTTTACTGATTGTCTGTTGGGTGGGTGAGTGTGGCCATTTGGGTAGAGTATGTGTGTGTGTGGATGTGTGTGTAGTGGACGTGGTATTGTTGATGTGGTGTCTATGGGTGTACTGGTGAATTTGTGTGTGGTGGTGAGTGTGCTGACTGGGGGGGTGCTTATGGTGTGTGGGGATGTTGCTGTAGTGGTGGGTGTTGTGTCGTGGGTGTAGTGTTGATGGGGTTGTGTGGGTGTGTTCTGGTGGGTGCACTTACTGGGGGTGTGCTTGTGGTGTGTGTGGGTGTTGCTGTAGTGGTGGGTGTTTTGTCTGTAAGTGTGGTGGGGGTGTATGGTTCTGTTGTCATGGGTGCACTGACCGGATATGTGTTGATGTGGTGTCTATCGGTGTACTGGTGAATTTGTGTTTGGTGGTGGGTGTGCTGACTGGGGGTGTGCTTATGGTGTGTGGGGGTGTTGCTGCAGTGGTGGGTGTTGTGTCGTGGGTGTAGTGGTAGAGGAGTGTGGTTGTGTCGTGGTTGGTGCACTGACTGGCGGTATGCTTGTGGTGGTGTTTGGATGTTGCTGTAGTGGTGGGTGCTGTGTCTGCGGGTGTCGTGATGGTGGGGTGTATGATTGTGTCATGGTGGGTAAACTAACTCGGGGTGTGCTTGTGGTGGTGTGTGTGGTGTCTACATGTGTGTGTCTGTGTTTATGTTTTTTGCTGTGTTTGTGTTGGGATGTGCTGCTTGCGGGTGTTGTTGTGGGTGTGTGTATATGTTTGCGTCTGCTTTGGACAATACCGGGTTGAGGGATTTGGGATGAAGAAGGGGTTGGAGTCTGGGCATGAGGTTGGGATGGGTGGGAGACTGCGGCAAATGAGGAGGACAGACAATGGAATGAGTGCTGTAGGTCAGACAGGTCAGTGTGAATACCACCCAGGTAAGCAAGCATCAGGGTGTTCTTCAAGCCAGCCCCTGGATGGCCTAGCTATATCTCTGAACAACTGCAGTACAGAGCTAAAATTGATTCACTTTTCCCAAAGGATAACATTTTTAGATGGAAATTGGCTACTCAAGATGGTACACCACAACATCTATGTGATGATGTTACCCACCATATGCAAATGTCCCTTTCAGTAATACATTGCTCTCCATCATCATTTTATCTTCTGGGCAGGACTAGGGACACCGGAATGTCTGTGGGATGCGCATCTCTCTCACCAATGTGGACACATTCCTGTCTGTTGCAAACAATATAGTTTGCCATAGAAATTCATGTTGGCAATCACAAACTAGCTTACATGCACATTTGTGAAGGGCTAAGGACTCAGGTACACCTGCTACTGTCCACATTGATTTACTAGAAGTTTGCTGAACAAATTGCTTCCAAACATGAGTCTGATAAGGAATGATGCCACTGTACATAGAAGGTGCAGATGCACATTCTCATACTGTCATAGCACCAACTTACCAATGTCAAGTCTGATATATCAGCTGAATCATAATTGTGCAGTTTGCCACAGTTACCAGTCATGAAGACTACATTCACTACAGACATTTGGAACATACCATCACACCTATCCCAATCATGACATGGGGCATGCTTTGTGAAACTGTCTCTCATGTCATTGTGAAAATGCTGGCAATCCCTTTGTTTGCATGCAGCCATGTGTCTGCCCACAACAGTACTTGCCTTATGAAGACAAATATAGTGCACAAAGCAATACATCACACACATCATTAGACAGTGTCTGATCAACTGACATGTCCAGAAATCATCATGGGCTTTGATGTGTGTTAACCTCAAAGTTGATGGCATACAACGTATCTGGAAAGTAAATAGGCTAAATCACAACAATATCTGCAGACAATGACTTGCCCCTTGTTGTTTGTGTTGGACACTCAAATGCCCATCAAGCTCTGGGTAAGCCACCACAAGGATGTCAGCCATTAGGGGGGGTCAGGGTGCAGCACATCCACCTGGATCGCTGGAAGAACTGCCAGACTTGGCTCTTGGCTGACTTTCTTGTTGCCCAACGCAGGTCCCCCATCACTTTCGGCAGTGCAGGTCACACCAGTTGTGAGCCCCCAAGGCCCGTATCTTCTTTGTGATGGCCTTCCAGATTTCTGCTTCTAATGGGCGTTGATCTGTTAAGATGACATAAAAGAACAAGAAAATAAAAATCTGTGTTATTGTGGGACAGTACTGCTGTGAAATTACATTTTGAAAATTCACATGTGCATTCACCAAGCAGTTACTAGATTATTTTGCCAGCAAATTGCTACAGGTAGAACTGAAATACTGATTTGCAGTGATCTCATGTGCACCATAAATATTTGCTAGCCTCTTATGATACCTAATCAAGCCTACAACATCATCTTGGCCAGAGCTATGCAACCTATCCCATTGTGAGAGCCACCCCTGATTTCTCACAATCAGTGTGAGCTACTGTAGGAAAGTACCATCTTGCCTGGCATGTTACCCCCATATTTCACTGTATATATGTTGTTTTAGCTGTATGTGTCACTGGGACCCTGCCAGCCAGGGCCCCAGTGCTCATAAGTGTGCCCTGTATGTGTTACCTGTGTTATGACTAACTGTCTCACTGAGGCTCTGCTATCCAGAACCTCAGTGGTTATGCTCTCTCATTTCTTTCCAAATTGTCACTAACAGGCTAGTGACCAATTTCACCAATTTACATTGGCATACTGGAACACCCTTATAATTCCCTAGTATATGGTACTGAGGTACCCAGGGTATTGGGGTTCCAGGAGATCCCTATGGGCTGCAGCGTTTCTTGTGCCACCCATAGGGAGATCTGACAATTCTTACACAGGCCTGCCAGTGCAGCCTGAGTGAAATAACGTCCACGTTATTTCACAGCCATTTACCACTGCACTTAAGTAACTTATAAGTCACCTATATGTCTAACCTTTACCTGGTAAAGGTTGGGTGCTAAGTTACTTAGTGTGTGGGCACCCTGGCACTAGCCAATGTGCTCCCACATTGTTCAGGGCAAATTCCCCGGACTTTGTGAGTGCAGGGACACCATTACACGCGTGCACTATACATATGTCACAACATATGTATAGCGTCACAATGGTAACTCCGAACATGGCCATGTAACATGTCTAGGACCATGGAATTTGATCCCCAGAGTCTCTAGCTCAGACCCGGGTACTGCCAAACTACCTTTCCCGGGGTTTCACTGCAGCTGCTGCTGCTGCCAACCCCTCAGACAGGTTTCTGCCCTCCTGGGGTCCAGCCAGGCATGGCCCAGGAAGGCAGAACAAAGGACTTCCTCAGAGAGAGGGTGTTACACCCTCTCCCTTTAGAAAAAGGTGTCAGGGCTGGGGAGGAGTAGCCTCCCCCAGCCTCTGGAAATGCTTTGATGGGCACAGATGGTGCCCATCTCTGCATAAGCCAGTCTGCACCGGTTCAGGGATCCCTCAGCCCTGCTCTGGCGCGAAACTGGACAAAGGAAAGGGGAGTGACCACTCCCCTGACCTGCACCTCCCCTGGGAGGTGCCCAGAGCTCCTCCAGTGTGCTCCAGACCTCTGCCATCTTGGAAACAGAGGTGCTGTTGGCACACTGGACTGCTCTGAGTGGCCAGTGCCAGCAGGTGATGCCAGAGACTCCTTCTGATAGGCTCCTTCAGGTGTTTCTAGTCTATCCTCTATCCTAAGTAGCCAAACCCTCTTTTCTGGCTATTTAGGGTCTCTGCTTTGGGGAATACCTTAGATAACGAATGCAAGAGCTCATCAGAGTTCCTCTGCATCTCTCTCTTCACCTTCTGCCAAGGAATCGACTGCTGACCGCGCTGGAAGCCTGCAAAACTGCAACAAAGTAGCAAAGTAGCAAAGACGACTACTGCAACCTTGTAACGCTGATCCTGCCGCCTTCTCAACTGTTTTCCTGGTGGTGCATGCTGTGGGGGTAGTCTGCCTCCTCTCTGCACTAGAAGCTCCGAAGAAATCTCCTGTGGGTCGACGGAATCTTCCTCCTGCAACCGCAGGCACCAAAGAACTGCATCACCAGTCCTCTGGGTCTCCTCTCAGCGAGCGAGGTCCCTTGAACTCAGCAACTCTGTCCAAGTGACTCCCACAGTCTAGACTGCATTGCTGGGAACCGCGTGTTTTGCAGCTACTCCGGCTCCTGTGCACTCCACGAAGATTTCCTTTGTGCACAGCCAAGCCTGGGTCCACGGCACTCTAACCTGCATTGCACAACCTCCTGAGTTGTCATCCGGCGGCGTGGGACTCTCTTGTGTAACTTCGGGTGATCACCGTTTCACTCCACTTTGTAGTGCCTGTTTCGGCACTTCTGTAGGTGCTGCTTGCTTCAGAGAGGGCTCCTTGTCTTGCTGGACGCCCCCTCTGTCCCCTCACGCAATTGGCGACATCCTGGTCCCTCCTGTGCCACAGCAGCATCCAAAAACCCTAACCGCGAGCTTTGCAGCTAGGAAGGCTTGTTTGCGGTCTTTCTGCGGGAAAACACTTCTGCACGACTCTTCACGACGTGGGACATCCATCCTCCAAAGGGGAAGTTTCTAGCCCTTGTCGTTCTTGCAAAATCCTCAGCTTCTACCATCCGGTGGCAGCTTCTTTGCACCCACAGCTGGCATTTCCTGGGCATCTGCCCACTCCCGACTTGATCGTGACTTTTGGACTTGGTCCCCTTGTTCCACAGGTACTCTCGTCTGGAAATCCATCGTTGTTGCTTTGCTGGTTTTGGTCTTTCCTGCAGAATTCCCCTATCACGACTTCTGTGCTCTTTGGGGAACTTAGGTGCACTTTGCACCCACTTTTCAGGGTTTTGGGGTGGGCTATTTTTCTAACCCACACTGTTTTCTTACAGTCCCAGCGACCCTCTACGAGGTCACATAGGTTTGGGGTCCATTCGTGGTTCGCATTCCACTTCTAGAGTATATGGTTTGTGTTGCCCCTATCCCTATGTGCCCCCATTGCATTCTATTGTGACTATACATTGTTTGCACTGTTTTCTATTGCTATTACTGCATATTTTGGTATTGTGTACATATATCTTGTGTATATTTGCTATCCTCATACTGAGGGTACTCACTGAGATACTTTTGGCATATTGTCATAAAAATAAAGTACCTTTATTTTTAGTATATCTGTGTATTGTGTTTTCTTATGATATTGTGCATATGACACTAGTGGTACTGTAGGAGCTTCACTCGTCTCCTAGTTCAGCCTAAGCTGCTCTGCTAAGCTACACCCCTCTACACTAATAAGGGATACCTGGGCCTGGTACAAGGTGTAAGCACCCCTTGGTACTCACTACAAGCCAGTCCAGCCTCCTACAGCTACTAAAGGCCAAATCACCTGTACAATCCTTGCACATCATCATACTTACAGCTACATTGGTCTCCTGCTTTAACTCCCAAGAGTTAAACCCCATGGTCTATGTCACATACAGTGTCTCAGGGAAAGATAGACATGCTGTTATGTGTCAATGAGAGCAGGGATGTGTTGTTTGAACAAGTGTGTTTTGGAAAGGGACAGATTGGGATGGATGATGGTAAACCAGTGTCATCTGAAATTGCTGCACCTAAAATAGGTTTACCTATGTTTGACCTGGCAGCCTTAGGGTGGTCACCCCCAACTTTGTACCTGCCTCCTTCCACTTTTTGACACTGTTTTTGCTGGTTTTAGGACTCTGTGCACTTTACCACTGCTAACCAGTGCTAAAGTGCATATGTCCTCTCCCTTAAATCATGGCAACATTGGTTCATACCCACTTGGCATATTTGATCTACCTGTAAGTCCCTAGTAAAGTGCATGTCATGTGCCCAGGGCCTGTAAATTGAATACTACTAGTGGGTCTGCAGCACTGGTTGTGCCACGCACATAAGTAGCCCCTTAACCATCTCTCAGGCCCGCCATTGTAAAGGCCTGTGTGTGCAGTTTCACTGCCACTTCACCTCACCATTTAAAAGTACTTGCAAAGCCTTAAACTTCCCTTTTTCTACATGTGAGTCACCCCTAAGATAGGCCCTAGGGTAACCCAGAGGGCAGGGTGCTGTGTCAGTAAAAAGCAGGACATATATCTGTGTGGTTTATATGTCCTGGTAGTGGAAAACTCCTAAATTAATTTTCCACTACTGTGAGGCCTGCTCCTTTCAGAGACTAACATTAAGGAAACCCTCGTAAACTGTTTGAGTGGTGGGTTCTGATTAGAATGGGCTAAAGAGATCATATTTAGTATTGCTCAGAATGGTAATATAAAATCCTGCTGACTGGTGAAGTTGGATTTAAAATTACTATTTCAGAAATACCACTTTTAGAAAGTGAGCTTTTCTCTGCACTTAAATCCTTCTGTGCCTTACAATCCACATCCGGGATGGTTGACAGCTCCCTTGTGCATTTCACCCAGACAACCACAAACACAGGATGCTCAATCACACCTGCACACATCTGCATACTGAATGAGTCTTTCTGGGCTGGAAGGTGGAGGACCTGACACTTACATTTCAAAGGATAGTGGCCTGCCTTCACACAATGGACTGCCAAACCCCCTACTGGGACCCTGGTAGACAGGATTGTACTGAAAGGGGACCTTGTGCACTTCTAAGCCACTCTTTGAAGTCTCCCCCACTTCAAAGGCACATTTGGGTATATAAACTGGGTCCCTGATCCTACCAACTCAGACACTTCCTGGGAAAGAAACTCTGAACCAGAACCTGCAACCTGGCTGGCTGCCCAAAGGACTCACCTGGACTGCTGTGCTGTAAAGGACTACTGCCTTGCTGTTGCCTGCTGCCTTGCTGGCCTCTGGTTCTGCTGAGAAGTGCTCTCCAAGGGCTTGGATTGAGCTTGCCTCCTGTTTTCCTGAAGTCTCAGGGCCAAAAAGACTTCATCTCTGCACTCATTGTGCGGCGAAAAACCAATGCGCAGCCTGCCGGAAACGACGCACAGCCTGCTTAGCAGGGAAAGAATCCCCGCATACAGTATCAGAACTCAACCATGGGTAGGCGGCATCAGCCTCAGATGTTCCATCCCTTGCCACCATAGAGGAAAGGGACGTCATCAAACAATATCCTCTAAATTGGCAAACTATCCTTGATTTGTGTCAGCTGTTGGAGCCTGATCTCCTGATTCACAATATGAATCCAACAGCCATAAAACCAATAGTAAAACTCATGGCAGCACTACATTTTATAGCCCCAGGCACCTTTCAATACAATTGGAAGAATCTTGGGGCATGCCGCAGTCAACTTTTAGTGGTGTGCTACAAGAAGTCCTTGCTCTCTTGATGATACACATCAACAGCCACATCCAATTCCCACATCCACTGGATTTGGCCACTGTCAAGGGAGAATTTTATGCTTTGGGTAGAATACCACAAGTGGGTGGAGCAATAGATGGCACACACATTGCCTTGGAGCAACCGCACACAAGGGAACAGGTCTACTGCAATCAGAATAACTTCCATTCCATCAATGTGCAAGTTGGCTGCTTACCAGACTTAGACAGCTTAAGTATGTGTGTGCGTGCCCTCTTTCCTGGATCCACACATGATTTATTCATACTATGGAACAGCAATATACCCATGCAGATATCAGAGCATGGAGCAGAAAGGGCCTGGCTTATTGGTAAGTACAATAAGACTTGTTGATCTTTTGCCTGAATCCTAATTTAAGAAGGGACAATGGATTGATACGTGAGGAATCTGTTAATGAGTTGCTACTGTGTAGGGGACTCAGCGTATCCTAACCCACCATGGTTACTGGCACCACTAAGTAAGCCCACAACACCAGGGGAAGTCCACTTCAGTGAGGCCCATGGAGGAACACAGAGGCCAGTGCAGCAGGGTTTTGGGCTTCTGAAGGCTAGGTTTAGGTGCCTTGACAAGACCGGTGGAGCTTTCCTTTACTCACCTGATAAGGTGTGCCAAATCACGGTTGCCTGCTGCTTTCTCCATAACATCACCCTGAGGAGAGACATCCCTATAATTGCAGAGGAGGGCAACTGTGATGAGCTCCTAAGTGAGCATGTTGAAATGCCCGATGAAGATGACAGTAGTGAAGAAGGAGTTGACTTACTCCAAGATGTGATTGAGCACTTCTTTGCCTGAGTGTAAGTTTACCTTTACAAGATTCAACCTCCAAAATCAGTACAGCTTGTGACCTAGGGAACATATCTGTCTGCTATGGTTATTTGATAGGAATGGTCAGTGCATGAAAGTTCAAGGCAAAGATCTTAGTGGGTTAGAGTTTAACTACATTGGGTAATGTGGTCATTGACGTAGATGAAAAGTGTTTGTGCTACGTATGTGTGTCCTCATGACTTGTCAATTGAATTCAGTTTAATATTTAATAAGTGTTCAAATTAATTTTCCCTTGTTATTCTGTTTCAGGGTCCTTCCCCATGTCATCTTCACTTGGACATTCCAAAGTTGTGACCTTTGATGTGCTATGTTGCTGTTTGTTTTGAAGTACATAATGAACATGTGTTGATCTTGGGATAGACACCCACTTGGAATGGACAAATCTTTTCCAGAGACAACTTACACTCTGATACTATGGGAGTTCAGAAGATTTGATCTGACCTGTTTTCTGTGTGATGCTGCTTTCAAGGCAATATGTGCCACTTGAGTTGCTCAAACCACACGTGTATATAAATCCCTAGCATACTGTTCTTCCTTTACATTGGCTAAATCTTTATAATTTGTGGACAGTGGAGGTAGCTGTTCATATGTTTCATCATAGGTGATTGAACTTTTTGTTAGCACCCCACTGAATGGTGAATGTGTCATTGCACCAGAAACTGCCATAGTGTTCTGTATTGGTCATGTGGCCTCAATGTTGTTACTGCCCTGATGTAGAGTACTGGCGTTATTGATCTAGGATTCCTATTGTGAGGGCAGGATATATGGCTTCAACTGAGGTCATGCATCAGTGATAGTTTGCATATTTAATTTGTTCCCTTTGCATATTCCCTTTCCTCCATGGTATCAAGGTTGTCGAGCATATAACCCTGAATGGCACAGTATTTTGGGGTTAAGGTTTGGTTTTTGTTTTCCAGATTCTATTTCTACAAGGTCATGTTGCCAGCATTTGTATGTTCCAAATGCATTTGGAGTTGAGTTTGTTTTCTTTGAATAGATCAGTTAACACTTTACCTCTTTGTAATTGCAATATTTTTTTCCCAACTGAAAGTTCATAAGATTTGGCAACATGATGGTGGAAGATGAATGTGACAAAGGAAATGCCACAAATAATCCAACAAGAGTCTGGTAGTCTGTGTCCATAAAATGTATTATTATACCACAAAATCAAGAGTGAGGTGTATTAAAAAGATGAAACAAACAGTCTGTCATGGTGGATGGAAACATCATAGTAGAGCCAAAACAGTTTGAAGTCAAATTTCCAAAATACAACTGTCCTGAGAAAAGGTAAATGTATCCTTGAAATAGTCAACAGAATGAATGGCAGACACACAAGGAGGAAATTTGGTTCTGCGTCTCTTGGAGATGGTGGTGTTGGTCTTGTCATTCTCTCCTGCTGGTCTGGATGACTGCCCCTTTTGGGTGGAAAGGGGGGGAGCAGAGGTGCAGGCACTGGGGTGGTAGGAGCAGGCTCCTCATGTGGCAGGGCCCCGTGTCTGTGGCTGGCAGTGGTGTACTTTGCTCAGATGTTGATGGTGAAGGAAAAGCCCTGCTCATATGGTGGTCAATGTAGATCGCACCCCACTCAGAGAGCTCATTATTCATTGTGGTTCTGTAGTTCGAAGAAGCAATCCCTCTTTATCTCCTTGATTTCCCAGAGCTCAGTTATAACCAGGCCCATCATGTCTTGGGACTGTTGGCCTGATCCCAAGACTTGGTCAATGGTGGCCTGACTAACAAAAACCCAAGTGGCCTGCTTGGCTGGCCACAGATTCCGTCTCATGAGCCCTACCCCCCACTAGCCTGTGTCCTTGAGGAAGTGTGCCCCTACTCACTGGGTCCTGGAAGAACTGGAGGCTGTGTTGTTGGTGTCTCAATAGGAGCCAGGACTGGGGGGTAAAGGATTGGTATATAGGTCCTTGGTGTACAGGAAGTGGCCGTGTCCTCATGCTGAGATGTTGAATCAGCCGTGGTGGGAGGTGTAGGTGTGGGCCAAGTTTGACTCACTGGAGCTGTCTGGCCAGAAAGACTAGATGGATTGGCTGGCTTGTGGTCATCCTGACTTGCAGCATTGGAGTCCTCACTGAATCCTTGCTGCTGGGCTGGAGTGGAGGTGTCTTGGCTTGAAGATGGTGGTGAACTGGGCCAGGTGTTTGAACCTGTGAAGATAACAGAGAATATGCAATTAAAAAAGTTAGTGCATTTCATGTGTCTTTGTCTATAAAAAGGCCAACCTAAAGACTAGAAAGAAAGTGATAGACTGGTTAGGCATTTGTGTAATTTCATTATTTTACACATGCAGCCTGATTTACACAGATGACAACTCCAGTGCTGACCTTGTAGAGATGTTCTGAAATGCTAAAGTGTTATTTCAGATTTGTAAGATACACGTGACAGACATTCAACCAAACACAGTGGTGTGTATATTGGAGTGCCAAGGCCTACCAGGCTGAAATACATTGGATACAAAGTGGTTCATAATGCACATAAAACTGTAATTGGTCATCATATGGACAGTGACGTTTGACTTGTGAGTGGGTACTAATTCTATTCAGCATGCCACAAAACATTTTTTGATATCTTGGATTCAAAAGATAATGTATAGTGTAAGCATTTTCATCAATTCAGTGTAGCTATGAGCAGGTTTCAACATGGTTGAGATAGACAAGAAGTGAGACTTTAATCCATAGCATGACATGATGAGTGTTAAATGCACTAGTTTCTGAAATGTGTGTACATACGGACATTACATTGCACTATTGTTTTTCAGATCCCAAAACAGAGCATCATAGTAGTTGTAGTCATCTGTTGACACCATAGGCAGTACTTACTTGAAAAGTAATTTACACATATCACTTTCAATGACTATATTGGAGATAACCACGTTTGCAACTTATACACGCATATGGACATGATGTAACTTGGAGAATATACTACTTAGAAACGCTATACTTTCCTGTGACAATGGATGTAGTTTTGGACCTGTTTTTGGAAGCACAGCAACATACATTGATAGCTAGTAATGGGCAGAGCCCATGCAAGGGATGATCCATGGGGGACTACATACAACCTGACTATACATATTACATTATGTTAGAAGGAGAGCAATAACCACGCCGCTAGTATTTTGTATGACACAACATATTTTGTTTAGTCCAAATTAGCTATATCTGTGTTGTTAAGGTTGTTGCAGCATTCTAAACATCTAACTTAAGGGCAGGACTCCATTAGCGATTAGAGAGACATACATAGGTTGAACTTACCAGTCTGCACTCCACCAGGGATTCCAGTTAAGCCTTCAGGATGGAGCATTTGCAAGACTTTCTCCTCCCAGGAAAGGAATTGTAATTGGAGGAGGAGAGGAAAACCACCATCAGTCCTCTAGGCCTCCATGTGACACTTGGAGGCAAGTGGACATACTTTTTCCCATAGGTCGTTCTACCTCGTCCTAATCTCTTCCTATGTGTGCAGGTTCTTAACTACCGCAATCACTCTGTCAACTATTCTAGTTCACATTTGCCTTTTCTGGGAAATGGTAATATTTTGGACTTGTGCTCAAAGCACTTGTGGCTGTACTCTAATGATTTCAACCATGACAGACAATCCTCCCGCTGTGAAATTGATTTCTCCCCCCTGCCATTGTGATTTTTTGCTAAACAAATTTAGTGCTAAAAAAATGAAGGGTACTGAAACAAGGACAATTTATTAAAAAACACAGAGGGAGAGGAAAACAGAAAAAAACTGTCTCCTTGTTGAGAAATCTAGTTCCTGTCTGGTCTCCTGCAGTGTGATGGCAAAGGAATATAGTCTGAAATGGAGTGTGTTTTGCAGGTGTTCACAGTTGTTCAATTTACAACAGGTATAGGCTACTATACTATACTGAACCTTGTTCTGTGATGTACTGCCGCTGTCATGGGCCCATTGCTGACACACCACCAGCACAACTGTGTGATCTAAATATGCCTGGAGGGATGCCACTGTGAAGGCGGTGACATAGTGCTAATCATTGGTATTGGAGTCTACCACTTCAGCTGTGGAATGTAGCTGGAGTGGCAAAGTAGAATCCGTCATGGCGGTCTTTGGCTTAGCCTCAATACATCTAACTACGGCAGTTGGGAGACGTTATGGTCTTTTCGGGCCCACCTCTGGCGTGGCTTGGTGGTAATACTGCCAAGATCTAAATTGGTCCCTCTGGGAAGCTTACAGGTTCCACTGGGTGCTAGTTAATAACTTCTCTCTGGGTTCTCTGAATCTGTAGGCCCATAGAAACTCACAACTGGCAGACATGCTTGATACCAGAAAGATGGACCACAACTGGTGATGTTCTTGCCTCAGGGTACAGTTGATAGTAGGATGCATTCTATCCCTGTTGGTGTATATGTCAGAGTGTGAATTCCATGGAGTCAAGTTTTGGGGGAGTAATTTATTATTTCTTGTAGTTTCCCTGCAGTCATACCAAGGATGCAAGGATGGATACCTATCTTTTGCCATAAGCAATGCATTCACAATCATTGTTCTGAACCATTGTAATCTTCCACCAACAAGTGCACCACAAAGGTGAACAAGTAATACAAAACTGCCCATAGCATGGGAGAAAGGCAACATAATCTATTGAATAAACAGTCCCTTTCAAGGGCCGCGTTATTTCTCAAGAGGTGGAAACATCTTAGTCAGTTTTGATCTAATCTTTTATCCACTTCAGAGTCTCTATTTAAAGTTCAAATATCCTATAAAAATGAAGGAAACATATTTGTTTCAAGTATGATCTGAAAATTATATCTACTATTGTCGATCTTCAGAGTGAAGTTAAAAGAAATAACATGTAATTGATTCAAGTGAGGTTCACTTTTAGGAACATTTATTTATGAACATTAAAATACATTATTATGTGTCATGCAGAATACAAATGACTGCCAGATAATATAACATGTTTAGCTCAACAACGTGGACAACCATGCTTAGCAACCATATAGTACTTAGCTTTTATTGTAAAAAGCAGTCTTGCCTGGAACCATGTGCCAAGGATGTAACATTGATATTATTGCTAAGTATAGAGATAGTTGGCCCGAATCACAAAGAAAAGAAAAATAGATCTCCGTCTCCTCCTACACATACTTTTACTATTTTCTGGAATTCACAACCATTTCCAGAAATGGGCCTGGAAAGCTGTGTCAGGTCCAGGTTTCCAAACATAAATGCACCTTCCCTGTTGGGGAATATGAACACACAATCATCCACTCATGTAGATGATTGGAAGCATTGCTTCCTCTGAAACACAATCAAATCAAAACTGCACTACACTACATTGGGATATAATGATGGAATAACTTTGTGCAAATAGAGGTCTTTTGTGAAGAATAGTCACCAACGGACCCAACATCTTTTTAGGTAACTTAATATTCATTAAACATTAATCATACGTTGTCTGGAAATGTGCATGTGACTGTCGATCTGAAAAATGAAGACTGACATATCTATCTCAGATGCAATGTTGGTACAGATTTAAAAACCACAGTCCAATTTAACAACTGAATAGTTAACTTGATTGAAATATGTCAACAGTGTGTGACGGTTCCGCATATTAATAACAGAAATGGCAGTTGACAGATTCAATCCAGTCCTAAAGAAGACTCTTGTTCTGTAGTCTCCTACTCGTATGGCTTGTTACATTTATTTAGTAGTCATATATGTATTGTGGGAAGACATAAGCCAGACCTTAGGAAAAGCCTTTTTCTCCTCAATTGTATTCATAATACTCCTGGGAAGGTCATATGAGACTCCAAGCAAGATCACATCCCCACTCTGTGGCGTTTTCCTTTGTGGAGAACTCTTAACAGGGGGCATAGGATTCCCTAAGCAAACGCAAACTTTTTGTTTATTTTTCTCCGCTTGAGAAATATATTTCCCCTTTAAGAAACCCATTTCGCTACTGTCTCATGACTATCTGGGGTGTTTCTATTCCCTTTACGACCCTAGAAGGTGGTTTACATCAGCTCTTTACTGTCAAAAATATGTCCCTTTTCTAGGTGTAGAGGAGAAAGAGTAATGAGAGGAGAACATTAATGACAACAAACACCCAAGGCTAGCCATACCTTTAAACACCCACTTTTACACACATTGAGTGGGATTATCATATGTATAGAGCTTGCACCTGCCAGGAATAGCTTTTGGAATTCCTGACAGGAAGAAAAAAGGTAAATTATGTCATAAACGTATATTTACGAATGAACTTACCTTTGTGAATAGAGACTACTATCAACCACCCTTCTGTTCAACAGAGGGGAAAAAAAGAAATAGAATGTTGCCAACACACACTAAGGGGCTGATTTAAGAGCCCCTAGCACCTGCTTGCGCCACATTAGCATAATTTATTTTACGCTAATGTGGCCCAACGATGCCAAAATCGCTGCACCAGATTTATAAAGTGGCACAATGCTCAGAGCAGGCGTTAAAAGGAGTCACTTTTTCAATGGGCCTCAATGGGCTTTGCAGGATTAGCTTCAACATTTTTGATGTTAGTCCTGCAAAGCTGCGAACTAGCTTCAAAAACGTTGACGGTAGTTTCCCTAACTACCACCATGGTGTGTTGTATCTTAGACACGGCACATACATAGTGGCGTTAGGGGTGTGCTAAGGGGTGCAAGGACTTTCCTTAAATCAAGCCCTAAAGATTTAAGCAAAAAGGGTAAGTATCTTTGTTTGAATCTTTTTATTGTATTGTTTGTATACATACATTACATATTACAGTCATATGCAAAGATGGGTGGTGCATGAAGTAAACAGCAATAACAGCGAGGAGCATCAGTACAGTAAACAGAAGACTCAAGAAATATTATATGAAACAGAAATAAAAATAGTAAAAATAAAAGGGGGGGTTCTTCCCAAGCAGGGGACATCAATAGTGGGGTCTGCTCCATTGTTCTTCTTGAGAGGAGGACTAAAATGCACTAGTACAGAGAAACAATTTGAATGAGGAATGCAACAACAGTTACAGGGTTGGGGGAACACATTCAGGGGTGAGTGTCAGGCACACCCGATGATAGATGAGGGACTACCTGCGTTGCCACAGTCACTTGAGATGTGGATGCTTCAGGCGAGGTATCAGCAGCCTCCAAGGCTGCTTGGAAGGTAGTCAGGATAGCATCCCAGCAAAGTGTTAGCAGGTAATTACAAATGCCCTATGTGTTCTCCCCGTGCAAGGCAACATCTTCTGCTCAGGCTCAGGCCCAGGACTCCATTCAATGCTCCCAAGTGGGGACCGCAGGGGGTGCAGAAGATTTCCACCCATGAGTGAACAAAAGCTTGGCAAGAAGAAGTGCTAGGACTATGAACCTTGTGGTGACCCTATGTTTTCTGTCTCTGCTAGAGAGACCCAGTAAGCAGGCTTCCAAAGCATGGGCCTGGGTCTATCCATGCAGTCCACTAACCAAGAAGTCATGCCGCACCAGTATTGGTGAAGGGAGGGACAGTTCCAGAGCATGTGCCCAAGGCCCACATTAGGAAGCGAGCAGTGGGGCCAGACAGCGTCAGTGTTTATCTTTTCAGGAGTAAGTTAGGCCCTGTGAAGTATGTAGTGTTGAATAAGGTAGAAACGTGCTTTGTGAGGAACAAGCGCAGGATATTCCTCCATGGTCCTCCACCCTTTGTCTGTACAGGGGTGGGTAAGGTCCATTTACCAGCGCCAATGTAGCAGGGTCAATGAGATAGTGGCATTTGTTTGCAGTGACTCAGCAAACCACTGTGTCAGATGGCGACCTGTGCCCATGGCGTGAAGCTATTGGACAGTGAGGTGCATTGGATGTTCCTCTTGCAGGCCACCCCAACGACTGCCAAGGTACCCAATTATAGACATTTGTAGGAGGAAGTGATTAGCCATGAGTCTCTCATTAGTTACTAGGGTTTCAAATGGTGTGAGGTAGCCATCACGATAAAGATCCCCCAGTGTGTGCAAGCCTATTTTATGCCTAGTGGCAAGTTCCCTCACGGAGGTCATCAGATCTTCCCTAGAGATGCCCAAAAGTGGAAGCACAGGGGCAAATAGCCAGATAGCTTTGGTGATTAGGATACTACATTTAAAAATACTGGTATGCTACGCATAGCAGTGCAGGGGTCAGGATGGCTATCTGATGCATGGGTAAAATGTTGAACTGGTTCCCAGCTGGAGTTGTGGTGGTATCCAATAATTGAAGCCCTGCCAGCCACTTGCAAACAGAACAAGTGATGGACAGAATGCTGAACAATGTCAAACACTCACCCCCAGTACAGAAATCTGGCCCTAATTCCATCATTTTTTTGCTACCAATGCCATTTTAGCTTGGACCCAGCCATATGCAAATCAGTCTTAACCCTGCTCCCCATGGGAACAGCCCAGCCCAAACTGCCTCGCCAAATCCTCCCTGGACTGGAAACAAGCTTCCTGGGTCCGGTTTCAGATTATCACCCTTCATCAGCTAGGCTAGCTTGACTCCAGTGGCATGAGGGGAACAAGGGACCTGTCAGGGAGACCAGATCCTCGGGCCTGTGCACGTTCCCAACATGTCTACCACTCAACACCTCCAAAGCTCCAATAGAAATATCATAGAGCCTGAGAGAGTCCAAGTGGGGGAAAAGGGGATTAGTTAGGGCACAGGTGGGAAGAAGACCTGTAGGAAGCAAAAGGTTAAACAACACAATATCAAAGTATAATCACATTGACTTTCAATAGACTATGGTTCTAAGAGTTCTCATACTGTAACCATGGATAACCTAAGAAGTGACTATAACTAGACCTCAAGAAATCTAGGTACCTGGAAAAAATTAAGAATGGGTTAATACAATGTTTCATATGAGCTTTTTCTGAAATATCACATACGGTCTAGAAATACAAGAACCTTCTAGAATAATGTTTCAGAACTAACATTGCATTTTTACATGAGGACAAAAGGCAATCTGAAACATTCCCTGGAAAACAATAGGAATTGTACTACAGACTTAATATGCACAGAGAATCTCACATTTTGAATTTAGCATCTTCACAGAAAATCCAAAAGCTCAGAATAAATGTGTGCACCTCAACAAACACAACACACCAAAATTTCAATTAACATGAAATGATTGCTCACACTGTTGCCAATCTGAACGTCAAGTTTTACATGCTGGAAATGAATCGCGCACACTGCCGATTTGAACAAGAATATGCAAATGCCATTAAATGATTGTGCACACTGTTGTCGATCTGAACGTCAAGTTTTACATGCTGGAAATGAATCGTGCACACTGCTGATTTAAACAAGAATATGCAAATGCCATGAAATGATCGCGCACACTGTTGTCGATCTGAACATCAAGTTTTACATGCTGGAAATGAATCGTGCACACTGCCGATTCGAAAAAGAATATGCAAATGCCATGAAATGATCGCGCACACTGTTGCCGATCTGAACATCAAGTTTTACATGCTGGAAATGAATCACGCACACTGCTGATTCGAACAAGAATATGCAAATGCCATGAAATGATTGCACAAGTTGTTGCCGATCTGCCCATCAAGTTTTACATACTGGAAATGAATAGCGCACAATGCCGATTCGAACAAGAATATGCAAATGACATGAAATGATTGCGCACGCTGTTGCCGATCTGAACATCAAGTTTTACATGCTGGAAATGAGTCGCGCACACTGCTTATTCGAACAAGAATATGCAAGTGCCATGAAATGATCGCGCAAGCTGTTGCTGATCTGAACATCAAGTTTTACATGCTGGAAATGAATCGCACACACTGCCGATTCTAACAAGAATATGCAAATGCCATGAAATGATCGCGCAAGCTGTTGCCGATCTGAATGCCAAGGTTTACATGAGAGCAATGAATCGCGCACCCTAAAAGTTTCACAAGTAGGCCCAAAACTCAAGAGTCTTTGAGAACGGGATCGGGGGCCCAGCCCGACCTCCGCCTTACCGCCCTGCTCAAGGATCACCAATATAATGCGGTGCAGGCCTGGAACATCACGTAGGCCTCCGGAACAGGAGCTCAGGAAGTTGCTGCTGCTCTGCACCGGGACCTCTGAATAGTGAGCACGTGGAGCTGGGTTGGCTCCCTTATATAGAGTCTGGCCCAGCACACAAACCACACCCAGGCATGCTGCAGGGAAAGCTTCTAGAGGGCCCCAGAAAGGGACCACACCCTAACACACTCAGTAAGCCTGCAGCAACACCTTGCAAATGAAGTTATTGCAAACCTCATTAATAGTGTTCTTCAAGGTTAAACTCTGCAATGCAAAAGGTTAACATACTGCATATAAACACAATGCATGAATTATGCTCTTTCATAAAGGTTGGGTTTTTGCATTTTTGTCGCCCGTAGAGCGCGCACTGTCCTGTTGTTGACAGGACCCACGTCGGGGCATACCCTTCCCACGTAGGCCCATTTTTATGTTTTTTAGCCACAAAACTGTGCTAAGGCAGTTTTGCCGCAAAAGGTTTAGCCCTAGCTTGTGTCATTTAACAACGCCAGCCGGGCGCCGTATTTATTGAATGACACAAGCCGGCGCTAAACTTGGGCTAGAGTCTTAGAAGAAGACGCTAGCTGGGTGGGGGTGGCGGTAGGGAAGCAGGGGGTTGTGCATCAGAAAATGACCCTAGCCTGGTTAGAAGAAAACAAATGCCTCTAACCAGACTTGCGCCATTTCCTGGCGCACAACCACCAAAGACAGGAATCATGCCCACCACCCCAGTGGCCAGCACAGGGGACAAGTGTCCCCTGGCCATGACCATTGCACCCTGTGCCATGCATGGGGCCCCAAGTTAGGGCCCCCGATTGCACTTAAAAAAATATAAAAACATACTTACCTCACTTACCCTAATTACCTGGGATGGGGTCTCCCATCCTCTGGTGCCCATCTGATGTGGGTGGGGGTGTTCCTGGGGCTTGGAGAGGGCACCTGTGGAACGATTCCATGGTATTAAACCATAGAAATGGGTCCACAGGTCCCCTAATGCATGGTCTGACCCAGGCGTTAAATAATGGTGCGAAGCAAGCTTTGCACCATTATTTAACCTCTCCTCCCACCTGTACATCATTTTAGCACAGAGAGATAAATATGGGGGTAGCACCATTTTTTAGATGGGAACACCTACCTTGTATCTCATTGACGCAAGGTGGGTGCACATATCCAAAACATGGTGCAAACTCCTACATTTTGACTTTAGACATGTCTAACATGAAAATATAAATATGGAGTTAGGTTTGCGCTGATTTTGCATTAAAAAAATGTAAAAAATTTGGTGCAACTGATGTATAAATATGGGCCTTAGGACGCCAAATTCAAGAAGAACAAGTGATGGATAGAACGCTGAACAATTTTAAATACTCACCCCCAGTATAGACATCCAGTCGTAAATCCATTGTTTTTTTGCTATCCATGCCATTTCAACTTGGATGCAATCATATGCAAATCAGTTTTAACCCTACTCTCCCTTAGAACAGTCCAGCCCACACTCCCTAGCCAAACCTTCCCTAGACTAAAAGCAAGCACTCTGGGACCAGTTTCAGGGTATCACGTTTCATCAGCCAGGTTAACTTGATTGTGGAAGCATAGGAGGGGGGAGGAGGGAGCAAGTGACCCATGTCTGGGCATACTCTTCCCACTTGGGGTGACAAATGCAAAAAGAACAAGTGGTGGACAGAATGCTGAACAATGTCAAACATTCACCCCAGGACAGAGATCTGGGCCTAAATCCATTGTTTTTTTGCTACTCATGCCATTCCAGCTTGGACCCAGCCATTTGCAAATTAGTCTTAACCCTGCTCCCAATGAGAACAGTCAAGCCTGGCAGTTCGGGCTGGACAGTTCCCCATGGGGAACAGGGCCAAGACTGATTTTCATATGGCTGAGTCCAAACTAGGGTGGTGTGGTGGTCAAAAAATGATGGATTAAACCCAGATCTTTGTGATTGGGGGGGTTAATGATTTCATTGTTCAACATTCCGTCCATCATTTTTTCTTTTTGTTTTGTTACCCTAAGTGGGAAGAGTATGCTCACACGTGGATCCCGTGCTCACTGCACCACTGGATTAAAACTAGCTTGTTTGATACCCTGAAGCCAGTACTAGAATGCTTGATACTGGTCTAGGGAGGACAAGGTCTGGCAATTTGGGTTGGACTGTCCCTATGGGGAAGAGGGTCAAGACTGATTTGTATATGGCTGGGTCCAAACTGGGGTGGTGTCGTGGTCAAAACAACAATGGATTAAACCCAGATCTTTGTGAGTGGACGTTAATGTGTACATTGTTCAGCATTCCGTCCATCATTTGTTCTTTTTGTTTTTGTCACTCTAAGTGGGAGGGCTGTGCCCAGACGTGGGTCCTGTGCTCACTGCACAACCAGGTTAAAGCTTTCTTGGCTGATGAAGGGTGATACCCTGAAACTGGTCCCAGGATACTTGATTCTGGTCCAGGGAGAACCTAGCCCTGCATTTTGGGCTGGACTGTTCCCATGAGGGATAGGGTCAAGACTGATTTGCATATGGCTCGGTCCATACTGGGGTGGCGTGATGGGCAAACACATGGTCGATCAAACCTAGATTTTTGTGCCTGGGGCTTAATGTTTGCATTGTTCAGCATTACGTCCATAATTTTTTCCTTTTGTTTCTGCCAGACACTTGGGCATCCATTTTAGCTTTGAGGCCAAGTAGTTAGTAGTGCTCACAGTTGGGGACTGCCAGCCTCCCTTCAGTGATCTGAAAATGGAGTTTGTGAAGTACCACCCTGCCTCTTGTATTGTGCCAAAGAAGGTCCTGTGTGAGTTTGTCCAGTGTACAGAAGAAGGATTTAGAGACATACAGAGGGAGATTGGTGAAATAGTACAATAGATGGGGTTGCATGAGCACCTTGACGAGGGCCACCCGCCCAGTGACGAAGAGTGTGAGTGATTTCCAAAACTCCGCTTGTGTCTGAATCAAAGACACCGTGCTGGTGAGATTACTGTCAAATCGGTCAACGGGATCTCGCTAAATGTGAATACCTAAGTATCGGAATGTCACAGGCTGCCAGGTTAGGGGGGTGATGGTAGGGAGGATCCAGGTCGGTATCAGTGAAGGAGTAAAGGATTGACTTCATCCAATTAACTATGAGCCTGGAGATTGTCATGAACCAGCGAAATATGGGCACTATGGCCCATATTTATACCTTATTTGCGTAATTCTTTTGTAGGACATGCAACGCAAACTTACAAAATACAATTGCATTTTCTAAGTTTTAGCTGCTTTTGCAACACAAAATTACGCAAATGCAGCACAAAAAAAGTATAAATATGGGCCTATGTCTGGAGGAATCACTTGGCCGTTACAGGTATAGGAGTAGGTCATCGGCATAGAGGGATACTGAGTGTAACCCATCTCCCAGTGGTATTCCCCAGGCCTGTCCAGCTTATGAAGGGTGACCACCAGTGATTTAATGGCTAGGGAACAAATGTAGGCAGAGCTAATAGGCATCCTTGTCGGGTACCCCTGTGGATTGCGACGGGGTCATACATCAAGGCTTCCGTTTTCACCCTTGCCAGAGGTTGGGTGCTGAGTAATTTCACCATAGATATAAGGCCTAGGCTGTATCGGGCAAATTGAAAACAGGAACCCCCACTCCAGGGATTTGAATGCCTTTTCCAAGTCCCAAACTAGGCATCCAATATGTGGCCAATCCCAGGGGACACTCTCCATAACCCTAAAAAATCTTAGAAAGTTAAGTGTAGTGTTCCAAGCCAGGACAAAGCAGTTTTGGTCAAGGTGTACAAGTGTAGGCACCAGAGGGGCCAAGCAGTCCGCTAATATTTTGGCCAGAATTTTGTAGTCTATGTTCAGTAGTGCGAGAGGGTGGAATGAACCTATAACAGAGGGGTCGTGGTCTGGTTTAGGTAAGGGAAAAAGTAGTGCCTCGTGGAGAGAAGGTGGCAGAGAGGTAGCCCAAAGGGCCTCTTCATATAGTGTCTGAGTGTGGTGTGGGCTAAAAGTAGGGTTTATGATATATACAATTTAGTCAGGAGACCATCCAGATCCGGGGTCTTCCGTGTGGCCAGGGGGTAATAGTGTCATCTAGTTGAAGCCGCTGGTCAGGAGATATTGTGGGGAAGGGTGTAGAGTTTAAAGAGGACTCCATGGCATATGAGTCGGCAGGCACAGCTGAGATGTACATGGAGTTGCAATATCTTGTAATTTCAGCATGGATCGCCGTCTGAGTGTGAAGAAGGGCGTCAGCAGCTGAGCAGAGCACCAGTATGAGATTTTAAGGTTTTCCTGCCGAAGAAGCCATGCCAGAAGGGAGCCTGGCCTGTCTGCTTCTGCATGAGTCTTGGCTGTGTGGGTAGCGTAATTAAGACAGTGAAGATGCTCCAGAAGTGCAGCATGATCACGTTTCACCATTTGGAGTCCCTCCCTGCATTCCGGGATCAAAATAGCTTGTGACTTGTGACCCAGCGGGTCCTGTTCAATGCGGATGTCCCTGCCAATTGTCCGTTTCATGTTCCACATGTAACCCAAGCAATGGCCCCTGATACCGCCTTAAAAATATCCCATTTGAGTAAACAGGACAAGGCTGTGTTAGCATTAAACTTGAAGTATTCCTCTATGGCCATTTCCAGTGAGGACTAAAAAGAGGGTCTTTCAACGCAGCCGGTTGCATGCACAATGTAGGGATAGGAGGGGGTCCTGAATCCCAGTTCAGGCGTAGGTGCTGGAGATTGAGATCTGAGTGGGTTCAGCCTAAGTAGTCTATGTATGTTATATGATGACCGTGGCACTGTGCCAATGACCACACTTACTGAGGAACACCGCAGACGCCAGTGTCGCCATCAAGACCGCTCCAAGAGCGATTGAGAAGTGAGTGGTTGAGCAGTGAGTATGTTAGGTAAGCAGAAGTAATTGGATGGAAGTTTGTGAAATAAAGCTTAAATGAGCAAGTGACTCAGGGACTGATTTATGTTCCTGCGGAGGTGCTACTCTGTCACTGTTGTGACGGATATACCGTCATCAAAATTAAATCCCATGTGGAGCAATAGGATTTATAGTTCGGCGGATGAGATATCCGTCACAGCAGTGACGGAGTAACTTCTTCACCGAAATCTAAATCAGGCCCTCAGATGGTAAATAGGTCAGTAACTGAGTTATTTCGGAAATAAATGGAAGAGAGTGAAGTAGTAAGTAAGTGGGAGAACAAGTAGGTTAGTATGAAAGTCAGGTCCTGGTGAGTGATGAGGTGAGTGAGAAAATGAGCAAGTGATTGTGGGCATTATAGTGTCCTGGTGGGTGAGTGTGTAAAAGTGTAGGTTATTGAGTGACTGACCGAATCTGGAAATGAGTGAGTGAAAACGAAGAGACTGAAGCACTGATAAATTGATTGTGAGTCAGCAGGTGAATGTAGTTGAATGACAGTGCAGACGTACATGAGTGATTGAAAAAAGAATTGGGTAATCTGAACAGCTAGTGAGTGTGATTGAGTGAGGTTTCAAGGTGCTCTAAGCTGGAGCTATTCTCCGGAAGCAGAAGCTAGGCCTGACAGAGAGCGTCTTTAATGACCAGCCCAAATAGAATATTACAGACAGATCCAAAAGGTGGATGGTGCAGTTAGTTCCATAAATTATCTGGGGATAACCTATGGAGAACATCAGCCAGAAGTCTATAGGACAAGCATTCTGCAGAAGGTAACCACGGCAGTGTATCTCAAAGAGTCCTTTAGCTAGACTGTCATTCCTCATATGCCTTTCATTGATTCTTTGACGCCAAGTTTTGGATTGAGGACGTTTGCTTAATACAAGTAACATAACTCCATAAAATACTAAT